>NC_056731.1:376739197-377051697 GCF_019279795.1 Protopterus annectens
GTTGAAACAACGAATGGACTAGTCTTCAGAGAAGAATTTTGAGTACCTTATTCTCTATCCAAAAAAGGAACTAGCATATTAAGTGGCTTTCTTTTTTATGCTTTTATTGAGTGCCATAGTCTGTGATGTTTAACAACAATCACGAGCTTCTAGCATTTAGGATTAACTATGAACATTGAGTTGAAAAGAGCAGTTTGTTGGGCAGAGTATGTGGCATCAAGTTTATTAAAATTAAATCTATCAACTGTTAATTAGGTAAGGGTGCTGATCAATTCTTATGGCACTTTTTCATCATCAGCTTAGGCTAAAAGGCGAAAGGCAAATTCAATATACATGGATAATTTAATGAAACCATTTTGTTAACCTATGTGTTCTTGACATGAAACTGGGTAGCTGAGCTCATTCTGCTACTTTGAATACTTTATGCTGAACTGTGGTTTATAAAATGTAGGTTTCAGAACAAAAGTAAAACCACAGCTGTGTGACTCAAATGTTCGGATGCAGTCATCCGTTAAATTTTGTGCTAGCTTCATGTAAACATGAAAAATGATAACAACAGATCTTGACACATTCTATAGATCTCTTATTTGATGTACTATTGCTGTTTTCACATGGCATGATGACATCAGTTTCTGGTACCTGTAAAATCCTTTGTGACACGGATCATCAGCGACACAGACCACTTGTTGGCTAGGCACTGTGCTTTATGTAGTTAAAGAGAAAAGCTTCATACAAGTGCTTGCTCTTAAGTAAAACACAGATCACTGATCCTACAAAGGGAACAGATTAACTCATACAGCTGAAGAAATTCATCATTATTGTTTGACAGCAAAGGAAAAATCACTATGGAGCTGCCCCGTAAAACTTTGAAATATTGATAACACAAAACAAAACAAAAAAAATATAACCTTCTGATGACCTGCTATCAATGCGCCTATGTTTAATGACTTTTTCTGTTTCTCATATCAGAAATGCTACATGAGGTTAACCATTTAGTTTGTAAGGCATACTGTGTGCATCAGCAAAGTTATGTTTATGCTGAGTGGGCTGACACTTCATTGTCTTGAAGTCATTTACAAGTTTTGTCTAGTGGCACAAAAGACAGGAATGATGGTAACATATGTTGTATAGAAGAGCATCGACACCCATGATCCTTAACAGTACTGGCATCTAAGCCTTTTCAATACTCTGCCTTGAGACCAGTGAAAATCTATATGGAAACATAATAACATGTATGAACCAATCAAATTACGATAAAAGCGAATGCTGTTTCATATGCTTTGACTGCATGCAGAAAGATGCTCTTTCCTGTACTGTCTAATGAAATGGCAGAACTTAACTGAATGCAAAGCCTTGGCATAACTGAGAGTGTAACTGAAGAGAAGCAATGGTGTAGTCCCACCATCCCAATGATTAAAAGAGGGGTGAGTGTGAATATGTTTTTATGCAGTTGTGAGAGAAAGGTTCATTCTACCAACACTACAAGAAAAAGTACCAAAGCTTGTTAGTGCCAGATTGTTTTCTAAGATGCTTCTAGTCGGTTTTGGCAAATACCCTTAGACAAAGTAAGTCAAAAGCTATCACTCCATTGGGAAGGTTCTGCTTTAAATGACTACCTTATAGCAAAACTACAGCACTTTAAATCTTTCAGGGTAAAATGACTGATCTATTCAACAGACTTGATGCTGATGTTGTTGTGGATAACATCTTAATATTTGGTCCAGATAAGAAATATATGATTCAAGGCTAAAGGCAGTGCTACATGCTACTACAAAATGTCAGTTGAAGTCTTAACCAAGACAAATCTTGTTGAGTGCTACTGGAATCGAATTGGATGCATGCAATGTCAGAGCAATAGCCAAGTGGCAAAATCCATCATAGATGACTGAGTTAGGACAAACCCTAGTCATAGTTAGCTGTCTGGGCAGGATTATACCAGCTATTGACTCTGCTTCATCTTTAGAGGAATTATTACAGAAAAGTGTACCTTAGTCATGAGGTCATATTCAAGCACTCAGCAAAGTAAAATAAACTCTGATAACAGCTCCAGTGATCGATCAATATGATGTCCCAAATGACAATAGTGAGTACAGATGTTAGAAGTTCTGGCTTGTTTGCAATATTACTCCAAATGAATAAACAGGTGTTACATCCTATTGTCAAGTGATGTAGAATACTAACAGATGCTGAACATATATATTTATAAATCAGAAAAGACTGCCTTGCTAGAACTCATATGAAATCAACCATTGTCTAATAAAAAAAACAAAAATGTTGCTTATGTGCAGAGCATAATGATTGACTAGTGACTACAAAAAGATTAGATAAGCTTAAGCAATCTACTCAAAATGATTAGGATTTGCAAGCTGTTATTCAGCATGTGAGAAATTAATTTTCAAATGGATGGACACCAACCTATTAAAGCATGTGTAAGTAGTAGATAGTTATATGAACATGATGGATTGTTGTTCTAGCAAAACAAAATCTTAGTATCCTCAGTGCAGAAAACAGAAATCTTATGCCTCATATTTAACATCACCCATCTAGCCATAGTTTGATATGTCTCAATAACCATGAGACCCAAACAGAATGTTTAGAAATTAAATGGATCTTTATATTAACAGCTCATAAAGATAACGGACTGAATAAGCATGTCCCTTTAAGACCAGCTTTGAGATCAAGAGGTCTGAAGCGGTGATTGGTTGAATGGTTTAATTATGTATGTCATATTTATCTGTGTTTTTAAATGTTTTATAGATCTGATGAAGCACTCAATGGGGTGCGGAAGTGCTCATCTCTATACCTGTTTTTATCCTTCCTTTTTACACACACACACACACACACACACACACACACACACACACACACACATATATATATATATATATATATACACACACACACACATATATATATATATATATATATATATATATATGTGTGTGTGTGTGTGTGTGTGTGTGTGTATATATATATATATATATATATATATATATATATATATATATATATATATATATATATATGTTTCTACCAAGGCCATTGAAGGTGGTCCACACAGCCTACCTGGACCTCACAAAGGCATTATAGATAAGCTCACCAGCTTAAATATAAACCCCTATGTCACTAGATGGATTGCAAACTGGCTCAAGGACAGAACCCACATGGTTAGAATTGCTGGAGCCATGTCAGACTCCAAACCAGTTACAAGTGGTGTCCCACAAGGCTCAGTCCTGGGACCTCTTGTTCGGTATATATTTCTCAGAGGTACAGGCCAACACGGAAGGACTGTGGCTGACCAAGTTCGCAGATGACTGCAAAGCCATAATCGACTCTTCACAAGCATCCTCCAAAAGGGCCTCATAGAAACAGACAACTGGTGCCAGAGCCATGGCTGCCAAAAGTGTATAGTCATCCCCTTACCACATAGGTGGTAATCCATTAAGTACCGAAGAAGTAATTAGGGACCTGGGGACCCAAGTTGATAGCAATCTCTCATTTGACAACCACGTGGCCAAAGTGGTTAGAAAAACATTTTATATAGCCCACCTAATCATGAAGGGATTCACATCTAGATCAGGGTCTTTACTCATCCCTCATCAGGCCCATAATTGTGTACAATGCCCCTTTGGGATGTACCTTACCAGACACCTGCAGCAACTGGAAAGACCCCAAAAGTACCTCACCAAGAGGATCAAAGGGCTCAAACAGATGCCATTTAAAGAAACTCCAGCTCTACTCAGTGGCATGAATTAATGGACATGCTGCACCTCAGAAAATCCAAATCCCATTTCACTCTGGAATAAAATCCCAGTCCAGGTTAGGCAGAGTCCCTCATTGACTCTCTTCAAGAGGAATCTTGATGAGTGGAGGTATCACTTCTGTGTCACTGTTAGACAGAGGCACAGTATACTAACCTCAAAAAAGGGCTTAGCAAAATAAATTTAAAATGGGTGGCGAAAGCCAAACACATTCTGGCTAAGCTTATAAATGCCCTAGAGCAGATAGCCTAGTATGAACCTATGAACCTATGAACCTATATATATATATATTTTAGTCTGTGTTACCATTAAAGAAAAGTCCATCTAGCTGGTTTCTCTGTAGTTGTTTATCATAGTTCCTAGAAATTATCTTTAAGGAAGTATATTATAAGAGGACTATTGGAATGTGCAAACCCCTTTTAGGTACTGTTTCACTCCCTTTTTGAGAGGCACGACAACACCAACAATAGATTTAAAAAGGGCTTCATTATCCACCTATAATAAGGATGCTGAAGCAATTAGGGGCATTATGACTAACAATTGGCTTAGTTTCTGATGTCATTCCAAGGGGATCCAGTACCTGACAGCCTGGGAAGATATGATCGTCAGACCACGATGCTTTACCAGAGATGGCCTGCATCTGTCTCACTTGGGCTTCAGACTTCTAGCAAAGGCTCTTGCTTCCCCAATAGCCCCCTTTTTTAGGAAAAGTGATGAGGTTAAAACTACTAACATAAATATTTCAACAAAACACAAATTAAAGGTCATGCTGCTAAACTCTAGAAGTCTAAACATGAAATTGCACTAATTGCAAGCATTCTTAACCCTGGAAAATGCTGACATCTGTGCAGTCACAGAAACCTGGTTCAAAGCTGCAGAGAGCAATCCAGCCTTACCTGGTTACTCATCCTATCATACATTCAGACCCCAAACTGTGGGCAGTAAAGGCAAAGAAGGTGGAGTTTCAATATATATTAAAGACCTACACACCTCCAGACTGGTCAAACAGTATGATGTGCAGGAGACACTCCAGGTGCAGTTAACCATTGACAAGACCCTTGTTCAAATCATAGCAAGCTACTGGCCCCCAAATATGACTCAAGATGCCCAATCCGCCTATCTGGACCTGTTCAAATCTGTCAAGATTCAACACTTTACCCTGATCCTGGGTGACTCTAACTACCCAAGCATAGATTGAAAGAACTACTCATGCCAGAACACAAATCTCCAGAGATTCCTCAATTTTGTCAATGCAAACACCTTGTAACAGCTAGTCAATACCTTCACAAGAGGTGATAATATCTTAGATTTGGTATTAACAAACATGAGTATCCACTGCAACATCCCTACAGTATCATCCTCCCTGGTATGATCCAACAATAAAGCGGTCACTTTCAAAGTCATCATATCCCCCAACCCCCCTCTAGTTAGGGTCACGCATAAAAACTTCTCCAAAGCTAATTACAGCATTATAAGGGATGTTATAAACAGCTTCACAGCCCCCTCACCCTCTGTAGGAACTGGCACCTATATCCAAAACTACATCAAAGCACAATATGAGCATTTATATAGATGCATGGAATCAGGAATACCCGACAGGACTAAATCATCCTCCACAAGGAAGAGTAAACCTGTCTGGCAGACATCAGCAATAAATAAACTCCATAGCAAAAGGAAAAAAAAATGCTGTCCAGGACCAAGAAGGAGCAGGTGTCCAATTGGAAGAAATGTCTCCTTAGCCTGAACAAGCAAATAAGAGCACTAGTGAAATTCTCCAAAGCAAATTTTGAGTCCAAATTGGCCACAACTACTAGATACAATCATAAGGCCTTCTTCACGTATGTTCGCAACTTCAAAATAAGCACCCAGATCTGTTCAGAACTAGTGGTCAGTGACACCACATATACAAATGTCGTAGATATAGCAAACTTGCTGGCTTACAGATTCAGAGAAAACATCACCCCTGTGCCGCCCCCATCAGTAAATCAGGACATCTCCATTACCTGTCCCCTTCCCCTTATATCTAGGGAACAAGTCATCACTGCTCTCTCAAAGGCAAAAAAATACAGCTTCCATGGGACCCGATAACATCCCAGGCTGCATCTTACTTGAACTCAGGTAGGAACTTGCAGCACCATCAGGCACCCTATTCAACCAAAGCCTGAGTACCAGCTTCATCCCAGCTGAATGGAGGACAGCCACTATCCTCCCTTTGCACAAAGGTGGAGCTTCCACCAATCTGGGAAATTATAGACCCATCAGCCTAACTGGCCTGATCTGCAAGACCATGGAACTGATTATCATGGACCTCATTAACAAGGACATTGGCAACCTCCAAACACTTGATCTCATGCAATTTGGCTTTGTCAAGGGGAGGTCATGTCTGCTAAATTTGGTCAACTTCTTTGAGACAGTCACCAAAGCCATGGATGAGGGGAAGATGGTGCACACCACCTACCTTGATCTGGCCAAAGCCTGTGACACTTATTTCCCACTTGGGCATAATAGATAAACTTTCTCAACTAGGCATCACTCCATATGTTACCAAATGGGTAGCAAACTGGCTCACTGATAGAACCCATCTAGTCAAAATAGGGAAGCCACCTCAAGCAGTAGACCCATAACAAGCAGCATACCACAGGATTCCGTCTTGGGGCCTCTGTTATTTGGGATATACTTTTTTGAGGTGTAGGTCAAAACCAGTGGACTATGGATGACCACATTTGCAGATGACTGCTAGCTAGGTGCTGTCTTTAATTCCCCTAGTGATGTGGACATCGTCCAAGAGGGTCTCTCCCAGACAAATGACTGGTGCCAGAAACATGAAGCTGAATACCAAAAAATGCATCATCATGCCCTTTGGGGAGAGTGATATCCCCACAAATTATCACATAAATAACATCCTAAGCACCCAATCAGTTGTGAGGGATTTGGGCACCCAGGTTGATAGCAACCTGACTTTTGACCACCATGTTGCTTCCATTGTACAGAAAGCCTTCTACATGGCCCACCTCATAAGTAAGGGTATCCCATCCAGGGACAAGGAGGTCATAACACCCCTGTATTCTTCCCTTATAAGGCCCATTATTGAATACAATGCCCCTTTCGGCATGTATCTCGCAAAGCACATGCAGCAACTGGAGAGACCACAGAGGTTCCTCACCAGGAGAATCCAGGGCCTCAAACATCTATCATACACAGATAGGCTAAAAGCCCTATTCCTCTACTCACTTTCATATAGACTCCTCAGAAGTGACCTCTGTCTGGCATACAAGGTGACCTCGGACCCTGCCTTGATGGAATCGCTGCATATTCGCAAGTCAAGCTCTAGTCGAGTAACCCACACATGCAGCCTCAACCTGGTCTGTGACATCAACAGGACTTGTTGGCAGGACAGATTTGTGTCCTAGAGACCCCCCCATCTGTGGAATACACTCCCTCCCCACGTCAAGCAGAGTAACTCTTTACCTCATTTTAAGTGCAACCAGGATAACTGGATGGGAAACAGAAAATACACCCCTGGGATTCCATCTGTGTCCCTGCTGGACAGGGGCATCAGGTGCCGGCTTGTCTAAACATGGGCTAAACTCTTGGCTAGGCTTATAAGGGCCTCAGGGCCAATAGCCTAGTAACTTCCTCTTATCCTTTGATCCTATAATGACCAACAATTGGAAAATGTTTGACATTGGGGAGATGGATAAGAACAGGATAGGGATGGGGCTCTTGGTTATATATAGGATAGACTGGAATCTAAAAAACTTCCTGGAGGCTAGGAAAGATGAAGTAAAAAGAACAGCTGAAAAATAGAGAAATGAAAAAATGTGGGCGATGCTCTCAGTGTAAATTTATTATAGAAGGAAAATGTATTAATATTTATGGGTATGGTAAAATTTTCTGAAATGTCAGAATATAGGGAGTTTGATGGCACGAGGGACAGAATTGTTACAGGCAATTTGAGTTACAGCTTGAGCAAAATTTAACATTAAATAAAGCAAAGGAAATTGCTCATTAGTCAAAAAAATATTTAAAAAGCAGTGTACCTATATGAGGTAGCAAGAGATCTGAGTGTGATTAAACAAAAAGCATGCAGTAAGCAAACTAGGAAGCATTGAGTTGACAGGTGTAAATGTGCAAGTAAAATTAAAAATCATGAATACAAACAAGAGAAGTGTACTGGTACATTGTGAGTCAGAGATGTGTTTGATTCAAACAGAAGGTTCCAAAGTGCAATAAAACTTTAAATTTTGCTGTGGTTTGTAATAATAAAGTGGTCAAATAATTAACAACAGAAATAGTAAGATATCAGCCAGAAAAAGAAGTCAGGTGTCAAGTCAGATTTGCAATTCATGGTACCACACTAAGGTTTAAGATAGATACTCTGGCAAATATATCTGTAATGCCATGTAGTATATGCAGCAGCATTACAAAATGCCCCAGTAGAAAGATCAGATAGAATGGAAAGTTTATTGCCATGAATGAGTGGAAAGGGTGCAAATATGAGTTTGGACCTATGTGTTATTGGGTCCTTCTGTAAATGACCTGAGCTACTATATGCAAATTTGGTGCAATTGTCAGAACTGATGAAATAAGTGCCCATACTGGACTCTTTAAATCTCAGCCAAGAAAGATTTGCTTGAACTCAGATACAGTTTCTAATGTTCTCGCAATGCCATAAATAGCTCCATTCTCCATCCTCTCTAAGGTAAAGGCTGAGATAAATTGAATATAGCCTCTGGATAATTGAAAATGTTACTGAACCAAAAAAAAACTGGTATTCTCCAGTATTGCCAGTAATAAAGAAAAATGGAAAAATGAGAAGTTGTGTTGATTTAAAAATTTAAATAAAGAAATTAAGAAAAGGTTATTCTGCCTAAATTAGAAGACATATAACCCAAGCTAATTGGGCAAGGATACATTCCATGTTAGATACATTAAGTGGGTTTTTAGAAAACATCCCTTGTTCCAAGCAATAGGAATTAACCATGTTTTCTACTTAGAGGTTACCTTTTGAAACTAGCTTAGCACTTGAAATCTTTCAGTGTGAAGCTACTACAAACTATGAGGGCACAGTGGTCATGATGGAAAATATTTTGATATTTTGGCCTGATAAAGCATCACTTGATGTGAGCCTGAAAGCAGTGTTTCAGACTATTGAAAAGTCAGTACTCAGGCTAAATAAAAAAAAGTGTTGTTTTGGCAAGCATGGAACACAGTATTTTTGAGAACTGTATCAAATGAGAAGCCATTAGACCACATTATAATAAAGTAAAATGTTGACTGAATTGCCATGTTCAAGTAATATCATGTAATTTTTACAAATGCTTGTTATGGTTAGCTATATGGATAAATTATTACCAGGATTATCAATGGTGCTTCATCCTTTAACAAAGCTGCTAAAGGCAGATGTAGCCCAGATGTGAGGTGATGCCCAGGGACAGGCTTTCAGAAATATCAGATCTATGTTAATCTCTACATCAGTACTTCATGCCAGCAGCTAAAGTACTGGGGCAGTTTTGTTGTAGCATGCTGATGACAAGTTATAGCCAGAAGCTTTCTGTTCTAGGACATTAACAGAGACTGAAAGGGGATGTTAGCAAAGTGAAAATGATTACCTAGCAAGACAATAGACCTATGAGAATTCCTCATATTACATATTCGACCATCGCAGGAAGTGCTGGAACCATTAATAAATGTACATGATATGAATGTGGTTCCATCAAGATGTCAATGGATGATGATGATTCTCACAATTCAATGTAAAGCAGTCTGTGTTTCAGGGAAACAGCAAATAATGACAGATATCATCTTCAAAAAAACAATGACTGCAATAGTCCAGCCAGACACAGAAGAGGTGAGTGCATAGGTGCAAGCCATAATATCTAGCAGACCAGTGACTTGCAACAGGATAATCATCCTCAGAGAAGCAACTAAGCAAGACACAAATCGGCAGACTATAACTGACTATATTCACAATGGATGGACAAGTAATTGGACACAGGCAATTAGTTCACTGAACAAAAACCTTGCTGTAAGAGTGCAGTTGTCAAACACAAACTTCACAGAGGAAAGGTTCCAAGGCTAATTCATGAAGTATATCAAGGGTTGACCAACTGCAGAGAAAAAGAAAAAATGTCTCTGGTAGACATATATCAAAGCTAACAAAGCCAAACTTGTGTCTAGATGTCATTTCTGTATTGAGCACAGACGTTCTGAAAGAAGAAACTCAAATAGTGTTTCTCTTTGCCAAATAGCCTGGCAAAGAACTGCAGCAAACTTACATGAGTACAATGGGAAAAATATCTTGTAGTCATGGACTATTATTCGAGAGACATTGAGATAGTCAACATACAGACAATAACAGTCAGCAAGTCAAATCCTGATTTAAGATGTTTTCCATATCAAAGAGCCCTCTTTATCTTGTCACTGACAAGGAAACTCAGTTCATGTCCTCTGAATTTCAACAATTTGCAAAGAAGTATGCACTGGTCCATATCAGAGTCATAACTAGGGTGGAGAGAAGGGGGCAACTACCTCTGGCACAAGCAGTTAGGTGGCATGATTGGCACACGGTGGTGGGGTACAAGTGCATTGCCAGCATTCATATAAAAACACCACCTTTAATAAATGCTGATTCTGCATCCATGGTTTTAATTAGTAGATCATCATGTTAGTAAGTGTAACTGCAGCAAACAGTTATTACAATCAGAAGATCAAATGCCATGACAAGCAGAATCTGAAGGTGAGAGACACTCTGATTTAATGTGTTAAGAACGTAATGACCAGGCTAATTCATCTGTTCTATTTCCTCCAGCTGGTATTTTATACTAGTGCTGTTGTGGCTTAAACTAAATAACTTGCACTTGTCTGTACTTAGCATCATCTGCCACCATTTCACCGACTTGATCAGTCTTTTCAAATCCTTTGTATCCTCCCCTCATCTACCACTGCTGCAACTATTCCTGTGTCATTTTGCTCAGATATGTATGAGACAAACATACTGAGGAGCACTTGTCCCTGGACAGACTTTACAGGTGTTTTATTAGTCGATTGACATTGCCCTTCTCACCACAAATCCTGTCATTAAGTCAGGCATTCAGTTCATCACTCTTAGGCCTACTACTAACTTCTCCAGTTTTCGTACCAGGCAGATGGACTAGGTATGTTTGCACTCCTCCGTAAAGTCTTTTATAACCCAGTCATAAAACTGAATCAGGTCTGTCTGACAGCCCCTTCTGGTCACATACTATTGATTACGCCTGCATATTGTTGTTTTCTAGAAATGCTAGTAGCCTTCTCCACAGGATTTTCTCCATCACTTTCCTTTACACTGATTTTAAACTTACAGGCCTGCAGTTACCTGCATTTGTTTTTGTTCCCCACCTTATACAAGGATACCACACTTTCTGTCTTCCAGTCATCTGGATCTTTAAGACTAGCCAGTGATCTGCTGAAGTCCTCTGTCTGAGATTTTCCAACACTGGTCAGATTTCTGCAGAATCTGGGAGGCAGCCCACACTGACCTTTTCCTTTTTTTCCTAAATGGCAGCTATTTCTCTCTGGACCTTCTTCCATTCTTTACTCGTGCCTGTTCACTCTTCTCAAAGTTAATTTATGTCTGCTTCCAGCAAAGCACCTTCTCCTTGCTTTACTTTTTGAAGACTAAGGAAAAGGATGCATTCAGTACTTATAATTTTCCCAATTTTAAGTGATGTCCTTCTCATCTTTCTTTTTCTTTGTATTTCTCCCATTACACCTGTCAAAACTCTTTCATCTTTGCTCAATCTGTCTAGTTGTTTTCCTCCCTCCCTCCCTTACTTCTCTTTTTGTACCAAAGCCTTTTACCCCTTATTGGTCCATTGTGCCAAGTCTCTTTAATTTTGACCTTTGCTGAATTTCTGTCTTTGCTGCCTTTTTACCACCCTTCATGTACCACACATCCTCTACCTGCACATACTCTTCTTGGAGTTTCAACTAGGTTAACATCCTCTATTTTGATTTTGAAGCCAGACACTTTCCTTGACCACTTTTCTGGCCCACTCAGCAACTGAGCTCCTTCTAACATGACTGCATTATCATCAGCTGGTGGAGGACTTGCATGGAAGTGAGCTCACAAGTGAAGAAATAACTCCTCCCACTGGAGTATAGTGCAGATACTCATATACAGTCGATTGTGGCCTCCAGTTGGGCCATAACCACTGCTTTTGATCTGTTTGTCCCAATTCATGTATTTCTGACCTCTGTTGGGGTACATAATTCAGAGCATAATATTGAGTCTGATGACCTGAAGAGAGAAGGGCAAAGAATAGAATGTTGATTGAGATGCACCCTTGTGTTAAAAGACAAGATTAAATAGATGCCTTTAATGTTCACTTCTTATCAGAAACTTCCCAAAAAAAGACAAAAAAGGCAAAGTTCTTACCTAGTGGGATGTCAGACACTTGTAGATGACCACAGGCAGTTTTCTATGTGGTTCTTAGGCACTGAAGGCTACTTTAATTACATGAAGGCCTTTGTAGCCTATGATTTTGAGATAACAGATTCTGTTTTCTCTTTTATTTCCTTTTTTTCTGCATGAAAAAGCTTGCATCTAGTAGTTTGAAGACATCTTGTCGCACAACTGATGAGCCTGTGATGGTCATGACTTGAGGATTTGTTGACTGGAAATGGCGGGAGATTTATGTGTCTGATTGTCCAACACTCTTGGACACCATTTCAGGTTTGCATTTATGGTCTTGATATCTATCCACTCAAGCTAATATTAGCTTGCATAAAAGCAATTTATTGGATCATTAGGATTTCTTTCAGGAAAAGGATCCTTCTGTCTTCACTTATGGAGGTTTTAGTCTATAAATGGGAAACTTCTTGATAATACCTGCTTTGAAGTGGTTTCAGACTAACCAAATGCCCACTGTCTGTGCTGTGGGATACCACAGGGTTTACTATTGGCTGGATTGTGAACACTATGTATGTGATTCCATTTGAAGAAATCATTGGGAATGGAGTACTAGCATGGAAGTTTGGATCATTGATACATTGGTCAACATCATTGCCTCACAATGCTTGATTCTTTGGTTTAGATCTTGTTTGGCTGTCTTCTTTGCAGAATCTGCGTTTCCCCCTTGAACAAGGATAAACCAAATTTCTCCCAAATGCTAAAGACCTGCAGATAGATGAACTGATTATCCAACAAACTGCTTGGAAGTATGCATGCTGACATAGCACTCAACCTTTCACCTCCAAAATGTGAAATACAACCTTTCATAATGTGACCAAAGAAAAATGAGCTTAAGGAAACTCTCAGCCAAACAAAACGTAAAATAATGAAATAAGGTTTAATATTGTGAGCACACGCTTTCGGAGGGCACAATGTCTCTCCTTCCTCAGACAACAAGTAAATGAATGAAAAAATCAGACAAGATTAAATAAACAATCCCCTAATTGGGTCAATCAACAAATTTAAAAACATATACACCCACTCCATTTCAATTAAACACAACGTTGAGGACAAATACCCTATAAACTTCCGAACAATACAATATGCTAAATCATTATAAAGTAAACAGATACAGTAAAATATAAAGTGAACTTGCTTAAATATTTTAAAATAGGGGCGGCAGAGTCAACTCTCAAAGTCTGTGAGCTGTTTTGGCAGATCCTGTGCAGCAGGTTCCACCTTTGTCAAATTCCGGTGGTCAGAATAATTCTGCACAGTAGGGTTTTCCCAGGGGCAACCAAACCAGGCAGGCGAACACGAGGGCGAGGAACAACTATGGCAGTTCCAGGAACAGGAGGAATCCAAGGAGGAGATAGAAAGTGTCTCCTCTGGGCCACAGATAATAGTGGATTCTAAAGGTGACTTTAAAATCTACAATTATACTAGTTTTGTGGTCAGCTCGGACATGGTGGAACTATTTTCAAGGGGTTTATCTTTTGTCCCTGACTCTCATTTCGATGTAGTTAAAACTATTATTGACCTCAAACTGTTTGTGAGGAAATTGAACTTAGACATATTGATGCATGATAAATGTTACACGGGGAACAAATTTAGAACCCCTAGCGTATTCAACCCTCCTTTACATGAGTCTCTGCGTCTGTTTGAGAGAATGTGTGAATTTGATTTTAAAGCTTTAGTTGCAAACAGCAATAACAAAAATAAAATTTTTTTGCATAAACAGGTTATAAATATAACAAAGCTCAAGCAGGAATTCATCAAAACGCTGCAGAATTCCCAAATTAGGGTTATGAAACCCAATAAAGGGGGTGGTCTTGTTCTTATGGACCAATTTTTGTATGTCAACAAAATTATTAACCATCTAGACACTGATTTTTACACATCGGTAACCATCAATGAAGTGAACTTGGCTTATTCTAAGATCCGAAGCATTATTGAAGACTTGTTCCTTGAAAGAGTTATTGACATTGAGGTTTATCAGTATTTGATCGTGGTGGCTCCCAAGCTCTCCGTTTTCTTTGGTATTCCCTAGATCCATAAATCTATTCAGGACCCCCCCTTTCGACCAATTGTTGATGGGCGCGGTTCCATCACATACGCACGTGCAAAGTTGGTCGACACCATTCTAAAACCTTTGCTTGACCATGAGTCCTAGATCTGCAAGGACTTTTGGAGTTTTCTGCAAGATATTGGGAAAATTCCTTTTTGTGAGGAATGGTGGTTCTTAACCATCGATATTAAAGATTTATACACAGTCATCCCTCAGGGTCTTGATACTGAATGGGTTGGTGAATTCCTTCGAAACAGGAATGTTAGTGACAACACTATTTATTTAGTTGAAACCCTGCTTGGAATTGTACTGAACTTTAATTTTTTGCTTTTTGATGGAAAAATTTTTTTGCAGAAATCTGGGGTGGCAATGGGTTTGCCTTGTAGTGGCAGCTTTGCCAACTGTGTGTTGGCTCATTGGGAAAAAACCCACCTGTTCATTAACCCTTTTTTTAAGGAATGCGTCGCCTGGTACACAAGGTACCAGGACAACATGTTCCTTTTATGGAAGGGTTCACCATCTCGTGTTCTGGACTTTATTGCCTGTATCTCCAACATGACACATTTTTTAGAGTTCACTTTCAACCTGGATGAACAATGCATCAGTTTTTTGGACATTCTCTTAAACAAGGATTCTGTAAATAGGAGGTTTAAGAGTGTCATTTTTAGGAAACCAACTTACTCAAACGCGTTTCTCCACTTTTCCAGTTGCCACCCTAACCAAGAAAGCTGTGGTGAAGGGTCAGATGGTTAGGGCGGCTAGGATGATCTCAGACGAAAAGGAATTTTTGGTAGAGTGTGAGCATTTGAGTGTTATGTTTGAGAACAGGGGATACCCTCCCCTATTTGTTTTAGATATTAAGTCTGAAGTTATTAGTAAAAGGT
The DNA here is from genome assembly GCF_019279795.1 of Protopterus annectens. Classification (NCBI taxonomy): domain Eukaryota; kingdom Metazoa; phylum Chordata; order Ceratodontiformes; family Protopteridae; genus Protopterus; species Protopterus annectens. The sequence goes on from NC_056731.1 coordinate 376,754,345, forward strand.
CTACAGGCTTTTATAAACCAATTTTGGTTGAGGGTTTTCGTATTTACAATCATGATGGGGTTTCGCCTAACCAAGCTTTGACTAATAATAGTCATTCTGGTGCATCATTTGCCACTAGTTTTCTATGTACGTTTAGCTTGGACTATATTGACATCAGGAGGGTGCTTGAGAAGAACTGGCCACTTATTATTGATGATCCCCTCCTTTATAGCAAATTTGGTAATGGTTCAAAAATTACTTATAGGAGAGGTTTAAATTTGAAATCACTATTTGAGGCTAAGCCTAGGGTCATGGGTTTCTGCAATGCTGGTATGAACAAGTGTGGTGCATGTAGGCAATGCAAGTACGTGTGTATTGATTCGAGAGTGAAGTTGAGGGACCAGCTATACAACGTGAAGGGGAAATTTAATTGCGAGACCAGGAGCATTGTCTGTGGCGCTATTTGTCAGAGCTGTACAGCTTTTTATATCAGTAAGACCGAAAGAAAACTTAGCGTATTTATGAGCATGTTTATGCCATTAATAGATGTGATCTTAACAATGCCCTGGCAAAGCATATTAATGGTTTCCGGGTCATCATTTTAAGTTTACAGTTTTGACAAAAATTGATCTTGACATTAGGGGCGGTCCCTGGCAGAGTCAACTCGAAGTCTGTGAGCTGTTTTGGCAGATCCGTACTGCTGCCTACATGCACCCTGGTCTTAACGACCATGTATCTATTAGCTGTATTCTCAAAAAGTTCTCTTTAAATAGATAATGGTTTAATTTATAGGTGTACACACACATATATATATATATATATATATATATATATATATATATATATATATATATATATACACTTATATCTATTCATACATATATACATGTATTTTTATTGTTATGTATTAAGTATTTTTAAGCTAATAGAATTATGTTTTATTCTATTCTAATACATTTTAAAATATTTAAGCAAGTTCACTTTATATTTTACTGTATCTGTTTACTTTATAATGATTTAGCATATTGTATTGTTCGGAAGTTTGTAGGGTATTTGTCCTCAACGCTGTGTTTAATTGAAATGGAGTGGGTGTATATGTTTTTAAATTTGTTGATTGACCCAATTAGGGGATTGTTTATTTAATCTTGTCTGATTTTTTCATTCATTTACTTGTTGTCTGAGGAAGGAGAGACATTGTGCCCTCCGAAAGCGTGTGCTCACAATATTAAACCTTATTTCATTATTTTACGTTTTGTTTGGCTGAGAGTTTCCTTAAGCTCATTTTTCTTTGGTCTACATAGTTTGTGTTTTGTGCATTTTGGGATTACTTCTTTCATAATGTGAAACAAATGTGCAAAATGTGGAAACACGTTCTAAAAAGTTTAACTAAGAAGCTTGCAGTATGGTTAACAACTGTTATTTCATACTTACAAAAAGTTTAATTGATTAATTAATATGAGTCAATATTATTCACCATGAATATCTGTTAACAAATTCTGGACAATATTGTAATAGATCTTTGCAATGTGTAACACCATAGAAAGTAGAAATTTTAAAACTCAAATGAGGAATGTTCCTTGCAATGAGGTAGAGTTGAGAGATATGCATGCAGTGACTGTGTATCTGTGTGTGTGTGTGTGTGTGTGTGTGTGTGTGTGTGTGTGTGTGTGTGTGTGTGTGTGTGTGTGTGTGTGTACGTGAGCACACTCATGTCTGCACGTGTGTGTCTTTGTGTATCAAGCAGTTGAGCTGGCTTCCATTTAAAACTGGTTCACTGCATTAAATTTTTGGTTGTCAAGGCTCCCTCTCAATTCCTTTGTTATAAAGCAAATATGGGAAAAATTAATAAATCTATGGAGTCTGATCTTTTTAAATGTCTAATTCAGCAGAGTAATAAAAGTAAGCAAATAAAGAAATGTTTTTCACAATAATCTGGCATAGCACATATGATAAAAACAGAATCTTGATAATGATTCCAAACTAAGTCCAAGTGCTTTATGCAATGTAATGGCTTTCACTGCTTTTTAGAGTATGACTATTACTCATTAGCTGACCTATCTTTTAATAACTGCATCTTTAAGTTCTTGCAATAAAATATTCATTAGTTCCGCAATACTATCTGTCTTAGCTTCTGTCACCCCTTCCACATTTGCCTTCGATTTCTCAACATCAGTTTCTTGTCTACTGAATCCTGTCTTTGGCCAGCATATTTGAATTTTAGTTTTACTATCTAACCCTCCAGTGAACAGTATGTATGTATTTCCTTAAGTATTGATGATCTGATCTTCTTGTAGTCCATGGAATTGTTAAAATCCTTTTCCTGTAACACAATTCAAACACATTGATTTTCCTGTGCATAACCTTACTTATAATCCATCTCTCACCAGGAATATGTTATTTCTATGAAAATAGACTTGTGTATATGGACATTTAATGGCAATGTGAAGTCTCTGTCTGCTCTTTAAAGTCCAAATGTGCTATTGTTTTCCAGCCAAGATGCAAGAGTTTCAGTTTCATGGTGCAATCATCTTCTGCAGAAAGTTTTGAGCCCAAGAAAATGAAACCTTTCACTGTCTCTAATTCCTGTTCATCTATCTGCAAAGAAATGGTAAAAAGGGATGATATAATTTGAGATTTGTTTTTTTTATTTTGCTGAGTAACTACAGTACTTTTTTACAACTTCTTGAACAGGCTGTTCAATTTTTCCTCACTATTTGCCATTAGAGTGTTATCTGCATATCTGCAATTGTTTATTGTCTCCCAATAATTTTGATTTCAACATCTGATTCATCTAACCCAGATATAGTCGGCATTTAAATTAAATAAATAGAATGGCTACTAAGTACTAATAAATATCATTTTTAAATATGTACTTCTACTGCTGAACATAGCAATAAATGAAAGTTAAGTAGTCGAGGTAAAGAAATGAAAAGAAGAATGAGAAAGTGGAAAAATAAAGTTATGAAGTTATGAAAAGTAGGAGAGAGAAAATGCTCAAACCATCAAAATTACATTAAGGGAAGCAAAATGCATGACAGACGATACATTAAGTATGACAAGAGACACAACAGGACAATGATTATGAGTACAGAAGACAGAACTGAGATCCTGTTGTGAAGTCAGTATGTTGCTTTGGGGAAAAATAATGAAACACTGCATGTAACAAAATAATATGACTAAATGTGTCCTGACAGAGTGCTCTTCAAACTATCTGGAGATATACAGAGCTGAGTACATTTTTCTGGCACTTCAGAGTTGTGTACTGGTAATTGGCTGGATGTGAAATAGGAAATTCACCCCGGGGATCACCTCTGTGGCTCTGCTCGACAGAGGCACAGGAAAATAATTTTCTTGGGTGGCAAAAGCCAGGGTACCTTTTTGGCTGGGCTTGTATAGGCCCTAAGGCCGATAGCCTAGTACCTACCTATGAACCTAAATATTGGTTAAGCAAAAGATGCATTTTAAAAAATAAGACAGACAAGTACTAAAGTAGTAATATGAAATATAAAATAATTGCCATAAAGTGGGCTGTTGTGCTGACAAAAATCAAGCGGTGCATATAATAACATAAATAGAAATAAAGGACATCACAGACTGCCCCTGCTATAGAAGTCAGTGGACTGGAAAGGAGAAGCCCAGAAAACATAAAAACATTCTAGGGTGAGATCAAATAGCTAGATTAAAAAACTGGTTACAGATGCTTGTGCTGGAGAAGAATTAAAGAAGCAAAACCTCAGGGAAGTAACAAGAAAAGTACACAGTCAAACCTTCTGAAAGGTGTTAGAGATATGTCCCTGCTGTACAGGGCTATAAAGCAGGAGAGGGTAATATTGTTAAGGAGAGTTAATAGCAAGGACTATTGATCAGAATATAAAAGATGTGTCCTGGCTTCAAGAACCTGTGCTTCCAATCTCAAGCCCATAAGAATGTCAAGAGCATTTTAGCGTAGTCAGCCCATGACAGTATGTCCTGTGGCAGAGAGTGCAGGCTTCATTGTAAATGCAGGATGGAGATATAGTAATACTGGCTACCATACCCACTCATGGATGACTTGTGTACTCAGATACCAATGAAAACAGTTCCTGAAATAAACTGGACTGCTAATGTTTTCAAAACATTTGAAAGAAAGTAGATGAGCCACTGAAATAAGCCAAACTAAGTCTTCAAGGATAAAAGATGTATTTAATTAAGCAAATAAATATAAAATTAACTGCTTTTCGTCTCTTCTAGTAGTGAGACTCCTTCAGATGTAACAACACAATAGTAAATCACGTTTAAATAGTGCATGTGCACAAAATACAAACATTGATCAATTCAACTGAATCAAATGCAATGCGCTACAATAAATTCTGTGCATGTGCAGGATAACCAGAAGAAACAGTAATTGAAGTGTTACAGCTTATGGCAATGAACCTAACCAGCTATGGCATTGTCTGCTTTATACATTCAAGTAAGACTAAGGAAGCCAGTCAGACGTATGGGTTTGAAGGCATATAGACTGATAGATGACCTGGATCCTGCTTTGAGAGGTAGCAGATTGGCTCCCTATACAGTGGTGCAGTGACACTCAAAGGCTGAGGCTGTGGGATGAATGGGCACACTCTGTTTTCAAAATATGGAGATATGAAATGCTTTTATCAGATGAGGTACTAAGCAGGGGAAGGCATACTCATATTAAGGAAGAAACTACATTATCAATGGATGTATTGGAACACGGTGTTAAACATTTGGGAATTTATTTGACAAGAACAAATTTTGCTCTTGGGAGGGGCAATGTTGCACTGAAAAGAAATGTAAGAGTGAAACCCAGTGCCAAGAAAATGAAATAGGAAATAGTCTACAGGGGGAAATAAGTAGTCCTGTTTCACAATGATGAGTCTGTTAGCAATATCATGGAGTGTGACTGATACTTTCTGTAGGTTGATTGAGATATCTGGAAGTAAATTGTAAGGTCACGTTCTGACATATCTTTAAATAAGATTGCTGATGGGGACTTGCTGATGAAGAGCATATCGTGAGTATGTACTGAAAGGTTCAGGGAAAGTAGAGCAAGTAAACTGTGCCTTATGTAAATACAGAATAAATGAAGACCAAGGACAGACACCTGGGATACTCCAGGGTTAACAGTTTTTGTGTTAAGCTATAATTTACCAGTGCTAACTCAGAGTAAGTGACCAGAGAGATACTCCACAAAGAGGGCACAAAGTCTTTCTTCAAGCCCTGTAGAGAACTGATCACACCAAGAGGGAATGGTTGACAAACTGAAATGTTTTTATCACTTCCATAAATAAAGTAACTATGAGCTCAGTATCATCTGTGGAATTCAGACTTTGGTGGTTGCAATCACAGTGCTATGTCTGAACTCAAACTGATGCTTAATCCTAGAAAATAAATATTGTATTCCTGCAGCTTAAACATATAATATGATCAGTGACTTTGACCCACAAAACTAGAAGTGAACTCAATTTATATTGGGAGACATGAACACAAGTGTCACTCCTAGCAATAAAATAATGTTCATTTCTGAAGAGCAAGTAACAAGTAACATAGATAGTATGCACCATACAAGTATGTATGTATGTATGTGTGTGTGTGTGTGTGTGTGTGTGTGTGTGTGTGTGTGTGTCTGTGTGTGTGTGTGTGTGTGTGTGTGTGTGTGTGTGTGTGTGTGTGTGTGCGCGCATGCGCTTTGTGTGTATGTATATGTATGTTTTGTATAATTATATGTTTGTATGAATGTGTGTATGTGTGTGTATATATCTATACCTATCTATTGAGCTCTATATATATATATATATATATATATATATATATATATATATATATATATATAGAGAGAGAGAGAGAGAGATCAACAGATAGATATATACAGTGGATATAAAACATTTACACACCCCTGTTAAAATGCCAGGTTTTTGTGATATAAAAAATGAGACCACAATAAATAATTTCAAAACTTTTCCCACCTTTAATGTGACCTATAACCTGTACAATTCAATTGAAAAACAAACAAATCTGTTAGGAGAAAAAATTTAAAAAATAAAAAAGTACAATAGTCTGAATACACAAGTGTGCACAACTTTAAACTAATACTTTGTTGAAGCACCTTTTGATTTAATTACAGCATTCAGTCTTCTTGGGTACACACCTGCCATCAATTAAAGAGACACTCTCCCGGATTCTCAAAAGCTTGCATGGAGTGCAAGATTGGTGCAGGAGCTCAAGCAGGCAATATGTCTGCTGTGCGATCCAGGAAAAACCTGCGGGGGTATGCACGAGGGCTCCTGCACTAATCCAGCATGGACTAAGCCCTGGTATGCAAATCACCCTATTTGCAGGATATATCTATGCAAATGAGGTGATTTTGCAATCCGTGAAGCTTGCAACAGTCCATGCAAGACTAGTGCTATCTGCAGAAATGTATTCGATTAGTAACCGAGTACATTTCTGCAAAATCCAAAACGGAGCTCTGACAGCCCCCAAATAGAGGCTACATATCATGTAGTAAGCATGCCAATGGCCAAGTTTAAGGCCATTGGCATTGCAAACAACAAAAAAAATGCAAAAATCAACTTTTATTTTTTTTTAGCCAATCTCGGCTGTTTAAGAGTAGGGCAGCGGCGTGCAAATGGGATTGGGGGTAAAATAAGCAGTCTAACTAAAATCACTATTCGACCATGCAAGTCAATGGCAGGCAGAAGACAACCTGGTCAGTGAGTAGTGGTTGTTAAGGGGGTGAGGCTCAGTGTGAGACATGTAACTATGTATTAGCAGGCAATCCTATGCAAATGAGGGGAAGGATTGTGAATCCCAGTTTTCCCCAGCATGTGAGTCAGGTCTCAACAGTATAAGAGTAGGAATAGCTTGGTGCAAGCCTAGGAGTTAGAAGACATCATGGGGGTGTGTGTCAGGCATACTGTAAGCAGATTGGAGACCTGTGGCTCAGGCTTGCTCCTAGCTTAGCAGAGCTAAGCTGGAGGGGTGGTGTCTAAACCTGCCTAGCAGTCTTTACAGAGCCTAAGCGGATGTGCATGCCTTGCACCAGGTTTTACAGGAAGAAAAAAGTAGTTAAACCAGGAAATAGCAGCAGTATGCACATCTGAGCACTCTGTTTGCGCGGCACACACACAGGCTTAAACAGAAAGGCAATGGGAAGGGAAAACAGCAGTAGGAAGTAATCAAGGAGAACTAGCTTAGCTGGCAGGCGAAATGTATCAGAATCAGCCAATTACACAGGCAGCAGACCAGCCTAGCCCAGAACACTACTATAAACTATGCAAACACCTTCCCCTCTGTTTTTTCCCACACTCTACACCACCAGTGTAAACAAGCAGTGAACTTTTAACACTCACAACAGCAAAATGATCAGGGCTGCAATAGCAATCATACAACTTGTGGAAGAGGCTGAGTGTGGCGAGGATGTGAATGCCATTGACCAACCCACAGGGAGGAGACGGAGAAGAGTGTACAGACCCAGGGTAACCTACTAGGGGCTACATGAGCTGGGGATAGTGGAGTGCTATAGGGTGGACAGGGACCTCCTACAGCAAATTGTTGAGCTGTGCTGACCATGCCTCACACACAGAACTAACAGAGGGGAACCCATCCCAGTGGATACCAAGGTATGTGTAGGCCTACAAATACTAGCTACATATACCTTCCAAAGGCCAACTGGGGATATGATGGGGATTTCACAGGCATTAACATCCAGGGTACTCCACCAGTTCCTGGATGCCATGTCAGCACATGTCGGTGTGCATGTATATTTCCACAACACCCGTGAGGCGTTGACCAGCAATATGCAACTGTTTCACCAAATAGCAGAATACTCTGAGGTAGTGGGTGCTATAGACTGCACGCACATATGCATCAAAGCACCACCCGGTGAGCGGGGTAGAGTCTACATCAACCGCAAGGGCTTCGCCTCCATCAACTGCCAGATAGTGTGCGATGCCCATGACATAATAATGAATGTGTGTGCTGGCTGCCCTGAAAGCTATCACGATTCCCACATCTGGCATCTGATGTAGCTGTACCAGAGATTTGCCAATGGGGACATCCCTGATGGTCTCCTAGTGGGGGATGCTGGATACGCACTGGAGCCGTGGCTCATGACACCCATCAGAAATGCACACACACCCGAACAAGAACTCCATAATGAGGCATACACACATACCAGAATTATAGTAGAGCATGTGTCTGGGATGCTCATGTCATGGTTCCAGTGCCTGGACACATCCGGTGAAGCCTTGCAGTACTCACCAACTACATTTACCCAAATTTTCCTTGTATGTGCCATGCTATACAATATAATCCTGCGGAAACAGCTGCAGCAGGAACAGAATGGAGCAGGGCCACACAGCCCTCCACCATTGCCAAGGCCTGTACAGGCACAGAGTGATTCGGAGGAGGAACAACCTGAGCCTGCCCCAGTAGGCAGAAGGAGGCATGCCCAGTATGCCCTGGCCTTGGCAAAGAGGCAACGCATAGCACATACACTGGCACAGGAGTGACCCAGGGAATAACACCTCTCTCTGACTCTCATATACAGTAAAAGGGATCCCAAACATTACACTACCTGTGCTTAACCATGTGTAGGGAGTGTACTATGTGCATTCCGACATAGGCAGCCCTGCAGCACCACCCTCAATACTGGGACACCCACAAGGTAAGTGACTCACACATGCCAGGCAGGGGGGTTAACATACCGAACAACAGTCACAGCCAGCAGGACAGGAGTAGACAAATGCAAACAAAGGTTGTGCTATGGCCCCTGAATGAGGCATATGGGTAATCTCCTCCCCCAGGCCTACACAGACAGACTACAGCAGGTCAGGCAGTGGGATATCAGTTCTGAAGTACAGGAAGTCAGAAACTAATATGTAGGTAATTAAAAGCTAAGATCTGTCGTACACTGGTATGCCTGTAGTCAGCACGATAGGTAAGCCTACAGAATGAAATGGAGTACCCGACATGCCAGTACAGTCCTAGCAAATGTGTACAAGTATCAGGTGTGGCCCCCATCCTACGTAGACATTTAGTAACAGTCAGGTATGCCCCCCCATCCTGTGTAGAAATGTAGAAATAATCAGGTGTGCCCCCCCCCAGCTATGCAGAAATATTGTAACAGTCAATGCCAAATGATCAATGGATACCCTGCAGAGACAGCATGCAACCTGTAGGTGTACAACACAAAGGTCAACCCTGCAGTCCAAACTACCTGGACTCGATCCACACATTCAATACAGAGGGCTTTACTGGGCATGCTCACACACTTAACACATGAAGGCCCTGTCTGCAAGCACCAGTGGACCAGACATAACTGGCAGTCGCAGATGTTAGTGCAGACATTCCTCAGTATGCAACACCCATGCTTTGCACACACAGTGGACAGGAATACAGACATATATCTAAGGACAACATACTATAATAAGCCAAAGGTAGACATACATAGATATGTGGAAGAGGGTGACTGTGACAAGGAGCCATCCAGGCCTGTCCCACCCAGCACACAGCCAAAGGGCCACAACCACATGAGGGCCAGATGTCACCCACTGCAGATACTAGCCACCGGTATCTGTCAGTATTACAGAGTATGTGGTGCATGTGCCAGCTGTGCAACATGACTGTGCAAAGAACTAGTAATCTAGCAGCTGTATACACGTACCTATGAAATATGACCCAGGTTGTGCCCGCATGTGGCATGTCAACCCCAAGATGAATGGGTTATGGCCCATGCACACACAATGCCCTCCCCAGAGCCCCACTATGACAAGCATGCTGAGGTCATCCATTGTGAAATACACCTTTGGGAGGGTTGTAGTCCAGTAATCTCTGTGGCACATCCCATAACTGTGTACTGCTGTAGTGTGATAAACTAATTAGGTAGGAGTTCTAACCCCAGCCTTGGCAACTGTGTGTTTGTGTGTCTGTCTGTGTAGACAGCAATGCTTTTTAGGGTAATCACACTCCTACAATTTAAATGCTCTACTTAGGGAAGGCTGCTGATGTCATCCACCTAGAATTACACCTCTGGGAAGGCTGTAGTTCAATAATCTCCATAGCGCATCCTGTGACTGCATATTGCTGTAGTGTGATAAAGTAGTAAGGTAGGTGTTCTAACCACAGCCTTGACAACTGTGTGTGTGTGTGTGTGTGTGTGTGTGTGTGTGTGTGTGTGTGTGTGTGTGTGTGTGTGTGTGTGTGTCTGTCTGACTCTGTATAGAGAGCAATGCTTTTTAGGGTAGTCACACTCCCTACAATTCAAATGCTCAACTTTGGCAAGGCTGCTGATGTCATCCACCTAGAAATACACCTCTGGAAAGGTTGTAGCCCCGTAATCTCTGTAGTATGTGCCATAACTGCGTACTGCTGTAATGTGATTTAGAACTCTGGTAGGGTTTTATTTCCCCCCATGGCAGGTCCGGATGTTTTGTGTGTGTTTCAATGTCTGTGTAGGGAGCAATGCATTAGAGGCTAGTCACACTCAGCACATTTCAAATAACCTTTGCCCATATAACCTCCGTATGACCCGTGTGGTGCATGTGATATCTGCACCGTAATGTGTTGTGGCAATCTCACTAGTGATGAGTTGTAATCCTGGACCTGCCAAGTTTGTCACTGTGTGTGCGTCCCTGTGACAGTGTAGCTGTGACAGTGTAGCTGTGTTGACACTGGCACCTGTTCATGCAGACAGGCACGTGTACATCACCTCCCATATAGCTACCATAGCCCTGTTGCAAATGTCACTCACTATCACATATATGTTCTGAGGGCTCCACAACAGGTAACCTATGTGGAGCATCCAATAACTGCATAGAACTGTGATAGCACTACATAGTCATCAGGGGTTTGATACCCTGTGCTGGTAGGTGTGTGACACAATCATGCTTATGTTTTACTCTCTCACCCCTCCCTGACTTGTCTTTGCCTCTGTCTGCCCCTTTCACTCCCTCTCTGGTGGATGTGGAGACCTACACCTGCTGTGCTTATGCAGCAGCATGTGTATTTTAAGTGATGCTCATGATCAGCTGTTGGCTTCTGCACGAATTGCAGCCCTCCTCCAGCTGATTGCATGTGGAACCGCTGTGGTAACATTCACATAGCCAATTGCATGGAAACATACTCCAGTATCTAGGAACATCATGTTGGTGTTGGCCCTTTTCATTCACAGTGAGCAGGAACTAGATCTGTTGTTTGGCAAACAGCATCTCAGATGGATTGGGGATTTACCTCTAACAACATGCACTGTGGAAACAAAGCAACACACAGGAGGGGGATGTGCCTGACCTGACTACAGACTATAAGTGCTGCTATACTGCATTTGGAGTAATGTTGGATTAACAGTATGTGTGTGGGGGGCTATGGCTGTCCTACATGTTTCAATACCTGCCATGTCAGTTCTATGTTTATGAGGAATCCCCATCTATAGGGTCATCTGCAGACTGGGCAGTGTGTTGTGCTTTTGGTTTCATGTGTTACCCACAGAGCATCTATCTGTGAACTACAGAAGGTAGTGTGAGGATTGCAGTCTGTAGATGGTGAAAGCCGTGACAGTTACTGACTTCATATCCCTCATAGGACATATGTTGCTTGCAATAAACCCTGTCACAACAGTAAATGTCTGAGGTTATCACAGCAACATGTCAATAGTGGCCAAGTGTGTGTGCATTAAGAGGTGCATATGTGTAGTACACCATAATTAGTGTCATCATATCTGATAACAAGCCAGTAGGATATCAGACTGCTACACATGTTATGTACAATAGGGTTTATATTTGATGACATAACCTGGACATTCTGTGGATGTTTGTACAGTACTGAGGTCTGTGTACTTATGGTGAATGTCGACAGTGTGTGTATTGTTAATATGTACTTTAGCCTGTGTACAGACTGTAGTAGATGTCATTGTTCTAGGTCCCATCCTATCTGATGTTACATGCTGCTCCAATGTATGTTACCATATTGGCTTACATGTTTGTAGGGCCATACACACACACATGTCCCATACCAGAGACAGCCATCAGACCAAACTGTGTAGCAGCCCAGTATATGTACGGGTGGTCTGTGAGTGGCACATATGAGGATGGTGTCGAACAGATAGTCCATATACTGTAATACTATGCTAGCGTACCATATGTGGCTGTGTCCACATCAATTGTGGTTATACACTTTCACACAGGTGTATCTTACCCTGTACTGTGACATGCCTGTAGAGCCTGCTATATATGCAAGTACATGTGCATTCTCTCATAGGAGATGTAGGCCAGTGCTGAGCCATTCTGCTTGTAGCAATCACAGTGCATTATTACATGCCTAGCAGCTTAGTGTACTTACTCAATGAGATGTCATGTGCAGATACTTGCCAGATTTATTGCTGCTGGGCCTCCCTTAACAGTCATGTATGTCAGACAGAGCAGTGGGATGCTGTACAGATGAATGTCAGCATCTAGTGGGTAGTATGTGGTCATGGCACCCCTGTACCAGAGGTTATTATGTGTCAGGCCAGACAGGGGTGTGTGAATGCATAACCTATGGTGGCAAATGTATACCAGTCATTATGTGTTATACCCATCTACATGGCTGTCAACATCGATATTGTCAGGCATGGTACACATGTTTTGACTAAGGGGTTCTGAGTACACATCTGGACTCTACAGCATGTGTGAACCTTTCCAGACTACTGTATTAGTATAACTGTTTCGCAGTTGCATTACTCTGTTTATATGGATGTCAGTGTCTGAACAGCAATATGACATGGTATATAGATCTGTAATAGTACACAAATAAAGGTTTTCCATTTCTGCAAACCTGTGTGTGGCATTTTTTCCTATGACCTCTCTGTGGGTATATGCTGCAGGCAACGATTGTCATTTGTATGGGTGGCCCATACAGTGTCCAGTTGTTCAGTGTTAACTGTAGGCATAGTGGCTGTCCCATATTGTGTGCACCTTCTACATATGTACCTTACTGTACATATCTCTGCGTTTGTATGTGTAGTCACATGTATATCTATATATATGCATGTATATATATATATATATATATATATATATATATATATATGTATATCTGTATCTTCATATCTGTGTCTGTGTATACATATCCCGGGGATGCTGATAAAATCCACATTTTACACTTCCTATGGGAGGCAGACTGTACTGCATGATATTTTACCAATACCTGACATCATACAGGTGGGATGTAGCACTGTTAACATATTTTGCCCATGTCGTGTCAGGTCCTGGTTACAGGATCTGCAACACTTGGTAGTGTATTGCAGGGCAGACGTGTTTGACTGTGGGGGGGGGGGGTTATGCCTATTTGTACAAGATGTATATTGTTTGGGGCCTCTCAACCCCAATAACGGTGCATGTGGACATACTTGTTTTTGTAACTCTACCATTGCTATCTACAGATGTATGGCCATATATACCTATATCTATATATATATATATATATATATATATATATATATATATATATCTGCTTACATATATATAACTATGTCTGTATATATCTACATAGCTATAGATCTGTGTACATATGTATAACTTGCTGTGTATATGTAGACATATAGGTGTAGACACATATATGTGTCGATGTAGGCATTTGCATGTATATCTGTTCATATATATTTATATATCTTTTTTATATATATATATATATATATATTTCTAAATATATATATATATATATATATATATATATATATGTATGTATCTACATATATATAGATATGTTGTATTTGTTTCGATATTAATATATGTACACATACATCTAGATGTTGGTATACATTCTCTGTACTGTTGCATGACTGGGCTGGATGTTATATTTCTGAAAACTTCAGATTTATGTATATCTGGTATGGCTTAATGGTAAATCACTTTGTCTATGGTGTGCAGGGTCCTGGATTCAAGACTTGCAGAGGTTGTTTATTTTGTTGCTGGGCAGAACAGGTCATTGGATACAGAGTGATTAAGGCACTTTAAAACAGTTGTAAGTGGGTTTGCGTGTGTTTGCATAGAGGTAAGCATTGCTAACTTCCAGTTACAGTTTCTTACAGTCAGTTAGCTTCTAAATTGCCTAACATGTGTAGGCATTGCTTACCCCCATGCAAACAGGCTTAAACCCGCTTACTGCTGCTTAAAAGTGCTTACACCCTCTTACCCCCACGCTAATTTCTTTAAAAGAAAAGAAAAAGGGGTTGATAGGAAAGTGGTGAAAAAAGGGCACAAAGAGGGAAAGACAGTAAGGAAAATAGCCAGGGATGTGCAGGAAGGGTGTAGGGAAGGTCCATAGCTGCCCATTTCTTCTACAGCAACAGCTGTGCATGTACACTGAATTTGGAGATAGATTTGGACACTCAAACTCTTGGGTGGAGGCAAGGACAACAATAATTCGTTGTAATGCCAATTAGACCAGATTATGTGTCCAGTGGACACATGTGTGAAATGGACAGCTATGTATGGGACGAGATTTTTTTGTGAGAACAGATTGCCCTTTTTCTTTTTATTTCAGGTGAGAGTGGGATGTTGGGGAGGGGTAGTAGATATATTTAGGGAGGTAGGTTGGGTAAGTTAACAGACAAGACAAACAAGACACATACAGAGGCGGTATATGACACATGTGGGGGTAAACACCTTAGACAGGGAGGGGTGTTTGGAAGTCACAATCCCATGAGCCCCCAAATGGAAACAGTGGGACTGAGGTCTCCATCCATGGGCAGTCCCCATTGCACCTTCACAGCCCCAAAGGTGACTGTGCTGCAGGCTGGGTAGTAGGGGCAGGCTCACCTCTAATTACTCCACGCGGCCCTCAAGCTGGTGTAGCTGGTCTCGAATCTCCTTGTCGAGTTCCCTACACACCATGGCCAGGACCTGATGGCGGGTGACAGGTACCTCTCCACCCCTGCTCCTGGGGCGGCCGAGTCCCATCCCCTGTGGCAGTTCCACCTGAAAGTGGTGCAGAGCCAATGGAGGAGGAGGTCCCAGGCTGGGCCCCAGATGTGCTGGCGCCCGGTGCCATGGCCAACTGAGGTGGGACAGGTGGGTCCGCTGGGACTGACCTTCCCATATGAGCTATGGTGTTGCAGTTTTAAGAAATATATCAGATTAGTAATAGTCAACAGCATTCAGGATTGGTTATAACAGTATGCATAGGTGTTCCCATTAACCCAAGACACCAGATTTACAACAGTTGCAGAGTGAGCAGAACACATGCATATATGGGACAACAGTGGCCATTACAACAGCATGCAGGTTTCATTGATGGCAACAGGCCACCAATATGGTAGTATTTTAACATGACACATGCATAGAACCAAATGTGAATATTTATAAACCAATAAGACATACGTCCCAACAAAAGGTTGGAGTGTACATGTACCCATTGAGGTGTGTAATTAGGTTATTTTTGCACATATGGTGGGGGTGAGAGAGAGACGTCAATTAACAACTAATATATCCCTGTAGTTTTCACAACTTTCTTAGTGACTGCAGTGTTCTGTCCCTTACATGTATTATTACACTACCCAATGGCCTTACTTTGCACAATGGTATGTTTGTAGATTAGTATATACATGGACTGTGTCTTACGCATAGTCTACACCTCTTACCTAGTATAGCTGTGGAGAAAATCATTGTTAACACTACCTGACAATTTCTACACATACTCCCAGATTCCAGGTTCATGTTATACACATACCTAACAATCTGTTATTGCACACACTCTGGTCAAGGCTTGACAGGATGCAGTTGTTAATGTGACATATTTTGAGAATTGCTGTCATACACTTTGGGTGAGATGCTGCAATGACAGGTTTGTTTTCATATACATTCTCTGACTATATACAGGTCTATCAGTTATATATCAGTAAAAGCTGCCTACATTTCTTGGATCATCACACTGATTTGTCAGGGGAACAGGTTACCGGGCAGCAGATTTGGGCCATTTATCTGGACATGCTGGACAGATCACAACAGTTGAGGGGTATGACTATTCATACAGCTTACTACCTGAATATTTTGCCACAGTTTGTACAGTTGGTTATGGTTATGCTTACAGCTTACTATCTGAACATTCTCACAAACTCTGTTCAGTTGCGAGGTATGATTATGCATACAACTTACTACCACTCCCGGGATTCAAACCCCTGCTGTGTGTGGTAAAAATATTAGAGGTGACATCACAGTACACTGTGCTGTCGGGGAATTGGTGTGAAGTATTCCATTGTTTTCTAAGTGTCCGGGACTTCCAACATTGTTATACTGAACTTACTACACATTTTAACTGCGTTCAACAGTGTGGGTAACACTGCTTAATACAACAGTACTATTTACAGAATGCAACACTGCAACAACATATGAAAGCAGAATGTACACAAGCACTCCAGAGGTTATACTTTTATTCACAAGATATTACACCTTTATTTACACACAACCTATATGACAGTCTTCCTGCCATATTGTCTAGTTTATTCAGTACATCCCATACACAATACATTTTTATACTGGTACAACACTTTCTAGAACTGTTATATTTATTTGTTATGACAGTACATGCAAGATTATTACTAACCTGCCTCGCGACACAGCCTTTGCAACCTAGCAGCATGAGTTTGCTGGTTCACAGCCTGCACAGTGATATTTAGCCATTACCTATCCATAGTATACACAAGATAGGCAATCATTATCTACGTAGTAGAATGAGTACTTACTCAGTGCTGGGGCATCAGCCATCTATCTTGATTCTTGGATCCACTGCTCCAACAGATCCCCCCTCCACCGCTTCAGGTCAGCATGGTGATGCCTGACCTGCTCACCAGTCTGGGGGATACCAGTGGCACTGGTGAGGTCACTGGTGAGACTGTCCCAGGCCTCCCCTTTATACTGAGAGCCCTGGTACTGACCCTGCAGTACTCTCTGCTCATGGTGTTTTACCAGAAGCCATACCATGAATCTGGACTCCTGGATGCCCCAGTGATGAGCTCGAAATCAAGTGTCTTCCCCAACTCCAGCCATTCTGTCTACAGTAGGGAGCTGCAACCAGTTATGGGAAGTATTTGCACCTGTGGGGTTTAAATACACCCAATTTCCTGCACTTTTCCATGATTGGATGGTTTTGAAAAGGCTAAGCTATGGGCACACCTGCTTACCTAATGTTGGCATTGCTTAAATACCACTGGGCAGATTGAGTTAGCCAGCCTACTCATTGCTTACACCAACTAAGCTGAGCTGTGCAATGCTTAGTATTGCTTCATATTTAATTTGCATTATATTTTCCTTTTGGCATTGATTTATTATTCATTACATATTACATATGTGTCTGGTATCCGTGATTAATGTGTACGTACACTGTATGGGGTCCTGGGGACTTCAACACTTTATTACAAGAATACCTCATATCTGGCCTTCCTGCAGTACTCCAGTTCACATATTTATGTTATGTAGCGAGCTTTACAACATCACACTGTACATAGATTCCTTTCACATGTTCAGTTTGATTTTTCTATGGTGATGATTTGTTTGTTGAAACCTCAGTCTTATGTACTGCTATGGTGACTTAGTGGTTAACTACTGTGACTGTAGTATATAAGGTCTTGGGTTCAAGGCTTCCAGAGGCTATTTATTTTGTTGCTGAGAAGAGCACGGGTCATTGGATACAGAGTGATTAAGGTACTTTAGCGCAGTTGTAAGCAGGTTTGCGTGGGTTTGCACGACAGTAAGCACTGCTGAACTGCCGCTACATCTGCTTACACAGTGTTAGCTTTAGAATTGTTTAACCAGTGTGGGCATTGCTTACCGCCGTGCAAACAGACTTAAGCCCGCTTACTAGTGCTTAAATATGCTTACTACTACTTATTTGTGCTTAAACCTGCTTACTAGTGCCTTATTCATTATGACAGTGGCACTTCATATGTGCATTTCCTGCAGTACTCCAGTTCATAAATATATGTTATTTAGTGGGTTTTGCAACAAAAATATAGGTCATAACATGCTTTACCATGGAAAATGGAATGTGCTGCAGTGGGACTCGAACCAGGAATGCCTGCTCCTAAGGTGAATGTTCTGCCCACTACACTATTGCTATACTGCTTCATTTGCATATATCTTCCTTGTTATCTTCAGCATTTTAAGTTGCTTTAACCGTAGCTAAGCGATGAGCACACCCGCACACCTACAGTTAGCTTTAATCGGATATTTAAAAAAAATGAGTTTCTTCATTTTATTTTTATGTACTGTTGCTGTTGTACACATAGGGGACTGTTGGTGGGGATATGTGGACACCTATCAGTGGTTTTGCTCATTCCTTACCCCTTATGCCTGTTCTACATTGCAGGGGTGTGTTTATTCTGAGAGCTCTGCTCTCAGACTCACCCCCTGCACTTGTATATGCTCCATAATGGGCGCTTCCATGCAGGGCTAAGCTAGTCCTGCATGGAAGTTTAGTAAATCCGGGGATCTGATTAACTCAGAATAAAGTTCAGCTGTCCTTGTAAGATTTTCCTAACATTTACTCAGTTGCATGCTGCAGCAAAAGCCATGGTTCGCAGAGAGCTTACAAAGCATGAAAGGGATCTCATTGTTGAAAGGTATCAGTCAGGAGAAGGGTATAAAAACATTTCCACAGCATTGGATATACCATGGAACACAGTCATCAAAAAGTGGAGAAAATATGGGACAACAGTGATGTTGCAAAGAACTGGATGTCCCTCCAAAATTGATGAAAAGACAAGATGAAAACTGGTCAGGGAGGCTGCAAAGAGACCTACAGCAACACTGAAGGAACTGCAGGAATTTCTGGCAAGTACTGGTTGTGTATTACATGTGACAACAATCTCCTGTATTCTCCATATGTCTGGACTATGGGGTAGGGTTGCAAGACAGAAGCCTTTTCTTACACAAAAAAAACATCCAGGCCTGGCTAAAATTTGCAAAACAATACATCAAGTCTTCCAAAAGCATGTGGGAAAATGTGTTAAGGTCTGATGAGACCAAGGCTGAACTTTTTGGCCACAATTCCAAAAGGTACGTTTGGCACAAAAACAACACTTCGCATCACCAAAAAAACACCATCCAAAGAGTGAAGCATGGTAGTGGCAGTATCATGCTTTTGGCCTGCTTTTCTTCAGCTGAAATTGAGGCTTTAGTCAAGGTGGAGGGAATTATGAACAGTTCCAAATACCAGTCACTTCTGGCCCAAAGCTTTCAGGCGTTTGCTAGAAAGCTGAAGATGAAGAGGAATTTCACCTTTCAACAGGACAATGACCCCAAGCATACATCCAAATCAACAAAAGAATGGCTTCACCAGAAGAAAATTAAAGTTTTGGAATGGCCCAGTCAGATCCCAGACCTAAATCCATTAGAAAATCTGTGGGGTGACCTGAAGAGGGCTGTGCATAAGAGATGCCCTCACAATCAGACAGATTTGGAGTGCTTTTGCAAGGAAGAGTGGGCAAATATTGCCAAGACAAGATGTGCCATGCTGACAAGACTCCTACCCAAGAAGACTGAATGATGTAATTAAATCAAAAGGTGCTTCAACAAAGTATTGGTTTGAGGGTGTGCACACACAACAAAATATTAGTTTAAGGGTGTGCACAGTTATGCAACAAGCGTATTGTACTTTTTAAATTTTTTATATTTTTCCCCTAATAGATTTGTTTGTTTTTCAATTGAATTGTACAGGCTATAGGTCACATTAAAGGTGGGAAAAGTTTTGAAATTATTTATTATAGTCTCATTTTTTTTATATCACAAAAACCTGGCATTTTAAGAGGGGTGTGTAAACTTTTTGTATCCACTGTAGATCAGTATAGGTATAGATATAGATATAAATCTATAGACCTACTTCACTTTGTTGAACAGCCACAATCTCAAACATCCCAACATTGAGACTAATGTGTCAAAATACAGAACATTAAACATGGACGTCAAGGAAAACATAATTTTTTGTAGGGGCAAACCCATCTGCACCTTCTAAGATTGCACCATAGTAGGTAAGTGACCTATTCCCTCTTCTCTGCTGTTCTACAGTCTCAAATAATGGACATCCCATGCACTTCTCACATTCGATGTTCTGCTGGTCAATAATTCCATTTCAGTGTTGCATGGTTGGAGAGGGTCTATATTAGAAGACTGACTGTTTAGGTGATCGAACACCTAAACATCGATCTTCTAATATCAAACCGCACAATGTCGAACATCCCAGGGAAACACGTCCCTCAGCCATAACACAAAAAACATTACTTTACATCTAAATTAAGTGGGGGGTTTCACCCCCCACACCCCCCCAACTAAATATACCAACTCCAAGATCGCTCAACAGTAGGGAAATAGCAAACTCTGGTGGACTGCCAAGCGAAGTCTTTCCCTGCATTAAATCAGCCATTCGCCATTTTTTTGCTTTCAATATTAGAAGATCGAGTGTTTAGGTGTTCGATCACCTAAACATTTGGTCTTCTAATATAGACCCGTTGGAGATTGTAAGACAGTGGCCATTCCACTTCCTAAAGTAGTACTATGCACACACACACACACACACACACACACACACACACACACACACACACACACACACACACACACACACACACACACACACACACACATATATATCATTATATAAAAATATTGATAGTGATGATACAGATGATATGGTAATGGTAAGGCTGTTGTTGAATGCATATCATATCAAACACTTCTTCATTTAGTCACAGAATTCTTAGAATTAATTGGAGTTGCAAGGCAAGTTAGTCTGACAGCAATTAACACCTTGTCAATACCCATGCACAGGCTGTACCCCTTTCTCAAGGAAGGCTAGACCAGTTAGTCTGAGGGTAACTTTTTGAGTACCAATTCAATCATCCATGTTTTGTTTGAAGGATGATAATGTGCTACAATGCTTAACCTACAGGAGACATTTATTCCAGAGATGAGGAAGGCAGTGCATAATAATAATAAAGCTATCTCATCGTTGTATTCTGTTTATCTACTGCTGATTTAGGCCACCTTGTGCTGGTGATTGTGGCAATATTAAACTTGCAGAGATACAGGAGAGCAAGGACAACATAGTCTCTAATGATACAAAAGGTGAGGCACAGACCACCCCTCAAAATCTGTAAGATACTGATTAAAGGGATAGAACTTCTAGACTCTCTTGGTAGCTCATGGTCTTAAACCTGTAATCTTCTTGGTTAAGAATCTTTTAGACTTCTTTACTTATTTTCTATGTCTAGAGCGGTACTTCCCAAAGAGGGTGTTGTACGCAATGTTTGGTCTAATGAATGTTGAATAAAAGGGGGATAAATTACTTTTTTAGATGAGGATTATGCACTCCTGGCTATATGTTGTACTGTGTACAAGGACTTTCTGACTGCACTTTCTACATGATTATTGCTGGAGAGCTACATGGTAATTGATGGAGAGAGAATTTTCAACCCAGATTCCAAGGTTCCTGTCTATATTTCCATTTTGTAATGGAATGTTGTCTATACTATGTATTGTGGGTAGGGGTGGGTTGCCAAATACATTGATTCTACACTTTTCACATTTAATTTGAGTCAGTTTTCAGCATAATAGATACTTATTAAGTACGTTTTTTTGAAAAGGTGCAGGTTTCAGAGGTATCCTTGACAGGAAGATCCAGTTTGCAGTTTTCTGAAAACATAGTTAACTAGATGTACTGGTTTCCATTCTAAAGATCAGAAAAGAAATGCTGAAAAGGAAAGATCCTGAAACTGAATCTTAGGAGGCTACACTGGTTTACTTCATGCTCTCAGATGAAATACCTGTCACAGTAACTATATGAGTTCTGTCTTTTAGCCAGTCCATTATCCATCTTACCATGTAGGGATCTATTTAAGTTAGCTTTCTAACTTTGCCTGAATGGGGTATAGTGTCAAACACCTTAGCTAGATTAAGATACAATGTGTAAATAGCATGACTAATAGATTTTTGATATTGCAACAGAGGAGTTTAGTTCTAATACATTCCATAGCTTTGCAAACCCGCGGTAGTGGTGCTGCTGTAGCATTGTCGCCTCACAGTAAGACATTGTTGCGTTCAGTTCTCAGCTAGAGCATCTTCTGTGTGGAGGCATGCGTGAATGGGCGTGCCTTCATTGAAGGTTGTGCATCAGGGCTGGTAACTCGGCACGTAAAAATCCCCTACCAAACATTAGCAGACCGGAGTTCCACTGTGGTGACCCCTAACCGGGATAAGCCAAAAGAAACAACAACAACAACAACATTCCATAGCTTTGCAGATCATCAGACTCATCAGGCTGATAGCTCTATAATTGCTGGGGTCCATGATAGGGTCACCCTTACTGAGAGGCAGCACCAGTGTGCTGTACCATAATTTGTGAACAAATCCTGTAGCTAAGCTTAAGTCAAACAATTAGAAGAGAGGTTCAACAAGGGCATGTTTAGCACTTTTTGTTAAACATCCAGGTATGTCATCAGGTCCCTTTGCAGACATATTTTTAGTCTGTGATACCACCTTCTGAATATGTTCAATGGTGATAATAAGGGGCATAAGGGATTCTGGCATATGTGGAGTTTGAACAGATATTCCTGTCTCTAGATAGATAAATATGTGGGATATGTGGAGTATGGATAAAGATTCCTTTCTCTAGACATTGGATAGATATTCATCCCTATGCTTTGAGTTATCTAAGGCACTTCACACTGTATTCCATCACATTCTTCTCCATAGACTATCCTCACTAGGCCTTGACACCCCCTTCCTTTATTAGATCCATAGCTACCTTTCTATTTATCTATTTTTATTATCCATCTCAGTTAGAATGCCACAAGGCTCAGTCATGGACCTCATACCCTTTAACATATTTATTAGTAATCTCTATGTTGCTACAATGAAACAACTTTCACACAAAAATCTGCATCATGTACAAACAATAACTTCTCCATCACCTCATCAAGTAACACTCCTATCGAGCTTGTGTCCCATATAAACCACCATGGTGTCATTATAGATAGCCACCTAAAGTTTGATATTCATATACAACAAACTATCAAGAAAAGCCGCAGACAAAGTGGATTCTTATACTGTAACAGACACTTTTTAATTAGCAATGCCTGAAAATAGCCTCTGTAAAATGTCTATGTTTAATACTATATGCTGTCTACTACTACACACATTTTCAACAATCTCTAACAAAACATTAACAGAACTACAACAAGTGTACTAAATTCACCACTAAACAGAATGCTAAATCCCACCACTGCCTAGCCTTAAAGCAGTTAAGCAGGCTAGAGCTTTTACTCTATCTCTCCATCACCTATTTAGCAACTGCTCATAATATAGTCTACAAACCTCAAAACTGTCCTACACTCCAAGCTTTAGTGGAAGCCTACACTACTGCATACTCTCTACACTTCATAGTCAAATCTCATTTAACCGTAAATAAATAAAACCCACAACTCTGCTGGAAACTTGTTAAACAATACTTTGCAAACATCCAAAACAACACACAAGAACTGCAGACAGGATCCCAGTTTAAGAATTTCAATGCTTTAGGGAATTTTTCATGTACTACTGAAGGAATTGTATATGCCTTACATTGTCCTTGTAACCTAGTGTATATAGGTGAAAGTAAAAGAATGTTTAAGTGCCGAGTGCAGGAACATGTTAGAGATATTAAAAAATGTAAAATAGAAAGTTCCATTGCTGTCCATTTTAAAGAATGTCATAATAGTGACTGTAAATTATTGCAGGCTACTGTTTTAGAGAAGATGTGTATAAAGTTAGGAGATGATATTATGTTAAAAGATAAACAGTTGTTTAAAGAATCTTTATTTATTCTCAAATATAACATGTTGGTTCCACATGGTCTTAATTGTGAAATTAATTGGAAATACTTGATTTAATTGTTTATTTAATTGTTTTTTAATTGATTTATTAACTGATTCTAGTGGGTATTTAATGGGAGTGTTTTGGTAGTTGTGTGTATACTTCTTGAAGACTGTTCAAGTCGAGGCGCTAAAGTCAAAGAATAAACTGGGATCCTGTCTGCAGTTCTCGTGTGTTGTTTTGGATATTTTCTCTGTCTTTTTTCTGTGGTGTTGCAATACTTTGCAAACACTCTGTTCTTGTACCTCTCAGGCTAGACTATCCTGACCCTTAAACACCTACAGTACCCTTATATATACTTCAACAAAGGAAATTTCCAATGTAAATGTTCTACTGTCTTCTATACAGCTGCCCATACTGCAATAGGTTCATAGATTAGATTCATAGATTTAGTACTAGGCTAACTGCCTTTGTGGGCCATTTTAAGCCTAGCCAATTACCCCATTTGAGAATCAAACCCTGCACCTTTGGTTTATAAGGCAAACACCTTAACCATTATGCCAACCTCCTACCCTGCAACTGTTTCTACTTATTCCCTGAAAAGTTTTTCCGCCAGCAAAATTCCAATTAATATTCACTACCTTCTACATCTACCTTAACTTATTTTTCTGTATATCCCCTATCATACATACATACTGCTCCCGTGTCTTCATCTACTTTTTGCCTTCTGTGCATGCATATCCACTCTTTTATTTTTTCTACCTGTAAATGTCAAATTGTAATGTGACAATTTAAACATCACTGTGTATACACATTTGTCACATATTACTGTGTAATGATTCTATATTTTACTTATTGTAGTTTTTGTCTAGTATTGCTGCCTTTTACTTATTGTATGTCCATATTGTAATTTTAAGGTTAAGATTTTTCTCTTTTATATACAACTGCTTATGTATTAACTGGAGATTTTATTCCCAGGTCTCTGCTGAAAAGGGGCTACAACAGCCAGTCGGACTACACTGGTCAACAAAAGCAATGAATAAATAAATATTTTAAGGGTAAACTTTGCACTGAATTTGTTAGATAATATATTGACAAATTGGGTTGGAGGGAGTGGCACCATTTTGAATAAGTTCTAAGCTTTGTTGGGTATTGTTACTTAGTTTCCTATGGTAGCTAAAGAAGGATTTGTGATTATCCTTAGCTTGAGTAGCTAGCTTAAGTTCTTGGGTTGCTTTACTGCTCATAATAGATGCTATTCAATTTGTCATGCAGTTTTGGATCTGCTGTATAATTTGAGGAGCTTTTTCATGTTGTAAAGTTTGTTTATGTTGGTGGACCACTAGAGTGCTTTGTTTGTAAATTTCCCATTGTACTTTGCTGTGTTAAGGACTACCAATCCTGTATAAGAACACAGGAACAATACTAGGCAAGTGATCATTGGGACAATAGGAGGCCTAGCCATATTCACCTTTAAGTAGACACGCTTAAAGTTTTTGCCACTATTTATGAGTAATAATAATGATCAACTCCAAAATCAAACAGGGCTGTATATTATACCCTGGTGTAAATTTATGTCTTCACAACACTTTATCAAAATTATCCATAACTGCAAATAGAGTAATACTTTGTTTGGCCTGTAGTTGTAACTTGTTCCATAGGTTGGCAATACACTGACATAGGAACCTATCCTTCCAGTTAGTCTTGTTTATTTGATTGTGTAAATTTAGGTCTCTAATATCGGTGTTTGTAGAGCTACTTGTTTTGTGAGGAAATTGGAGAATGAATATGATTGTGTCTTTCATGGCCTGGAATGTGAGGCCCAGGTCACAATAGAGCAGCACATAGGCTACTGAGTGCAAGGACGCTTGTGCTAGTCTAGTGGGATAGTTGAACTATTTAAAGCCTTTCATTTTTTGGTTATAAATTGTTGGTGCTTTTCCAGTTGAAATGCTCGGATTTGTGCATACCAAAGGGGCAGTGTATTTGATGTTGGGTCTGATGAAGGAAGAATACAGTCATTAGATGACTTCTTTGGATCTTGAAGATATTCCCTTTGAAACTAATTGGGCCAGATTGAAGCATTTCCTGACTATGGTGAAAATGTGATGACTGAGTGAATGTGTTATCCACATAAGAACCCAGATTTGTTATGACTGTATCTGTTTGAAAAGGAGTATACTTGTAACACATGAAGCAGGAACAGCTCTGATGTGATACATTCCTTGCTTTGCATATAAAGCTGGTGAAGCTAATAGTTTAAGTATGTTATCTGGTCCCACAGAAACGTAATTTTTAGCCTTTAAAAACAATTCTAAGACCTACTCCAAGATGATTATAGGGAGAACTACATTTTCAGGGAAAGTGAGTGCAACAAATTGAGTAGGTAGGAAAAGTTATCACTATTTGTCTGCTAATATATTGTCTATATCCTTGGAACTGGAATGTGTGATATTATTATCAATGACCTCAGTGCATTGTTGAACATTATTCATTTAAGTCCTGACATAACTGAATTAAGATTTGTAGATTCCTTTAGTATTTGCAGTGATCTTAAGTTCATACTTTGCTTTACATTATTGTGTTCTTAAGTTCCTAGCTGGTATGTTTCAGTGTGATCTTGAGGTAGTGGGATGGGGATTTCTTACAGCTCTATTCTTTTCCTGCTTTTGTTATGTAGTTTATTAATATGGGAATTCTAGACAGATTTATTCCTGAATTTGCCACAAAATTTAGGGTGGACAAGTGCAGACTTTTCTCTGCCCATGTGCCTTATGGACAGAGGCAGTCTGTAAATGACTCAGGGCTCCAATACCTAAAGATCCACTACCCCAATACTACTCCATCCCATATTTGGGGAATTAAGCTGTAATATTGTCAGATTACAGCTTAATTCCCCAGATTTGGGAATCAAGTTGTAGTATTGTCATATTCTGGGTATTATTGGCTAGGTTTGTAAAGGGTCTTTAATCACCTGTGAGCCTATGAACCTGTGAAGTGTACATAAAAATGGTTGTGAAGTAGCCAACATATATGACAGTAACCACCGTCATACTATTTATGTGAAGATGGAGTTGAACTATCTGTCTAGCTGCCTAATCTAGACAGCACATTATCACCAGCCAGCAGAACAAGAGAATTTTGAGTACAAGGGAGACATACAGAATCTATGAAGGGATGATATCAGCAGTACATTGCTAATGAGATGCGTGTGTGGTAAAATGACTTTTACAGCCATCTGGAGTTGTAAATGTTGCCACTGCAAATGTGTGTAAACCAATTCTAAATCCATTTACATTCACAAACACAGCTGTAGAAGTTAATCACTGCTGTATGAAAACCTCCTATCTAGTTCTACCTTCTACAAAACAGTGTAAGAAATGCAAATGCAACACAAGAAGTTTGACTTTTAAAATATGAGCGTACACTTTAGAAAGAATGAGATCATCAGTATGTTACAGACAACCTGTTATTGTGAAAAGTGGGATAAGGGGATAGTAAAGCCATCTAGCAGTTTAAAATAATTCTCCAGAGTAAAAGTAGAATGAGATAGCTGTGTTGGACTACATGCTCACCTTCCTTTATATACCCCCACCCACACAAGATTCATATGTTGAGCATCAATCCTCATACCTATCTAGTTACACAATCTAGAGAGTACAGTATTAGTTGCAAGCACCACAGGACAAATCTGACTCAAGGGGAGAGAGTGTACTTTTGATTGGGTGATCTCATCAGTGCATTGCAGAGAGCATGTTTCTGTAAAAAGTCAGGTAAAAAAGCTGGGTGTAAAGTTAAATGATTTTCCCTTATGGGAAGTAGATACAGCATCAAGTGTTACACCCTTCCACACACACACACACACACCACACACGTGCAGAGAAGCTTCTCATGATTCTCATGATGAGCATCAAGCCAAGAGAAGTCTGGATTTAATGATGCAAAAAGCACATTTGTACTTATTGAAACTCTACTGCTTGGAACAGATGGTACAGTGCATCACAGGTTATGGGACAAATGCATATGTGTGCACAGGACAACATAACACTACTGTGAATGTCCCATGTAATTACATACTTCTATACTAAGATTTAGATACTGTCCTCCATGTACATTCTGTTACTGTGAGGGACATGTACCTGTTTCATAGTATGGGATGCTGAAGAAATTTATATTTTTAAACGAAGAGATTTACAGCTGCAAACCAGTGGATTAACATTAAAACATTCCTACTGCTTTATTCTGGGATGATTGCACACTTGTCTTGTCCCATGCTTGCAGAATGTGCATTGACAAGACAGACACCTTATACATAGGATACTGCACTGCAGAATAACAGTGATGCATTATGTTTGAGTAAGTTAACCAAAATCAACACAGTTGCAAGTACAATCATTGAAAAGCAGACATATATTAAGTGACTGAATTGACTGAGCCAACAGTCTGAAATCAAGATAACTTTTTTGTCAAAATACCATACAGACATATAAACACTGTGCAACCTAAACAATGAATTATTTGTTTTGTTTATTTTTTTTTTTTACTTGCTGCCAGAACAGCAGCACTGCCAAGCTCACTTGTGCTACTGATAGTATAGTATTAGTACATGCATAATCACATCTTGGTTTGTTGAACTTAGAATAAGAATAAGCAGTAGTCAGTGGTGCTCTGTGTCATTTTTCACACAAAGGAGCATTATACACATACAACCATGTGTGAATCTAATGGAATACAGAACAAATATGTGTTATGGTTATGTTTCAGGTGTCATGGTTTACACATTTGTCATCACAGTTGCATTTAGTGAATTATTATATATGTGCTACAACTGCATTATGAAACAAACGAGGGACCAAGCATGTTATTGCAGATGGATATATGGTTTATTGAAACAGTTTTGAATCCAAGAGGTTTATTAGGAGACTCAGAAATGGGGGAAATAGTTGCACAGTTAGTGACACAATGCAGACATAATAACACATCGCTGTATGTTTCCTTTCTGCACATATTTTTTTTTTGTATATGTGTGTTAGATTTGACAGTATGACCTAATCTGTGTGCTGCAAAGGGGAAGTTTATGTTAAAAGTAGGATAAGGGACCCCTTAGGGGAAGTGGATATAGCACAACGCATTACGTACAAGTTTCCCACATTGAGCATCAAACCTCTTACCTATATAGCTACACAGTCAAGAGAGCACAATATTAGTTGCAAGTACCAGAGGAGAAGTATGAATTAAATGATGTGAAAAAGCAAGTACTTGCCGAAAATCCATTGTTTGGAACAGATGGTGCTGTGGGAAAAATTTCACCTTTTGGGAAAAATGCATATGGGTGCACAGGACAATGTAGTAACACTGTGATTGTCCCATGTAATTACATATTCCTCTACTAAGATTTAGATACCGTCCTTCATGTATATTACGTTACTTTGAGGGCCATGTACCTGTTTCACAATATGGGGTGCCAAAGAAATTCACAGTTGTAAACTAGTGAACTATCAATCAAACTTTTCTTCCACCTCATTCTGGGTTGACTGTACAATTGTCTTGCCGAATACTTGCATGATCTGCATTGACAATACAAATAAACACCTCCTACATAGGACAGCACACTGTATTACAACAGTGATAATGTGTGAATAGGTTACCAAAATCTAACACCTCACCAATGTAACCACTGGAGAGCAGATATATATTAGCCAGATGATTTAAATGAGTCAGCATCACTCTGAAATCAAGATAATTTTATTTGGATTCAGTGTAGTGCCTGATTTCTTAGCAGCATACACAGGGATTTATGGCTACCGTGTTTCACATCTTGAAGCACCATTATGAACCATACTAATGCAGTAATTGTTTGAAATGATGAGACCTACGGTAGCTAATCCCATAATGCTGATACCGAAAGAACAAGTAAGCAGATTTACACATACTAAGACTGAGGTAGCCATTTCACAGAATATTCCCTTTTCTCCAAGCTATAGCAGTCTTGGAGTTAGTATATATAAGTTTGGGGGGAGAGCTGCAGGGAATTTGTCCTCTGCAAAAAAAAAAAAAAAAAAAGAAGTTTAAAGAAGAGCGATGTTTGATATTCATTTTTCTCCTGCATTTTCTGTCTTTTTTTTTTTTGTGGCATTTTAGCATTCGGCATTATGAATGTTGATAGATATTTCAATAGACTGCCTATATTTCCTGAGTTTGCCATTCATTGAGCAGTTAGGGTGCTCATTGATGCCCATTGTTCTGCAGGAGACTGAACATGCAAAACCAGATTTGGATGCTAAGTGCCTGCCCTCCTTCCTTGACATTCTTTATGGTGATGTATCATGGCTGGAGAAAGAGAGGCCAGTGCTCCTTTTTACAGCATGGAGGTAGTGTTCAGAAGAGACAAAATATTTCTCCGTCCTCCATCAGGATTACAGTCAGGGGCTCCTGCAGGAGGCTATGAAGCCCTCACTATAAGACTGAAACCTGGAATAGTTTCACCCATGCTGTCACCCATGCAGTTAATATCCATGCACAGTGAACTACACCATCACCAGTACAGTGACATGAGGTGTCACAACCCTGCCCTATTACGGTGATGGCAGGATGAAATTAAACAGTGGGCAACACCTATGTACTGAAACTAGAACTTGAGTTAGCTGTATATTTAAACTGGTACTGCATGCCATTCATAAATATTATACAGTGTTCTTTGTATATCTATAGCCCCTGAAGATATCAAAAGAAATAGGCAGCTGCACAAAAGAAGACTGAAGTGACTAAGACAACACTAGGGTGAGTACATTTTTACTTTTAATATTAGTAGTGAGGACTGCTTTCACACATCAGTGCCACCTCTGTCATGTCATAGATCAAAGGTAGCAGTATGACTGTTCAGTGTTATTACTGTGTTTGTGCGTGTATCATGTCATATACATGGACAAGTATGTCAGAATGTTAAGGCTGTGCTTCCACACTCTGAGGATGCCTGTGGGTTCACCCAATCAGTCGTGTTATCATGAAATATTTCAGGTTTATATTTTTGACTCATTATAATAACTACAGCATTAAACAAAACAAATATGTGTGATCTAGATGATTGGCTGGTTTGACTTCTTTATCAATATAATCATTTCCGTTGCAAAGAACCTGTGAAAGAAATGTTATGTCTAAGCAGCATATATGCACATATATCTCAGACATCATTACTGTATCTAGGACTAGAGACACCTTTTGGTTTGTTCAACTAGCTCATTGTGTTAATCCTTTCTCCATCAGAATTCTGAAGATGATGGCTATGGGATCAGGCCCACCTCTCATTTGTGTATACTAGCAGCATTGTTAAACTGAAGTGTTTCTTAGCCCATCAACTATATTATGTATAAGTGTATCATAGGCAAAATATATGTGAGCTTTACTTATTCAGTGGATTTGCACTTCTCTCTCCTACACTTGCCACTATCATTTTTCTCACATACATTTTCTTTGTTTATTATTTTGTTTCTCTCACTAGTTATTTTACTATTATATTCCTCAGCATCGCAACCTGCACTCATCCCTCTCTCAAGACCTCTCAGCCCCCACCAGTGTCCACAGCAGCATAGCCACCAGCAGAAACACTCAGCAAATCTGCATCCCAGCTTGCCACATTTGACTCCAAACCACTTTCCCTACCTGCAGCATCTGCTTCAGGTATCCCTGCACTGGATGCTGGTTTGGTTACACCCGCCATTAGCAGCACCAGTGGAGATAATACCTTTGTCTCCAATTGGCAAGTGGCAGACATTGTGGGAATATTATTCACAAGAGGTTGGATTCCTAGACTGGCTAAATGGAAGACCTCCCCTGCTGACTCATTGAGTTGCATCCCTGTCCAGCACTGTCTCCACCATCTGTGACAAGACCCAATGGTGACAGTACCCAAATTGGTGAGTAATCTCCACCAGGATCTCGCATAGCAGAGACTACAGCTATGAACACACTGCCCTATATTATACCCACCCTGGTGCTTCTTGCCCTTTTGTGCCCATGTCCACACTTGTCGGTTGTTCGGTCTTCCTCTCACCACCATCTCCCATCTACCTGCTGCTTCCCTCACCATTGTGTTCCCCCTCCTTCATTGTGGTACCACACACCTTTCTCAATTGTATCTGGCTTCCCCTACCTAACCTAACCCTCTTACTTTCCTCTTACATCCCTTAATTCCTTCCCTCCTCAACTGTCCTTCTCTTCATGCATGAAAATGGACACCTGTTTCAAAAAAATATATTTACCCACCTTCCCAACCTACATTTTTTAGTTGCTTTCCTTCTATTCTGCCCTCTGCTTACTTCACCTTTTCATCTCTTTCCAGTATTTCCATTTCCAACCTCTTATCTGATCAAGAATTAGATAAACACACCTCATATATGCCGATGTAGGTCTTTCAAATTACTTATATGGTGTAATTGACTGATCCCACAGCTCAGCCTATAAATTAAGTGCTTTGTACAGTGTAAATATAGAAGATTGTAGGCTCAAGTCTTTTCTGAGGTGATATAAACACATCATTATTACAGTAAGGTGCTTGTTTCATGACATTTCCATTATAGTACAGGTACAGTGGTCAGACTGCTGATATCATAGCTGCTTTTGAGTAATATATCCTTTTACTTTTCCGTACCCCATCCATCATGTTTTTTTTATCTTCAGTTACTTGAGTTTGATATCTATATGTTTCATACCATTTTCTCTGTTGTCGTCCACATCCCTAATTGTGTCATCTCCTCCTTTTGCACTCCTGTTTATGTTACATGCTTGTTTCTGTGGCCCTATTAACAGCTCGACTCCACACTTTAATCATACCTCCCTTATTACCTTCCACAAGTATGTTCTCTGCATATATGTATCCTTTGGTTAAAAAAAACAGAGCAGCACACAGGCCTCTTAAGACTGTAGGGTGACCACAAACCTTTCTCTTGCCAAGACTGTGGCTGAAGATTACACAGAGTGCCCACGAGGCTTGTGCGGTACAGTGGAGCACTAACGCTGCTCATACTTCCCTGCAGCCACACCGTGGTCCTACATGGTCTTTCCACATCTTTGCTGTGGCCAAAATGAAGACCTTTCTTGTGGTGCTCATCATTCATACTTGCCTGGCTACATACATTGTTAATGAACATTGGGGCATTTACCCATAAAAAATATTCCATTCCCACTGATGAGACTCTTTCTATATGTGCTTTGTGAAAAATACTTCCTAACACCTGTATAAGCTATGCCATTTAAGAGAGCTGTAAATTCCCTGCAAACAGTCAGTGAGTCCATGAATATAATATCAATTGAACAAACCTGAGTAAAAAGTTCTCCATATTTCCTTATATTAAGGCATTCTAAGCATTACTCATATCCTGTGTGTTTATTCCTAGCAAGTATAACTCTATTCAGTGTTCATTATCCTTTCTGCTTATGATTAACTCCTTTAATAAATGAATCTCCAATTACTAGTGTATCATTTCTGACCAGATCTGAAGAATCTGCCACTTCTAACTCAATAATGTCTGCTCTTTCAGTTGCTATAAAAGAATGATCTTCAGCATCATTGATCTTATTAATCTCACTATTTACCGATTACATTATTTCCAAGCATGCGATTCTCTTCTGTCTGTCTTTGTACTTCTATAGCCAGAGCCACATTGCCAACTTAAGTCTTTCTCCTATATTTTCATACAACATTGTTCTTTAATCCTGTCAAGTTTAGTTTAGATTTCTTTCTTTTAAACTGCCCTTGCCTATTTTTTCTATTTTCTTTTTTTTATAAAAAATTACATTATTTTCTGTAGATTGAATATTTTGTAACTGAACAATGTTATCATTCCCTGTAATATGGCTGTTATGTAACAACACAGTGTCCTTTTGTGTAGTATATACATACACACACACACGCACACACACACACACATATATATATATATATATATATATATATATATATATATATATATATATATATATATATATATTCTCTTTGCATTATAGGCATTAATTAATTTCTTTTTGTTCCCAGTTATTTGTTGTGAACTTCTCATTTTATTTATTTTTAATTTTCTTCTGCATGCTCTCAGTCCTCAGGTTGTTGTACACCTGTATCCTGAATTCCAAACTTGTCATCTGCAGTATCAGTTTTAATAGTGGTGAGTGACATTTACAAGCAAAGGGCACTTCCTATCCTAAATGCATACTATTTGTATTTTGCCTAATGCTATTTATCTCATCAGTCCATTTATTAGTACAAGTAAAAACAGTCTTCCAAAGTGTGCCAGTTACACAAGTGCAATATTCATCAAGTCTAGATTTACGATAAATAATAGTAAGCAAATCCTCTAACTGTTGACATGAGGACCAAAAGTCTCCATTGTTATCACGTCTTGCCTTTATATATGCACAATATTTGTCACACCTGATGAGATACTTAAGCTTAAGCAAATTGTTAATGGCATTCTCATTTAAAGAATCTATTCTCAGATTCAAAGAATTAAAGTAAATAATTTTAAAAGAATCAAACATATTAAAATCAGTAACCACAAAATTCCCCAAAATTGGAACAATCGTTAATTTAAGTCAAGGTCTATGAGGCAATTACACAAATAATATGCAAATAAATATTAAATTAATTACAATCAACTAACCTTGCATAAAGGAAAGTAATTCATAAAATAGATATTCTGACCTGCCGTACCAGTTGCACCAGTCAATCTAAAATAATGAACATCCTTTAAGTCATGTTTAAATTACTATAAAACTCGAGGTAAAAATAAAATACAAATCAAAACCAATCTTCTCCTACCAAAGAGTTGCACAATAAATCCAAAACAACACTCGATCATTTCAGATAAGCTCTATAATGTTTTATTTGTAGTGATGTCCCTTAGTTCAACTGGTTAAGCACTAATGCACCACAACTGTTGCTTGCCTATCCTGGGTTCAAATCTCACTGTAGCCTATTGTTTGGCATAATTGTTGAGGTCTTCCAGTCATACACACACAGTACAGGATTTGATTCTGACCTCAGGTTATTAGGCTAGATTTGCAATAGTCTTCAGACGGATTATCTACTAATATAATTTTTTACATATGTATTACTTTATAGCTGATTAGGCACTTTGGGATGGCTAGAATTTGCTTGTCAATAACCTAGCCTTTTTTCCAACAAACAGTAAGAATCAGATGTAGAAAATAAAATATAAATCAAAATCATTCTTCTCCTACCATTCAGTCGCATAACAAATCACAGAAATACACAGGATTGCTTCACATTAGCCCTGAAGTGCCCTGTCTGCTATCTGTATGAATTTAGAGCTGACTCTGCCCCTTGGGAGGGTTAAAGTTTGCCTGTCTACAATATATCCCTTTATTCAAATAATGAGTAAAATCAGAGGTGAAAAATAAAATAAAATAATAATCAAAATAAATCTTCTACTTGCAAGCAGTTACTAAATAAGGCACACAATAACAATGGCTGGTTTAAAATAAGCAATGCAATAGATAAGAGCAAAATAAGAGAAAAAAATAAAAAATTGCAGAATTTAAATGAAGAATTCCAAAGTAGTCTTACAATAGAGGCAGTCACAGGCCAGTCACAGCTCCAAAAACTGTATCTAAAATATTTATCTAAGTGAGCATAGAACTCCCTTGTGTAGCTTACTGCTATATTAGCATCAGAGCTGGTACTGACATGAATGAAGATCTTGTCATAGAATTCTGTGAATTCTGCTCATTTGAAATCCTTTAATGCAGAGATATTCGTTTCATGTGTTTTGGTGATTTTGGAAGTCAGTGTCACAAATTTATGGCCTAACGTAACTGGGAATAGTACGCCAAGGGAATAGTATGTATACAGGGTGTACTTGTCAGGACCAGATTGAGAATACTGTGTCTTCTGGTTGTTATATTAATTCGCTATTCTAAGGAGTTTTCACTCTTTATGTCCAAGAACTTCTGGGCATATCCTATTTTATACATATGGATAATTCAATTAATTAAATGGTAGTTTTATTTATAAATGCATCAGTGTGGCACTCTTCTTTGGAGAAAAGCTCTTTTCATCGCAGGGCTGGGAAATTGTGGAATGATCTTCCTATGTAGATCAGGAAGGCCTGTAGTCTCAATATATTCAAATCACTTATTAACCACTGGTTTGGCAATAGGGTTTTATTTTTAGCAGCAGTTGGCAAACTCATTTAATGTCTCAGATGAGGTTCTGAGTTTGATAATCACCAGATAATGAACAGTGAACATAACTGAAGTCTCTCAAAATCATGACGTTCTTGTAATAATGAGTTCTTTGAGTAGTTTTAGGCCTCTAATATGATCATTAGTGAACATAGAAGGCATCCTGTAGCAGGCTATGTGTTGATAAGTTTGCCTTATATAGGGTGATCTGGAGTTCTGTGAGATTTGCTTGTGGGTCTCTGGAAATCTTCCTGGAGTTGATAAGTTCCTTATGAAATGTAGAGATAGCACCACAGTAACCA
Source organism: Protopterus annectens (assembly GCF_019279795.1). Taxonomy (NCBI): domain Eukaryota; kingdom Metazoa; phylum Chordata; order Ceratodontiformes; family Protopteridae; genus Protopterus; species Protopterus annectens. Next base: position 376,790,637 of record NC_056731.1, read on the forward strand.
TCAAGTCTGAAGGCATGATAGGAGGAAAACCCAGGTATGGAAGGAATACTGCACTGTTTTATTGGGATGAAAATTCTTTTTCTAGGATTCTCCAGTCATGTCACAGTCATAGTCACTAGCAACTGAGCTTGTTTTCTGAGTTTCACTTAAAAAAATATTAAAACATTTCACTTTTCACATTATTGCATTTCTAACAAAAAATGACTATTTTCACCTAAAAATTAATTTTTTTACAACTTGAATTTTGCTTCCACATACAGTATTTTTCCTAATCTTTACTCAAAGGACTGCTTTAGTGTAGAATTTCTTGCTGCAGTTCTTCATTTTGGCTCAATGTATCTTCACTACTGCCACAATTTTCTCTGAAGCATGACAGTTTGTCTAAAAACTGAAAACTCTAGGTTCCAAACTTTGAACTCTATCTACCTGCATGTATAATGCTTTGATCAGCTGAATAAAATTCTCTTCTGTTCAGCAGATGTTAACTGATACACTGGAGGGTCCAATTTGGTTCTAATAGTCTTCAATAACATGTTTTTTTTCTTGCAGTAGACAGGGATAAACTGTTAGTTTGAACTTTGGAGGTGTTGGAGAGGGTGCATGCTTCTGGGTGCAGCTGTGGGGCATTCTGGAGTCCAGGGTCATAGTTGAACTCCTAATGAAATACCATGATGTCCAGCTGCTGCAGGGCCAGTTCCAGAGATCAGAGTACATGGCAGAGGCCTGGGACCAGCTGGCATATGATCTCACCAGTGCTACAGGTATCCCCTGCACTGATGAGCAGGTCCATCACCATTATGATGATCTGAAGCATCGGAAGAGGGGACTTCTGGACACCCTAGGTCCAGGATGCCATGGGAATGCCCTACAAGTTTGTAAGTACTGTTAGCATTGTTTTACCAATATCTAATCTGAATGTGTGATAGACAGGTATACATAATAGTGTGCTTCTTTCCCTACAGCTGCAGAGGACAGAGCTCGAAACCTAGAGGCCCATGCAGGGTGTCCGACCAGGTTGCACTGTCAGTGTAGTGACCACAGATTAATTTCCAGTCTATAGTCAAATACACAAGATAGACTAATCCATTCACTGCCAGTAGGTACATACAGTGCAGATTTGTGTATTGCAATGAATGTGGATTTAGGCCTCTACTGCAATAACTGACTACTGCCAAGTATAGTGCAATAAAGATTAAAACATGAAACTTGATAATGGTAATGAAATAAAGTTTCTGCTGCAATAATTTTGTAATTAAAAGCTGTGCAACACCTGCATTATATCCCCTGCTGTGTTATAAAGACTTGAAAATATATCAATAACTGCATGAAGGCACCCCTAATAAAGCTGTGTTGTGCAATATGTGTGTAAGTAGGGCTGTTGTTCATGAAATTGGGTATGAAATCTGCTCTGAAATAAAAACACAAATAATACCACTATTGACTCAAGGCTAGCTAAGAAAGAGTGCTATGCTAAATTGTAGATATAGAGCTGTACTACAAGATATATGCATTATGATATTTGTTCTGCACTAACATCTGACGCAAAACCAGGAACACCCAACGTAGACTGTATATATCAGGATTGTCTTGTGTTAACCATTGCATTTCAGCTATATGCATCCCTGCTCCGAGGTACGGTGCTGCAGACAACTATGAAACTGTCATAGCTGTAGACTGCAAATATATCTTCAACTATATATGGGTCAGGTAGCCAACCCAACTCTCCAATATGTTTTTTTACACGTCACAGATATTTCTCCCTACTAGGTGTTTATCGTGTACACCAGCATTCTATGTACTAATGCACAATTTACCTAGTGTCTCTGTCATGCATGAATCTCATGCATGTGTGTTCAAGTGCCACTGCAGTCTTGTATAAAACTCTACTAGGTTGGGAGGGTGGCCTAATGGTTAAGGTGTTTGCCTTATAAACACAAGGTGCAGGGTTTGAGCCCCACAAGGGATAATTGGCTAGGTTAAAATGGCTCACAAGGGCAGTTAGCCTAGTATGAACCTTTGAACTACTATTACCAGGTCAGGTTTTGATTCAAGGTGAGCTCTAGGCAAATATCAGTCAGTCAATTGGCAGCAGTGACTCAGTAGCTCAGTTGGTTAAATGCTGTGTCTGAAGTACATTTTGTCACACACAAACCAGGGTTCGAATCCAGTTACAAATACTGGTAAATATTATTGAATCAGTTATGTATTGTTAACAGATGTTCTCCTCACAGGAATTACAGGTAAATAGGTGCAGAAGTCCTTATTATGGGCTAATAATTTGTGTGTTCAGCTGTAACAGAGTGTTAGCATTGCTCAGGAATGTGATAAGACATCATAAAATAAAGAGAACAAGTACAATACTAATAAAAGATAATACAATAAATAAAATGTGTAATCTTGGTATGGCTGTATGCCTTGTGTGTCTGTGAAAGTTTGCTGATGGTCTAACCCCATGCCTGCCAAGGACAACATGATAGTTGTATACTCTGTACTGTACATGCTACATGTCTCTCAAGTGTCACACTGTCACTGACTGTGATCATTGTTGCCTAATCTCTCTGTCACAGATCTATCACTGGCTTGATTATGTCAATAGCACAGTCACACTACATCAGTCCACAGTACACCTAGGTAGTTAGAGAGGTCCCCCTGACATGTAATAGTTCTTTGTAGTTGTGTACCTGTAGGTGTTACTGCTTGGCCCATACTGTCCCATGAAGATAGCTTGAGTTGTATGAACATGCTACAGCAGCTATAGGGCACTGTTATACATAAAGGAAGGGCAGACCTGTAGAGTATATAACAGTACTGTTGCAAACTATATAGCCTATACTGGTATTAATAGGCTGTATTTCTCTCTCCCCCACCCCTTATCTTCATCATAATTTATTATTGTTATACATCGGTTATGGTTTACTGTTAACATATGTTGTTCTCTAAATATTATGTTGGGCCTTGTGTTTTATTATTGTTATGTATTACAATGGTTGCATACTAACATATCTTGTTGAATTAACTATGTTGTTGACCTTATGCCATAACTGTTACTGGCATGCTGTTACTATACTGACTTTCATTGTGATCCATATACTATGCAATATTATGTTACTGGGTTATTAGCAATATTCTGGCATGCTGTTATAACTAACTAAATGCTATGTTCATTACTAACCTATACACATTGAAATACCTCAACACTATAGCTCGACTGGGTAGTCCGGTTCCTAGTGATCCACCTACCCTACCTCAGCTGGGCATAGCACTGGGTCCCAGCACATCTGGGACCCAAGTTGGTGGTGCCTCCACTGCTGGCCCTGCACTACCTACAGGTGGAACTGCCTCAAGGGATGGGGCCCATCCCCCCAGAAGCAGGGGTGGGGGGGTTGTCACCCATGATCAGTTACTGGTGATGGTGTGCAGGATAGTTCATTGTGAGTATGAGCAATGCCAGCGTCGGATTAACGGCAGACTGAAATAAATGGAGGGGCCTGGTGGTTCCCGGAGCCCAGCCTACAGCACAGCCACCTTCGGCACAGTGAAGGAGCAATGTTTACTTCCCATGGGTGGGGAGTTCAGTCACACTGCTGCTGTCTGGGGGCACATGGACCTCTGATTCCACAACACCCTCCCCATTGAAGGTATTTAACCCACTCATGTGTCACACACTGCCACTGTATGCTGTCTTGTCTGTCCACAAATGCAACCTCACCTACCCAACCTATCTCAACACATGTACCTATATCCCTTCCCCAACATTCCACTCTCTACTTTACAAAAAGGGGCACCTGTCCCACAAAACAAATGTCGCCCCATACATAGCTCTGCATTTCGCACACATTTCCACCAGACACAACTAATTAGGTCCGATTGGCTTGACAACACATTTCTGTCGTCCTCATCCCTATCTCTGGGGTTTGAGGGTCCAAATTCATGTACAAAATCTGTAAAAATGCACAGCTACTGCTGTACAAGAAATGGAGAGCAATGATCATTTCCTACACCCATCCTGCACATCCCTACCTGCCTTTCAGTATGTTTTCCCCCCTGCTTGCCCCCATTTCACCACTTTCCTATCACCTCCCCCTTTTTCATTCTTTTTTTTTATTTTTAGTGAGGGTTTAAGCAAAGCTAAGTGGCACAGCATGCTGTGCTGCTTAAAACTGCTTAAAAGTGCCTTAATAATCTTATGTGTTTCTGACAGTGTTAGGCACATCCGCAAAATAATCATCCCTGCCATGTCTCAAACCTGGACCCCTGTCAACTACAGCATGGTGCCTTAGCCTACTAGGCCTCTTAGCCCTGAGTTAAAACAGGTGTTTCTACCACATATCCTGATTGCCACTGACACAGTGCAAGTACATATAATGGGAAAATTGGAAATGTACTTGGGACTGTGATGCAGACACTACACCAGTACACAGCCAAATAAATAATAATGGATGTACATGAGGCCTGGGATAGCAGGTATAGCTGTCAACTGTAAAGACTGTTGCAGAATGCCCACAGTTGTGCCCCCTAGTTTTGGCATGGTTTTCACAAAACGTTTCTGTCTACAAAAGTACTGGCAAGTCATTACAGATTGAGGTTAGAAAATCATGATAGGCATTTGAGTGTCACATGTCATACCCATCAGAAAACACATGCTAATGCAAATTCTGTGTCACAGACTGTATGCATGGATGTATATCTTGCAAATACACCTGCTGCAGTAGTGACTCAGTAGTTCAGCCTGTTGAATGCCTTGTATGCAGTACATTTTGCCACCCACAATCCTGGGTTTGAATCCAGTGTGTTGCACTTCAATTACATTCTTGTGAATACAGCAAATAATGACTGAGTCATGCAATTTTAACCAAAACAGGTTGCTGCTACTGAATTAACTGCTACCCATTTTAGCATGTCAAAGGCCTGTAGGAAGGAGCACACTGCGCATATTCATATAGCCTACCTATATGTCACCTACTACTCTCCAATTGACAGTGTTAAATAACATAGGTACCTTAAGCACATGCCTCGACTGGACTGTTATGGGTACCCTCACCCTGCCTCTGCTGTAATGACAGAGCTGACACTGCTCCCTCAGTGACACATACAGCTTGCTGTCTTCCAAAGTGTTCACACTCCCCACTATGAGTCTTAGGCAAAAAGCAGCAGTTGCAGCCTGCAACATATGCAGTTGTATGTTAATCTACCTGCTACAGACCTACCATACCTCACAACCCCCTAGAACAAGGGATCCACACAACACCCATACATAAAGGGGTGGAGGCAAAAGTCAAGTGACAGGGACATGTGTCACAGTCTTCCCCTACAAACATAAAGAGCTGATGGACCAGCAGCTACTGCATCAGCATGCATATTCTGATGGGTATGATGTCTGACACTCTCATGTCTCCTCCCCTTTACTGACCTTAACCCACACTGTTTAACACTGAACTGCCAGATAATCATAAAGTCATTTGACAATAACCAAACATAGCAACCAAAACTGTGGACATACCACATAAATCTCAACAGTGGACAGTATTTGTACCTACCATCTGGATGCTGTAGTCTCCATACCTCAGTAATGTCCATCTCAAAGACTAGGGAAGGGTCCAAGGCCTACATGAAGGCCTTAAATATTGCACTGTTGTGCCATGTCATTGGCTAACAAAAGTGCAACCCAGCAGTTCTGGATGCAATTAGCAAGTCTGAGCCACAGCTTGGTGCACAGGCAATTACCTGTTAATGAGCATTACCTACAAAAGGCAAGCAGCTGCCTAAGAAAAATAGCTCTGTAACTTGCTTTACTAAGCCAGACTGTGATGTAGAAAGCATTTTTCTTGAGGATTTGTTCACAAAAGGATTACATCACTCTACCAGGTGTGTAATACAAGTCCCCATATAATGGGATGGGGATGGGAGGATGCAGTTATGAGGAATAGGGATTACAACAGTAGGCCTGCAGTATATCTCTGGGAATGACATGTTGGTGATACTCTGGTGTCCAACAGCTGCAGGCATGCCTCTCACCTGTGCCTTCTGTGATTTAAATCACAGATGTGGCCCTCTCACTCCCTCCTACAATGTTCGGCTCATGTACGAATGCTACTGGATTATGTGTTAGTCATATTGACAGTACATAATTGTGGACACAGTTTTCATATTACATGATGTACTGTCATTCAGCTCCTCTCAGTCTGTGAATGTCACACAGGTATAGTTCAGACATTGTAAAGGTGTCCCTGACTGTGCCTGATGTACTCCAGCTAGGTCACTGTTTTGTCAACATTCATATCTCATCGCTTGAGAGCTATGGATAGCATACCTGGCAAACCACCCATAGCAGGAATTCAGGTCAAAGCCATTATTAGTGGGGTGACACAAGCCATATCTCAGTGACATAGTGAACATATTGGTCATACAAAGTAAGAGTATGAATACAGTATCAGATATTATTGTAGCATAACTGAGTTCTGAGAGTTCTTGCATGTGACAGCCAGATTCTCTACATTCTGAGAACAACCATCAATTATTGTCCAACCATTTTCCAGACATCAACATGTTTGTGGCAAAAGGACCACATATATCAGGCACATGTACACATTCCACAAACATCTGTGTACTGGAGAAGTAGAACGCCTACAGGGAAGATAGCCTATAGCAGATTTGCATTTCTGTCTGTCATTGTGGCACACTGATGTTGCTGGACTGTCCCCATATACTTGTACTAACACACACCAATGTTTCTGACAGTGGCTGTATGACATAGTACTGGGACACTGCCCATAGGTGACACACTACAGTAGATGGCAGTGATGGGTGTGGAGACATACAGCACACTCTGTAACAGCACAAAGGGACATAAACATTATTGCTACTATGTTGCTGATAGCCACATACATAGCATGTTCATAGACTATGGGGTATAATGTGGGAGGTAGTGGATAGTGCAGGCCAATTTGGATGTGCAGGGTCTGTACATAGTGGATAGCAATGTATCTGGTCCTGTGATGTGTTCCCTTCATCTTGTCTTTCAGAAAGGATGTATCAACGGAGGCACCCGCTGTTTACAGACACTGAAAGTAACAATATCCTGGATGGCCTCAGACTGCATCAAAACATTCTGCTCTCCAGGGGTCGCCAGCATTGTGAACAATGTGCAGCACTGTGGGCTGACCTTGTCACAGCCATCAACCAAGTAGGGCTACAGGACAGAACATGCGAGTAGGCCTGACACCGGGCAACAGATATAGTCAATGCCACATGGCAATAGTCTGCCAATATGACCAGGGACTGTGCTGCCACCGGTGGAGGGCCTGCTGCACAACAACCACTTTTGGCCACAGAGGAATTCCTGGTGAAGCTGGGATCAACCACCAGCTCTCAAGCATCCATCACCCCATACATCATGGAGGTGGGTGCCACAGCATCCACAGCAAAGAAGCATCCAGGTAAGCTTCCTGTGTTCATCACTGTAATACTGTATCAGTCATTGTGGCACCCTCTGCATACCAGTACACAGGTGTCAGGTCTATCTGCATTGGGGGGGTTGGTTTTGATGCACAGTTGTGCACACATACACAGAATGTCAGCAAATTAGGTGGTATTATATTACCTACTGTAAATGTTAATATATGCACATGTTATCCTGTAACAATGTCACATTTGGTATTGCTGACAGTACCTCTCCCTCACATTTCCATATGTACATCAGGTGTAGCCAGAGTCCAAGGTCCTGTACCCAGTGAGTGTGATACTGTTGTTTTATGGATCATATATACCCTAAAAATGTTAAGGGCTGCCCTTTTGCCCTAGAAACAACTGACATGCTTAGCCAGTGTACATTACGTGTATGTTCAGTTTCAGAGGGGCTAACTGAAGCACATTGAATCGGTAATCACAGTTGTGTATTTGCAGGAGCAGTGACACATTTGCACATATTTTTGAGAAGCTCTATGCAGTCTGCTATACAGGGGGCAATAGTCTGCTCAAAATGGGTGCACTGTGTTTTAGGTGTAGGTCTATCACATATACTGACAAACTGCTTGTCTCACAGGAGTATAGTAGTGGCAACATTAACTGGATGTAGCTGCAGTGCATGTTATAAATGGCCTGCCTTGTCTGTATATGTTGTAGTCTGCGTGTGTGTTGTCCATGGGATCAGAAATAAGATGTGCTATGTGTAATGGAGTTGTGGCTCCTCACCTCTATATGTGTGTGTGAGTGAATCACCATACATAATAGTACAGGTAGTAATGTACTTATTTTGTCCTCCTCCTCACTTATGACCATGGGCATGTGGTCCTGGGTGGACCCATGGGGGACACAGGCCCACCAGACACCAGATACCATCAGCGACTAGCACCACATCTGAACCTAGGCATGGTGGTGCCAGTGCCACTCCTGGCAGAGCCAGTTCCCATATTTGTGGCTGGAGATAGTGAACTGTCCACTCTGCCACGTATGGTCCACTGCTATCCAACATACTCACATGTAGGGCTAGCACCTGGCTTGACTGTGTACATGCACACACTCACAATTTGATGTCAGTGTCTCATCAGACTCTGATGATGATGGTGGCCATAATGAGGCATAGGTGGGGTTGTTGGTGGCTGAATCTGTCCCATGGGTTAACATCCCACTTCCTCCCACATTGTCCCCACACACAGTCAAAATGCCCACACATGCCCAGTCCCCTGTGGTCACAGATATCAGACAGTCAGAATGTGGGGGCATCGAACAGAAGAGTGTGGCAATAATGGCATCAGTGAGTGTAGACACTAGCCATAGCCAGAGAGTTGGTGAGGCCCCACACAGGCAGATTGACATGGCTGTTGCCCATCTATCACCTGTCACAGGTGTCACATCACAGGTCACTCCATGCATGTTTCAGTCCATCATGGAGGTACAGGTATGTTCCGAATGCAACACCAGTTGGATGCTCACTATCATGGATGCTGCACAGTCTGACATCTGTGACTCCCTCCACCACATTGGTGATGTCATGGATTGTTTCACTGATGTAGTGGACAGATGGTGGGGTGAGACATTGTCAGTCCTTGACTACACATTGTCTGTGCTGGAACATCTGGTGGGAGTAGGGCATCGGACACATGGACATTGGTCAGCAACAACATCTGCTGAGAGTCCACGTGGCTATGCACACTCACACTTCTGTAGTGGCAGTACCTCCAGCAGTACAGAAGGGAGTGTGCTGTCCACACCATGATGTGGCAGGCCATGAGCATGTGGTCCTGGGTGGACCCATGGGGGACACGGGCCCACCAGACACCAAGCTACCATCAGCGACTAGCACCACATCTGAACCTAGGCATGGTGGTGCCAGTGTCACTCCTGGCAGAGCCAGTTCCCATATTTGTGGCCAGAGATAGTGAACTGTCCACTCTGCCACATATGGTCCACTGCTGTCCAACATACCCACTTGTAGGGCTAGCACCTGGCTTGACTGTGTACATGCACACACTCAAACATCACTGTCACATGTAGGTCACCAAGAGACACACACTGTACCTCTCCATGGCCCAGCTGACCAGCACCTCTTCCTTGTCTCACACACATGATGTCAACTGTTTGGCACAGCCTAGGCCTCTGGCACTCCCACACCATAACTGGTGCATGTGATGTTACCTGTGACACATCCCTGCCATCCATGCCATCAATGTAGGGACATGCAAATATGTGTCTGATACACAGAGTGACTATATTACATTACATGACATTTTGTAGTGTGGTAGTGTTATGCCATGAGAGGTACTGTATGCTGGCATGTGTCATGAGTACACATCAAAGTGTTTGTACCTTTGTTGCATAATGTTAGATTGGCAGTAGTGTTGCAGAATGACAGGTGTCTCTCAGAACTGTGTATGTTTCGGTTCCAGGGGTCTGAGTGGCTACGCTGTGGAGACTTGGTGGCAATGCAGCAGCTCAAGATGACATGGCAGCACAGCGGAAATATGACATCAGCAAGGTATGGCTGCATATGTGCATGGTTACCTAGGTGTGTATGTGTAGAACAGTGTATCAGGGACAATAGGTTCAGACAGCATGATCCTGCATGCATACCCTGTGACAAGGCATGCTACCCTTGATACGTGCCACCTGCGTGTTCTGTACCTCCAAATGTAGTTGGTGCTGGATAGCATTTATGCCTAGGTAGATGTGGGCTATTTAGGGCTAGTAGCTAGTCACAGGGCCTTAAAGGTGAGACAGGCCCTCTGCTGCCAGGGGATATATTTATACACACACACTGACAGAGATGTCCTTATAGAGGTTAGAACCCCTTCCTATCTATTAACATACACTAGCACTACGTACGTATCACATTAACTATGGAGCTTATCTGTTATCTGTGCTGACATTGTCAGCTAGTGCTGTTAAGGTGGATGACATCAGCAGGCCTTGTAAATGAGGCCAATGGGGAGGCTGGCAGATAGGCACAGGGCCTTAAAATGTATAACCACTGCACACAGATAGGAGAAACAGGCACACTGCTGCCAGGGGATATATTTACACACACACACACACACACACACACACACACACACACACACACACACACACACACACACACACACACACAGTTGCAGAGTTGCCCTTATTGAGATTGGAACCCCTAAATATCTATTAGCATATACACTATAGCACTAAGTATGCATTGCATGCGCCATGGAGCTTATTTGTGTTGAAATTGTCAGCCAGTGCTATTAAGGTGGATGACAGCAAGCCTTGTAAAGGAGACCAATGGAGAGGCTGGCAGGTAGGCACAAGGCCTTAAAATCTGTAACCATTGCACACAGGCAAGACAGGAACACTGCTGCAAGGGGATATATTTACACACACACACACACACACACACACACACACACACACACACACACACACACACACACAGTTAACCTAATTGAGATTAGAACTCCTACATATCTAGTAGTCTACAGTATTGCACTAGTGACTTATCACATGTGCCACTGAGCTTACCAGTTTTGAGAGTGTCGGCCAGTGCTGCTAAGGTGGATGACAGCAGCAGCTGTTGACAAGAAGGCCAGTGTTGAGGAGGATGCTAGTCACAGGGCCATAAAATGAGAGACCATTGCACAGACATAGGCCTCATGGGCATGCCTGCACTGCTGTAAGGAAAATATCTACATGCACACACACACACACACACACACACACACACACACACACACACACACACACACACTCAAGGTGGCTGATGTGGGATTACAACCCCTACCTACCTACTATTACACACTACAGCTCACAGTACTAATTGCACACGTCACCGGTTACATCTGGTGTACATGTAGCTGCAGCCAGAATACTTCTGGGCTACACAAAGTGACTTTGTCTTACACAGCCTGTGTGGCCTGCAGAACAAACATACTTTATGCTGTTACTGTATCTAGTGTCATAGCAGTGGGGTACCAGTATTGTCATTTCTGGCCTGTTACAACTTGCTAGGTTGACAATTGGCTAGTGACAATATGGCCTGTCCAAGTCCTGTGTTGCTGCTGTGGCACATTACACCACCTGCTCACCATTGTCTGTCTACAGGGTGACATTCCACAGGCACAGGGTTCTGTGTTTGGGTGGATTATCTCATTATGCAGCCGTGGTCTTTTACCATCAGACAACAGTTGTGTGTGTAGGTGCGTATATCCCCAGCATTCTGCATGTAGGTGTGGACATTCGTGCATCCCCACACACACACACACACACACACACACACACACACACACATACACAGACAGATAGATAGATATATAGATAGATAGATAGATAGACAGATAGATATAGATAGATTGACATAGATATAGATATCTCACAGGGATGTCAACTCAGATGTAGCTGTGTGTGTGCATTATGTAACTGTGTTATATAGATATATGTGGAGGGTGTACATTACTCTACACTTTTATGTAGCTATATATCTATCTATATATATATATATATATATATATATATATATATATATATATATATACACATATATATATATAAAATCCCGAAATTCTGAAACATCAAATTTCAGAATCCCAAGATTATAAAGCTAAAGGCTCAAAACTCCGAAACCCCAGAAGCACGAATTTCAAAATCCCAAAGTCCGGAGATGTTGAATTAGTGCTTCTGGTGTTGCACTGTATGAATGGATAGTTGGAGATTCAGGTAAGTATTTATGTTTAAGGGTTTTGGTTAGGGGCTTTAGTGCGTGTCAGTGTATTTTGTTACTGTGATGTGTATGTGTGAGAGGGGAATATAGCTTGTATGGTGGTGTTTATGTGTGTTTGTCAGTGTAGTGCAACCTTGGAGTTAGTATATTTAAGTAAGGGTGCGCAGCCCCCCACATCGGTGATGCAGGGGGGCTTGCCCCCCTGCTTGTATGTAGTGTAGGTTTGTGTGTCTGTGTGGGGGGGGTGTGTGTGTATGTGTTTGTGTGTGGTGTATGGTTAGTGTAGGAGTCACGATTTTGAAATTCTCGCATCTGGAGCTTCGGGATTTTAAGGTTTCGGCTTTATGATCTCGAGATTCTGAAATTCGATATTTCAGGATTTCGGGATTATAAAATGAACCCATATATACATATATATGGATCTAGCACTTTTGATCGAAAGATCAAAACCCTGAATCCATTGCCACCAAACACACTTTAACGAAAGCGCTTTCATTGAAAAAGCGCTTTCATTAAAGTATGTTAAAAAAAATCTACTTGAATACAGGGGGCAAGCCCCCCTGTACCCCCACACCCCCTACTTTAATATTCTCACTCCAAGGTCGCATTACAGTGGGGAAAATGGAATTTTCCCTTACTGCACCGTAGTACGACCAGAACAGCAAGCATACTTAAGCGAAAGTGCTTTCGCGCAAGTATGCTCACCAAACTGGGATTCGGTAAAAGATGCAGTCGAACAACACGGCCATAAATTCAACTTTTAATAAAGATGAAACACAAAATACACTTTTCAATGCAAAATACACTCTTCAATGCCCATTACACTTTTCAGTGCACAAATAATGTCTGTAATAAGGCTCAGCTGCTACCACACAAACCAGTTTCACCATATAGACATCCTCAGTGTAAAGTATAACAGGAAGTGATATATTCCATATTAATATATTATTTATTTAAAACCACAGTGATCTTTTTTATTATATATATTTTTATTTCTGAACTACCCTATTGTCATAGAAAAACATGTCATTTAGTTTCTTACAGATTCTCATTTAATCCTGGCTTATACAGTCCCCCTAATTTGAGTATCCAAGTTTTTTCTTTCCTATCTAAAATCTTATGTTTTTTAGTTATTGATAACCCATCACCTTGAACTCTATCTATACCCACAAATATGAAGTGCGCCCCCGCATGTTCTAAATAATGCTTGTACAATGCACTGTGCACTCTTTTACAGTTTATATCAGTGATGTGTGTAGCCATTCTCTGTTTAAAAGGCCTTGAGGTTTGTCCCACATAAAATGATCCACATTTACATACTGCCATATATACTATCCAGTCTGTATTACATGTGATTAAGTCTTGATGTCAAATAGCTTCATAGTGTTGACTGATGTGAAAGACTTGCCCCCAGATTTACTAATCTGCCATTCAGGACTAACCTCGTCCTGCACGGAAGCGACTATTTAGGAGCAGGATGGCAGCGCACCATGCATATTAATGATGCACGCTGCCCGAGCTCCTAGGCCTACATGGAGTGTCTAAGAGTGCAGAGGGTGTGTCTGAGAGCAGAGATCTCAGAATAAATATGCCCCCTCAATGTAGACCAACAGAAAGAGGAATGCAATGAATGAGACTGTTCACAGGTGACCACATATCCCCGCCAACAGCCCCCCTTGTGTATAACAGCAACAGACTATAGAAATAAAATGAAGAAACTATTTATTTATTTTTTTTAACAATCCGATTACAGCTAACCGTAGGTGCGCAGGTTTGCCCATCGCTTAGCTATGGTTAAAACAGCTTAAAAGCTGCAGAGGATAACAAGGAAGATATATGCAAATGAAACAGTACAGCAATAGTGTAGTGGGCAGAACATTCACTTTACAAGCAGGCATTCCTGGTTCAAGTCCCACTGCAGCATATCCAATTTTACATGGCAAAGCACGTTATGAATAATATTTTTGTTGCATAACCCACTAAATAACATATATTTATGAACAGGAGTACTGCAGTAAATACACATGTGAGGTGACAGTGTCATAATGAATAAGGCACTAGTAAGCAGGTATAAGCACCAATAAGCAGTAGTAAGCATATATAAGCACTAGTAAGTGAGTGTAACCCCATTTGCACGGCTGTAAGCAATGCCTACACTGGCTAAGCAATTCTGAAGCTAACTCTCTGTAAGCAGATGTAACAGCAGGTTAGCAGTGCTTACCATCTCACAAACCCACTTACAACTGCTCAAAAGTGCCTTAATCACTCTGTATCCAACGACCCTTGTTCTGCCCATCAACAAAATAAACAGCCACACAGGTCTCGAATCCAGGACCCTATACACTATTGTCCCAGTAGTTATCCACCAAGACATCACAGAAGTACAGAAGAATGAGGGAGTAGCAAACAAGTCCTCACCATAGTATAACAAAACTGAATCTGTGAAAGGAATCAGTATACAGTCATATGTACCATAACCCACTACATAACATAAATATGTGAACTGGAGTACAGCAGTAAGCCCAGAAGTGAGGTGTAATTATAACAGAGTGTTGAAGTCTCCAATAAAACACAAGGACCCCACAGAGTGTATGTACAAATTAATCATGGATACCAGGCATACATATAAGGTGTAATGAATAATAACACAATGCCAAAAAGGCATTATAATGAAAGTCTAATGTAAGCAATGCTAAGCATTGCACAGGCCAGCTTAGGAGGTGTGAGCAATGTGTAGACCAGCTAACTCATTGTTCCCAGTGGTATACCCCTTTAAACAATGCCAACTTTAGGTAAGCAGGTTTGCCCATAGCGTAGCTTTTTCAAAACCGACCAATCACGGAAAAGTGAGGGAAATCTGCCCTACTTAAACCCAAGAGGCGGGAATACATCTCATAACTGGTTGTAGCTTTCCCTTGCAGGCACTATGGCAGTAAGGGGAGAAGGAGTGCGCTTCCAGGTACAGCTCTGGTGCATCCAGGAATCCAAGGTCATGGCAGGACTCCTAGTTAAAGACCATGCACAGAGACTTCTGCAGGGCCAGTACCAGGGCTCCCAATATAAGGCAGAGGCCTGGGACTGTCTCACCTATGACCTCACCAGTGCCACTGGCATACCCCGAACTGGTGAGCAGGTCAGGCACCACTATGCCGACCTGAAGCGGTGAAAGGGGGACCTCTTGGAGGAGTGTCTCCAAGAGGTTTGAGTGTCAGGGGATGCTCCAGACGTGTGTAATTATCACTCCAGTATGTGTGTAATAATTGCCAGCTCAGGTATATCATGGATAGGTATGGCTAAATATTTCTCTTATGTCCCCCACAGCTGCAACAGAGTGGGCCATGAACCAGGAGGCCCACATCAGCCGCCTGGCACGGTTGCGACGCGAGGCAGATCAGTAATACTCATGCTTTTACTGTCATAGGAAATAAAAATAAAAGTAGTAGTAAATTAATTGCTGGTATAAAATCTGTATTGTTCAAGGTGGCAAGTAATGCATACAGTACAGAATATAGCAGGAAGAGTCTCATATTGTTTGTATGTCAATAAAAGTGTAATTACCTGACAAAACTGGTCTAACTGCTGGACTGCATGTGTATACTCTGGTATCATATGGTAATGTAGATTTGCTCCAAAATACTCAACGAGCAAGGTTCCAATAAAGGCTGTCCCTCCTAAGTTGGTAGTCCACAAACCACAACACAAATGTAAAAATGTTCCATTTTATTGACAATTAGATTGAGCACTTTCATCTCCCTACAGGAAACTTCTTCAGAATAAATTCCTTATTTTAACAAAACCATATTTATACACCCACCAGAACATCCCATTGGCCTGGATCATAATTAATTATAATTGATTAATTATACTTAATTAACTCATTAAAGACATGAAAAAACATTTAAAAATTCATTTTAGATAACATTTCATAAGAATATTAACCTCCTTAAAAACATATTATGTGTTCGAAATCCTATTTCATTTTTTGCCTTTTTACATCTAAAGCCTTTAATTTCAAAGCAGGAACAATCGAGATGTGATCATTTAATCCCGGGGTAATACAAGCATCCAGCCTTATTTGCCATAACATCTCCCTATATTCAAGCCTGGATTCCCAATCTCCTCCCCTATCATTCTTTTCTACTTGTTCTAATACCCAAAACTTAAAATCAGACCTATCATATACCAACGTATGTCGATATAGGGCATTTGTTTCTTTTTTCTTCCCTGTATCATACATATGTTCATAGATCCGCTGTCTAAGGCACAGTTCTGTTTTGCCTATATAGAATCCCCAGCAAAATGTACAGTACGCAATATACACAACACGTTTTGAATAACAACTGAAATACCTTTTAGCTATTAATTCCTTTTGGTTCCCTGGAAAAACCAGACTCTTACAATTTGCTATAAAGGGGCATTGGACACACCTTCCACATTTATGTGTACCTATCCTATTTGTGGCCCCTGTGCCTATTCCAGCCTTTTTCTTTTCCAGGATTTCCTTCAAATTGAGGTTTCTCTTATAGCTGCACCTACATTTTTTGCTGAAAATGTCTGACCTATTTGGCATTTTTTTAAACATGTCCCATACCCTGTTAATAGTTCTTTTTATCTATATTGTATCTTGGTTGTATGTAATCACTAGATATGGGGCCTCATCCGTTGTTTCCACTAGTCTTCCCTTTCTTCCTTCAGATGCCTCAATTGTCATTAGAGGCAGGTATATTGTCCCCCATCCCTTCAAAATGTGTTCCTTGATTGGTACAAAAAGGCTATCAGGATATTTTCTCTCTGAAAACAGGGAGTGTACATAATCCAACTCATGAATCAAATCGTCCCTTTCTGAGGTCATCCGGGCCACCCTTACCATCTGCCCCTTTATTATATTCCATTTTTGGAATGGGGGGTGGTCACTCTCATAGTATAAATAGGAATTTGAAAAACAGTTTTTTTCCTGTACATCCTTGAAATATATTTCTTATTAGTGAAATCTTTCCTAATAGTCATATCCAAATAATGAATCTCAATTTCACCTATCTCATGGGTAAATCTCAAAAAAATTGTTGTAGAATTTAAAAAATGTAAGAAAAACAGGAATTAATTCACCTGAACCTTTCAAACAATAAAGATATCATCCAAAAAATGAAAAAAAAACTTGTGGATGTATTTATTGTATATAGAATTAAGAACAAAATGAGTCTCCCAGTAAAGCATAACAATATTTGCAAAAATAGGGGTGCATGACAAACCCATTGCCACTCCGTCTTTCTGATGATATATTTCGCCTTGGAAGAGCAAAAAGTTATTCTTAAGCACTAACTCCATGTTTTCTAATACTAGCCTAAAATTATTGGCTGTAAGAAATCCAAATTCTATGAGCATTAACTCAAACCATTCCATTCCTATAGAATGTGGAATCACTGAAAATAAATCTACCACATCTATAGTCAGAAACAATACATCTTCCCAAAATTCTAAAGAATTTATTTTTTGTTATAAAATCCCATGAATCTATTAAAATATGTGGGTATTTTTGCTGGTATTGTTTCAATTTAGTATCGACAAAAATGGCTAAAGGCTGTGTCTTTGAACCTTCAGAGCTAACTATAGGATGTAATGGTGGGTTGTTAACATTCTTGTGGATCTTAGAGATCCCAAAAATATTTGGTGTAAAGGGTTTGGTCCCCTTCAAATAATGGTGTAGTTTTTCATCAATCAACCCCTGACTTAAATTATCATCAAAAATCATGTCTAGTCTATGGTATGCTATGTTTAATTCATTCCTTGACACCATACTATATATTTGGTCTGTATGTAGAATATCCAATATTTTAGTGGAAAAATTCCGTTCATCCATAAGAACTACCCCACCTCCCTTGTCTGGTTTCATCACTCTAATCTTACTATTTTTTTGTAAGGTCCAATAGCACCTTCCTTTTGTCCTTAATCAGATTTTTGCTAAACCCTTTGTGTGTCTTATATTCTTTTTTTTAGTTCACTTATTGCAACTAGAAGATTATAAAGCTCCTGATGTACTGGGGGGTTATAGATACTTTTTTTTTATAAGGTTATCTTTCACCCCGAATGGTCTTTCCTTAAATAAAATTTCAAGGTTCAACTTCCTGGTGAACAATTTCACATCCAAAGTCAAACTGTCCATTTGCCCTTTCTTACTTGGAACAAATTTAAATCCTTTTTTAAAAAAGGGAAAAGTGGCTATCAAGAATGGTAAGATCAGTATAGTTGTAAAAGTGAAAATTGTCCTGGGAGTATACAATATTACTTCCTAGGTCCAGTCCTGTTCCTTCATACTGAACAATTGCTTCACCATCTATTTCACTTCTATTAACATTAATTTCTGAAGTAATAAATAACTAATGTCAATACCGCATTTGTTGTTGGGGGTAATTCCCTGTTACCTTGGCATAAGAAGGATGGAACTGTTGGTTCTGAATTCGTTTGGATCTCTGAGGGCCCTCCCCACCCTAAAGGGTGTGTATTGTCAGCTGTTTCATCACTATACACAGTCTCTCTATTAACCTCATATCCCCTCCCACCACCATTCATTGCACCTTGGCTGCAACGATGGTGAGGGGTCCATCCAGTGTTCCTATTCCCTCTTTCTTGTCTAATCCCCGACCCAGTAGTATATGCTGTACCATCAGGATATTCTCTCTCATCCCTATCTAGCTTAGATAGTTTCCTCTTATGATTTTTATTAATCCACATCTTGTAAGACGATCAAATAATTTTGTTTATATTTATCCACAGAATGCATTAGATCATTTTTGATCTCATTATTTAAAACATCAATATCAGCTTTCAACTTATTCAAAATAGCTTCATTATTCTTAACCATTGCTTTCATAACTGCTAAGCCGCAGTTGTTTAAAATATCCACAATTTCTTTAAAAAATACACTTACAGGTTCAATATTATTGGG
Organism: Protopterus annectens; assembly: GCF_019279795.1. NCBI lineage: Eukaryota > Metazoa > Chordata > Ceratodontiformes > Protopteridae > Protopterus > Protopterus annectens. Next base: position 376,809,758 of record NC_056731.1, read on the forward strand.
AAACTTAGAAATTCACAGACCTTTGGGTACCTGTTTTCATTTTAAATTCTCGTTTAGAAACCAATTATCTAACGCCAAGCTTTTATACTTTAGCATTTTATTTTTAACCATTTTACATTTATCAATATATGTACTATTCTCTGAAGAATGTCTACTCACAGACTCTGGTAATGTCAAACTTTTGCTGAACCATTGGTCAAAGTTAATGTCCAAATAAGATTGTAAATCCCTGGAAATAGCTCCTTCATCAGAATAGTCCAAAGTTCCAGATGGATTGTGACGCCCTGAGACCCTGCTGTTCTCACCGGAACTCCTAGGTTGCCGCCATTCTTCCTGACCCGTTGATGTCATTTCCTGATTACCATGGTAACTCTGTGAACACTGCGTGCATGGTATGGAATTATGAAAGTCACCATCATCATTTTCTTCTTGTGAAAAAGCTTGAATTAGCTTTGTAAGTTCTCCAAATAAAGACCTGTTGTTAGAAGTAGCTCGGTGGACTCCTCAGTTTCCTTGCATCGACTGCTACAAATCCACAAACACCAATAACCAAGAAACACTGAAATGGACACGCTGAATAAAAATAGCAATTGATAACCTCCAAAATACTCAGTGAGCAAGGTTCCAATAAAGGCTATCCCTCCTAAGTTGGTAGTCCACAAACCACAACATGAATGTAAAAATGTTCCACTTTATTGACAGACAATTATATTGAGCACTTTCATCTCCCTACAGGAGACTTCTTCAGAATAAATTCCTTATTTTAACAAAACCATATTTATACACCCACCAGAACATCCCATTGGCCTGGATCATAATTAATTATAATTGATTAATTACACTTAATTAACTCATTAAAAACATTAAATACATTAAAAAAATTCATTTTAGATAACATTTCATAAGAATATTAACCTCCTTAAAAACATATTATGTGTTCGAAATCCTATTTCATTTTTTGCCTTTTTACATCTAAAGCCTTTAATTTCAAAGCAGGAACAATCGAAATGTGATCATTTAATCCTGGGGTAATACAAGCAAACAGCCTTATTGGCAATAACATCTCCCTATATTCAAGCCTGGATTCCCAATCTCCTCCCCTATCATTCTTTTCTACCTGTTCTAATACCCAGAACTTAAAATCAGACCTATCACATACCAACGTATATCGATATAGGGCATTTGTTTCATTTTTCTTCCCTATATCATACATATGTTCATAGATCCACTGTCTAAGGCACTGTTCTGTTTTGCCTATATAGAATCCCCAGCAAAATGTTGTCCTCACCTCCAAAGTCAGTGTATATGCACAGCTGTTGCTGTAGAAGAAATGGGCAGCTATGGACCTTCCCTACACCCTTTCTGCAAATCCATAGCTATTTTCCCTGCTGTCTTTCCCTCTTTGTGCCCCTTTTTCACCACTTTCCTATCAAACTTTTTTCTTTTTTTTTAAAGAAATTAGCGCGGGGGTAAGCGGGAGTAAGCACTTTTAAGCAGCAGTAAGTGGGTCTAAGCCTTTTTGCTTGGGGTAAGCAATGCCTACACTGGTTTTGAAATTTAGAAGCTAACAGAATATAAGAAACTGTAACCGGAAGTTAGCGGTGCTTACCTCCACGCAAACCCGCTTACAACTGCTTTAAAGTGCCTTACTCACTCTGTATCCAACTGCCCATGTTCTGCCTAGCAACAAAATAAACAACATCTGGAAGGCTCGAACCCAGGACCCTGCACACCATAGACAAAGTGATTTACCACTAAGCCATGCCAGATATACATAACACTGATGATTTCAAAAACATATCATATAGCCCAGTCATTAAACAGTACAGAGAATATAGTCCATTTAGATGTACGTGTGTGTGTGTGTAACATTTAGCTGGGTAGCATATTAGGTATGTGTATCAATGCTAGGAGGTAAGGGTTTGAATATTTAATAGCTCATGGTCAGTATTTCAATAGATGCCCCTACATTAGGCGGAGTATAGGTTTAATGAAATGAGTCTTTTAAGTTATTAGAAAGATATAGTATCTATTTCGAATGCCTGTGAGTAGGGGGGGGGGGTTACCTTTTTTACCTGTTTGTTTATACTAGTCTTAGTCATTTACAAGACTAGTATAACTCATTTTGATAATCAATAGAATTTAATTATAATCATAAACATAATTTTTTTTTATTTTAAGTTGATATTTATATTTATATTTAATTATATCTATTTTAATATTTTTACTCCTGTTTTTCAAGGCATCAGTTAATATTTTTCATTAACGAGCTACTTTATGTATAGAGAGTAGACCATCGGAGTTCATAATAGAATGATAGTTTATGCCCCAGAGGGCTATTCATCCAAATATGGATGGGTAAGATCCATCCCCGTTTTTAGTATATATTATATATTATATATATTTAACCTTTATACACGTACCCCAGAGGTGTTATTACGTATAGGATTCTTATAATATACAATCTCGTAGCTCGAAGAGAAGCATATGCATGCCTTTAATTCGTTTAAAATGTATGTTAATAGGTTAAGGGTATGTTTATTTTAGGGCATGAAAAATTGTCGGTTATATCAATTTCTGATACGGCAGTGTCATGTGTATCAATCTATTAAGTCAAGAGAGTATAAGATTCTTCAGGTAACAGAATTTGATTTCCACACACTTATATGCACAATACAACTCAATAGCAAGAAAAGAACAGGTAATGTGATACGGCACATTTCGGGTCGAAGCGATGGTTTGATTACTGTTTACTAGGCATAGACTAGAATTGCGATCTTTGGTCCCATTTTTATAGAGATCAGGTTACCATTTAGACAATGTAGATGAAACACTTTCAGTGGTCGGGAGAAGGTGCCATGAGTACATTATCATAACAGTATTCATTAAACACAATTATTATCCTATCTAATTTTAGAGCTGTAGATAATTTAGAATGTAGGCGTAGGTTTGCCTTTTCTATGGAGGATTGTATTATCATTATATATGTAACAAAGAAAAGGCCAGAACCGATATCATTTTTAACGAGATGTATATTATTGTGTTTTAACACTAATAGTCAAGTGATTAGTTAAGAAGGGTTTATATGCGCATGATTGGGGAGTGGCACTGTTTGTTCAGTTTGTATTCTGAAGAAGTTGATGAATGCTCTGACGAAAAGCGTTTGTCAAACGGCTTAAATAAACATATTACTTTTTATCGAGAGGTGTTTTTCTAGCAAGTACTCTAAGTTTTAGAGTGTTTTCCTTCGTTTCCGGGAACGTATTTGTGGATTTGTTTATTCAGTGTTCAGTTACTTCAGTTTGTTTGTGTTGGTGATGGATATCGTTCCCGGGTCACCGATGGAAGTCAACACTCAAGACGATACCGGCAACCTGACTCAACTTATTGAGTTATTAACTGACAAAGTTAACATATTGTCTAACAGGTTGGACAGTGCTTTGGGTTCCCAATCTTTTCAACGCCAGGATTTGGATGTACCATCGGTCTGCAGCAGTTTGGTGGGCGCAGCAGGGGATAATCATTCAACTAACTCTTCAATAGGAGGCAGCTGGGCATATTCTGGCAAAGAGAACATTGAGATTTTGTCAGAAGCTTCACCAGCGGACACTCAAAAACCTAATTGTGGCAACTCCCAGCAACATGGATCAAGGTAACTCTAGAAACAATAGAAAAGATGAAGTTAATAACCCATCTTCTTGTGGGCTTAATCTAAACCAGTGGTTGATCCTTGGTTTTGAATTCAATAACAATGGGGGGCCCTTATCATCTGGTGGGAACATGAATACTCCTACAGACTTTCCAGGAAAATTGAATATTTTCGACCAAAACCTGTTAAAATTGAGGAAACTTCAGTTGGAAGTAGCCTATTTTGATGAATGTAAACGTGCCAACGTAATACCGAAAGGTTTGAGATCTTGGCAATTTCCAACTGGGTTGCAGGAAGGTTCTGCCTTCCACATAGATCTAATCAAAATGTTTGAGAGACATGGGGTCGAATTCATGGAACTGATCGGTAATTATTACCAACAAGCCATTGACAATCTTTCTATGAATATTACTAAGCTAGATGAAGACATTAAAAAAGATTATAACTTTCATAGATACAAGTTTGAGTACAACCGTACTTTTATCAGTATAGACCAACATATTTCAAAACTAACATCTATCAAAATGAAGAAATTAAAAAGGGATATACATGTTTATCAACAAGGGGCAGCATACCCTAAACCACCTCCATCTCAAGGTAACTTTCTGGCCTTTTCTCCCTGGAGGGGGTCCAGGATGTGGCCAGTTCACATGGGGAACATGCTAATCCACATTCTAGTACTGCCTTGAATTTGTCATCCACGGAAGAATCCATCAGAAGGAGTGAGAGACTGGCAGTTCCAGCTAAGGTTGGTCCTGGGGAGGACAGGGATCCAGAGGCACAAACTTTTCATACTGTAGCCTCATCTCCCCCATCAGACCAGACCAGGAGGACCAACCATCGTCCCAGGAACGGAAAGAACTGAATTCCATTTCTACTATAGGGGTCTGTACTAAACAATGTGACATAGTGACGAACTATAAAAAGGATTTTAAAATATACAATTTCTCTGAATATGTATTTGATGAACAGTTAGTGGAATTGTTAGCCAAGGGTGTTTCTTTTGTCCCTTCTAAAAGAGCAGAGGTGGCGTCTTCCAATTGATTTAAAATTATTTGTTAGGAAGTTGAATTTACAACTGTTATTAGGAAACTCTCCTAGAGAGATGAAGGAATTCCTCTTGTCGAGTACATACAACCCCACCCTTCATCCCACATTACACATGTTTGAACAAATTTGTGAACTAGTTATTAGACATATACTTAAAAGATTTCCATCTACTAGTTCACCTAAATTCAACATGAAAGAGGAAAAGCACCTATTGGAACTGCTAGCTGGATCTACGGTTAGGGTGATGTAACCTGACAAGGGGGGGGGGGGGGTTAGTGGTTATGGAAGAATTAGAATATATCAAGAGAATGGAAGAGATACTTATGACTGAAAATTATAAGGCGGTATCTAGGAACAAATTAAATTCAGGGAATAATAGAGTAATCTCCTACTATAGAGACATGTTTATGAATGGATCAATGGACTTGGATTTATTCAATTATATTTTACCACTTACATACAGGATCCCAGTTATATTTGGAGCACCCAAGATCCATAAAAATCCATCGAATCCTCCTATGAGACCTTTAGTCAGTGCTAGGGGCAGCATTACTTATGCAGCGGCTAAGGTGGTGGATTCCATTCTAAAGAAATATGTAATTACTGAACCTCAAATTACCAAGGACTCTTGGGCTTTTTTGTCCATGGTCAATCAGACACCATATAGTGAGGACATCTATTTCCTAACGGTAGATGTCAGGGATCTTTATACATCTAGTCCCCACTCAGTGGTCCTCGAGTGGATCCCAGTTTTGTTAACTAGGAAGGGAGCCTGCAATACTGAAATCTCATTAGTGAATGAATTGTTGGATATAATTTTAACCAATTATGTAACTTTTAACAACAAATTTTATCTGCAGCTTGTGGGAGTATCTATGGGATCCCCTTGTGGGGCAAGGGTAGAAAACATGGTAATGGCCTATTGGGAGAGAGAGTTCATCATGGACAACCCCTTATTTACGGAGGTTGTCTTATTATATACTCGTTTTCTTGATGATATTGAAGGGAACAGAAGCAAACGCACTGTCGTTAATCCAGCTTTTCAATTCCACCACTGAATTCTTAAATTCACTCACAGTATTGCTTCAGATAGAATAGTTTATTTAGATGTAGACCTAAGGAAGGATTTCAGGCTAGGCTGTTTTTTAGCCAGAATTCATAGAAAGGAATCCTTCTCTAATAGCTATGTCCACTTTGAGAGTTCTCATCCATTTACACAGAAAAGGTCTATTGTTAAAGGCCAGCTAGTCTGAACAGCCCGGATGACATCCAGAGAGTCAGACTTCAAACAGGAATGTAACTTAATTGCTAACCTCTTTTCCAGTAGAGGTTACCCCCAGAATTTGGTCAGAGAATTAATCAAAGAAGTTACAGGTAAAAGAACGTCAGGGTACTACATGCCCATCTTGAGGCAGAAAGAAATAGAACCATTTATACTACCTATGGTTCTGACCAAGGTTTCCTTTGGTTCCAACAACCTAATTTTAACTTACTCTTTAGATGCCAGAATTATCTTTACTATTATATTAAAAAATTGGGATTTAATATTCCAAAATGAAATCACATGTAAGACACTGGTTGAACGCCCTAGAGTAGTTTATAGGAGATGTTTAAACATTAAAGGCATTTTACAAAAGAAACCTAAGCCCTTTATCAGTAATCTAGGCATGTATAAATGCAATATATGCCGTTATTGTGTATACATCAAGACAGGGTCTAGTTTTACCATCCAGAATATAGTTTTCCACTTAAATGCCAAATACAATTGTAACAGTACCCAAGTTGTTTATTTAGCCCAATGTGTTTGCTGTGCTGCTTTCTATGTAGGAAAGACCAACCGAAAATTGCAGGAACGCATTTATGAACATCAATATGCAATCAGAAAAGGTAAAATGGAGAATGCTTTAGCTAAACATTCAGTAGCCCATCCAGGTCATAATTTCTCCTTTACCATTATTGATCAGATAGCAACAAAGAAGGACGGGTCTACACCACTCTTATTAGAAAGTAGAGAATTGTGGTGGCAACTTAAACTGGATGCTTGTCATACTCCAGGGCTCAACGGGTCTTCCAGTTTAGCATGCCTGTTGAAATTGAAACGTTTAGCTAGGTAGCATATTGGGTATGTGTATCAGTGCTAGGAGGTAAGGGTTTGAATATTTAATAGCTCATGGTCAGTGTTTCAATAGATGCCCCTACATTAGACAGAGTATAGGCTTAATGAAATTAGTCTTTTAAGTTATTAGAAAGATATAGTATCTATTTCGAATGCCTGTGAGTAGGGGGGGGTTACCTTTTTTTTACCTGTTTGTTTATACTAGTCTTAGTCATTTACAGGACTAGTATAACTCATTTTGATAATCAATAGAATTTAATTATAATTATAAACATATTTTTTTTTTATTTTAAGTTGATATTTACATTTATATTTATATTTAATTATATCTATTTTAATATTTTTACTCCTGTTTTTCAAGGCATCAATTAATATTTTTCATTAACAAGCTACTTTATGTATGGAGAGTAGACCATCGGAGTTCATAATAGAATAATATGGATGGGTAAGATCCATCCCCGTTTTTAGTATATATTATATATATTTAACCTTTATACACGTACCCCAGAGGTGTTATTACGTATAGGATTCTTATAATATAGAATCTCGTAGCTCGAAGAGAAGCATATGCATGCCTTTAATTCGTTTAAAATGTATGTTAGTAGATTAAGGGTATGTTTATTTTAGGGCATGAAAAATTTTCGGTTATATCAATTTTTGATACGGCAGTGTCATGTGTATCAATCTATTAAGTCAAGACACTATAAGATTCTTCAGGTAACAGAATTTGATTTCCACACACTTATATGCACAATACAACTCAATAGCAAGAAAAGAACAGGTAATGTGATGCGGCACATTTCGGGTCGAAGCGATGGTTTGATTACTGTTTACTAGGCATAGACTAGAATTGCGATCTTTGGTCCCGTTTTTATAGAGATCGGGTTACCATTTAGACAATGTAGATGAAACACTTTCAGTGGTCAGGAGAAGGTGCCATGTGTACATTATCATAACAGTATTCATTAAACACAAATATTATCCTATCTAATTTTAGAGCTGTAAATAATTTAGAATGTAGGCGTAGGTTTGCCTTTTCTATGGAGGATTGTATTATCATTATATATGTAACAAAGAAAAGGCCAGAACCAGTATCATTTTTAATGAGATGTATATTATTGTGTTTTAACACTCATAGTCAAGTGATTAGTTAATTAGAGGGGTTTATATATGCATGATTGGGGAGTGGCACTGTTTGTTCAGTTTGTATTCTGAGAAGTTGGAGAATGCTCTGACGAAAAGCATTTGTCAAACGGCTTAAATAAACATATTACTTTTTATCGAGAGGTGTTTTTCTAGCAAGTACTCTAAGTTTTAGAGCGTTTTCCTTCATTTCCGGGAATGTATTTGTGGATTTGTAAATATATTAATATCTAAACAGATAAAACACATCTATATATATAGATACATACATATATATATATATATATATATATATATATATATATATATATATAAACTTATATCCATGCGAATGCCTACATCAACACACACATACACACACATATATATATATATATATATATATATATATATATATATATATGTCTACACCTATATGTCTACATATACACAGCAAGTTACATATATGTAAGCAGATATATATCTATGTAGGTAAATACGGACATAGTTATAAATATGTAAGCAGATATATATATATCCATATAGGTATATATGGACATACATGTGTAGATATCAATGGGAGATTAAATCATATTTGTCCACATGCACCATTAATGGGGTTGAGAGGCCCCAACCGATATACTTCTTGTATGAATAGGTATACCCACCCCCCCATAGCCAAACACATCCGCCCTGCAATACACTACCAAGTGTTGCAGATCCCATAACCAGGTCCTGACACAACATGGGCACAAGATGTTAACAGTACTACATCCCACCTGTATGTAACATATCATGCAGTACAGTCTGGCTCCCATAGGAAATGTAAAATGTGGAAGCTATTAACATCCCCAGGATACATAACCACAGACACATATATGCAGATACAGATATACATATACATATATATATATATATATATATATATATATATATATATATATATATATATATATATATATATATATATACATATACACACACATATATATATATATATATATATATATATATATATATACATATACATGTGACTACACATACACTCGCAGAGATATGTACAGTAAGATACTTATGTAGTAGGCTCACACAATATGGAACAGCCACTATGCCTACAGTTAACTCCCTAACAACTGGACACTGGATGAGCCACCCATACAAATGACATTCGATGTCTGCAACATATACCCACAGAGAGACCATAGGATAAAACACCACACACAGGTTTGCAGAAATGGAATACCTTTATTTGTGTACTATTACACATGTATATGCCATGTCACATAGCTGTTCAGACACTGACATCCGTATCAACAGAGTAATGCAACTGTGAAACAGTTATACTAATACAGTAGTCTGGAAAGGTCCACAACTGTTGCTTTCCAGGCCAAGCCCATCAAATTGTACAATAGTGAAGACAGACTGGGCCACAGGATACCACACAATCAACAGTAAGTGATGCAGGTGTATAGTCCAGCAGCCTCTATCTACACTCTGTACACAATCACTAGGTGGTAAAGACTTCAGTTGACCAAATAGGATGTAACTGTTACATAACAAGGCATAACTGACACCATCACAGGCACACTGGCAAACAGAACAGTCTGTATGGCAGGAGGCAGTAGGCCTGCAGTTACCAACTTTATGTATGTAATGTCAAGCTATGTGAAATGTATGGTACTATACATCCAGATACTTTAAGGCAGCTCACCCCTGATACCCCCACATTTTGTAATAGCCTAGGTTATGTATGGTGCATCCCCCCTAGACTCAATAATACAGAGCCATATACCACTGCTACATACACTGGCCTCTGGAGTGCATATGGGCACACATGTATTGTGTAGGTGAAGTCCACACATATATGGCCCCAGCCCCACCATATGTGTGGGGGATACAACAGCAGTGGACTGCTGGCAGGAATGGCAGCGTGGTATACATATATGTGCATATGTATCACTATCTGTATATGTGCAGACATATAATGCTCTGTATATGTATATATATCATGTGTATATGCATATCTATGTACATATACACACCCATCTATATATGTTGATATGTATATGTGTAAGTATCTATATAGATATCTTGATAATCATATGTACATATATATTCACCATATGTCCTGAACATGGGGTGTAGTCCTACCTCAGCCCCTATAGTCCCAACTTCATAGTGCAAGGGGATGTCAGGTATGTATAGCGGGTATATTAGTAGACTATTGCTACTGTAACAGGGATTGTCTTCACAGACATGGTGTGTGTGGGAGGTCACATCTGCTTTTCACATGTGCTCCATTGGCTACTGACAGACATCCTAAGGACATCGAAGTACAGTACCGCTGCAAGCACGTAATGCTCCTGTGGACTACAGCAGAGATATTAGCCAGTAGATGTGGACATTCTGACACACTCTGCACAGTCCAGAGGTATACACAGAACCCCTTAGTGCAGAACATGTGGACCAAGCTTGACAATATGGATGTTAACAGCCATGTAGATGGGTATAACACATAATAACTGGTATACATTCATCCCCATAGGTTATGCATTCACACACCTCTGTCTGTCCTGACACATAATAACTGCTGGTACAGAGGTGCCATGGCCACATACTACCCACTAGATATTGACATACATCTGTACAGCATCCCACCGCTCTGTCTGACATACATGACTGTTAAGGGAGGCCCGGCAACAGTACATCTGGCAAGTGTCTGGCCATGACATCTCACTGGGTAAGTACACTAAGCTGCTAGGCATGTAACAAAGCACTGTGCATGCTACAGGCAGACTGACTCAACACTGGCCTACATCTCCTGTGGGGGAATGCACATTCACCTGCATATATAGCAGGCTCTACAGGCATGTCACAGCACAGGGTAAGATACACCTGTCTAAAAGTGCATAACCACAACCAATGTGAACACAGCCACAGCCACATATGGTAAGCTAGCATAATATTACAGTATATGGACTATCTGCCCAACACCATCCTCATATGTGCCACTCACACACTAACCCTAGATATACAGGGCCGCTACACAGTGTGGCCTGATGCCTGTCTGTGGTATGGGACGTGTGTGTATGGCCCTACAAAGCATGTAAGCCAATGCGGTAACGTACAGTGGAGCAGCATGTAACATCAGATAGGATGGGACCTAGAACAATGACATCTACTACAGTCTGTACACAGGCCAAGGTACATATTAACAATACACACACTGTTGACATTCACCATAAGTACACAGGTCATAGTACTGTACAAACAACCACAGAATGTCCAGGTTATGTCATCAAATATAACCCCTACTGTACATAACATTTGTAGCAGTCCGATATCTTACTGGCTTGTTATCAGATGTGATGACACTAATTATGGTGTGCAGCACATATGCACCTCAATGCATGACATATGTACAAAGGTTGACAGAGTTGTGGCTGGAAGCACACACATAGAGCCAATATTGACATGTTGCTGTGATAACATCATGCATTTACTGTTGTAACAGGGTTTCTCGCAACATATGTCCTATGAGGGGATATGAAGTCAGTAACTGTCACAGCTTTCAGCATCTATAGACTGCAATCCTCACACTACCTTCTGCAGTTCACAGATACATGCTCTGTGGGTAACACATGAAACCAAAGGCAACACACACTGCCCAGTCTGCAGATGACCATACAGATGGGAGTCCTCATAAACATAGAACTGACATGGCAGGTATTAATACATGTAGGACAGCCATATCCGCACACACCCTGTTAAACCAATATTACACTGAATGGAGTATAGCAGCATTTACAATCTGTAGTCAGGTCAAGCACATTCTCCTCCTGTGTGTTGGCCTGTTTCCACAGTGTATGTTGTCAGAGATAATTCCCCAATCCATCTGAGTTGCTGTTTGCCAAACAACAGATTGAGTTCCTGCTCAAAGTGAATGAAAAGGCCCAACACCAACATCATGTTCCTAGATATAGGAGTGTGTTTCCATGCAATTGGCTATGGGAATGTTACCACAGCTGTTTCACATGCAATCAGCGAGGGGAGGGCTACAATTCATGCAGTGGCCAGCAGCTGATCATGAGCAACCACTACTCACTGGCCATGTTGTCTTCTGCCTGCCGTTGACTTGCATGACAGAATACTGATTTTAGTTAGAATGCTTAATTTAGGTTCATTTTGTTATTTCACCCCAACCCCATTTGTGTGCCGCTGCCCTACTCTTAAACAGCCGAGATCGGCTAAAAAAAATAAAAGTTGATTTTTTTATTTATTTTACTGTTTGCAAAGCCAATGGCCTTATACTTGGCCATTGGCATGCTTACTACATGATATGCAGCCTTTATTTGAAGCTGTCATAGCTCCATTTTGGATTTTGCAGAAATGTACTCGGTTACTAACTGAGTACATTTCTGCAGATAGCGGACAGTTGCAAGCTTCCTGGATTGCAAAATCACCTCATTTGCATAGATTTCTCCTACAAATGGGGTGATTTGCATACAAGGGCTTAGTCCGTGCAGGATTAGTGCAGGAGTGCTAGTGCATGCCCCTGCAGGTTGTTCCTGGATCGCACGGCAGACATATTGCCTGCTGGGGGTTGGTTTTAGATACCACTTTGCAATAAACACAGTTTCCACAAAAAGTACTGCCCCTAGATGTTATATTCTTAGACACTTGAGCCATAAATTAACTTTTTTTATATTTATTGAAATTTCACCTATATTTCTTCCTCTTCTATAGCCAAACTGGCATTATTCCTCCAGTAAATCCTCAAAAAAGGGGTCAGACTTTAAAACTGTCCAATATTTCTGGATAATTTCCTTAACTTTAAATGTGTTTGACCCAAATGTAGTGATAAATCTTAACTTCTGTGTATCCATCCTTTCTACCCTCCTTTCATTCTCCGATCTTAACAATTTTTTCGTTAACTGTTTATTACTAAAGTCATGAGCTTTAGAAATCAACTCCCTAGTATATCCCCTTTTCGAATCTATATTCCATTTTTGTTGCTTCTTCCTCAAAGCATTGGTCACTACTACACAAATGTCTCAATCTCAAAAATTGTGCCTTGGATATATTATTTTTAACATGGGCTGGATGACAACTGTTGGGATCTAAAATGGAATTTTTCATGAATGGCTTCCTTAACAAACTTGTAGCTATTGTGCCGTCTATTGGTTTTATATATTAATATGGAATATGTTACTTCCTGTTATACTTTACACTGAGGACACCTATATGGTGAAACCGGTTTGTATGGTAGCAGCTGAGCCTTATTAGAGACATTATTTGTGCACTGAAAAGTGGAATGGGCATTGAAGAGCTTATTTTGCACTGAAAAATGTATTTTGTGTTTCATCTTTATTAAAAGGTGAATTTATGGCCATGTGGTGTGGATTATTACTACGGAACGTACATTCTATGAGCTGGTGAGAGCTGGTGCTGGAGGAATTGTGTGTGTTTTGAATCTACAGACCATGCACAGCTTCATTTGGGGTTAGCCATTGGTTCGTCCACCATCTATGTGGATATTTATTGTGGTTCATGAATGCTGATCAAGGGCTGCTTTTGAAATTTCAACACAACAGTGTGGAATATAATTTGTTCATGACGATGGCTACAGGATTTGATTTATGCACATTTTTGGATAATTTGGGCTCTGATAAAAATGCTGTTATTATGTTTGGGGGAAGTGGAAATTCCACAGTGAAACAAGATGATATACCCGAAATGGACATGGAAAAGTGTTTCAGACATTTGACTGATTGTTCAAAGAAGTTTTGAAGCTAAGTATGGCATATTAAACTTCTAAGGGCATATTTAAATGCAGATATTGTACCTAGGGGCCTACAAGTATACATTGAACCCGGAGTGGGAAATGAAGACATGTCATTCATTAGAAAATGGCGTGACGTTCAAAAGGTAACTTCAAAGCTTTTTGTGGAACTTTTGCTAGAGTATTATGATAAACATTTGGGGCCTTTGACTGATGATGTGAATACTCATTATGAGGAAATACAACGTTTCTCAACTAATGGGAACTTTGCTACTAGAAATAATAAATATATGCAGGAAATGGATGATTTTGAGAAAGATTTAAGGACATGCAAGCTCAAAAAAATACCCCAGGGACATTAATGATTATAAAACTGAATTGATGTATACACGGAAACAGAAAAAAGGATCAGTCCGATTTTCTGAAACCAAAAATGAGAAAAGGGGACTGGTTAAAAGGAAAAAGAGTACGTTCCATTTTGAGAAAGCCGAGTGTGAGAAATGGTGATGGGGATTCTAGTACATCTGAATTCTCATCGAATATAACTGATACTGACATAGATAATGTGGACAGTGTTGAAAGCCTATCACCTGTACAGAAACGAAGTAAGGGCCCTTTAGACATGGCAGAAGAAATAAACAACCTAGAAAAGACTTTCAGGCAGATGTTGGAGGGGCAATGTGAACTACAATAAATGCTGCATGTGATGAAAATAATCTGATTGTTAACTTAACTTCTTATACCCCAAGTAAAGATGAAAGTGATGTACTAAATAAAGGCTTAAGCTATGTACCTGCATTTTATGTCTCACATGTTTCTATAGTGGCTGATGTGAAACGTTTTTGTAGAAATTTGAACCTAAAGTATTATTACAATAATAGACCTGGAAATGTAGTAGAACCCATATTTAGAATTAAAAAGTCTACTTTTCAACTCCCTTACCACCCAGTAGTAAAGTTATTTGAAGAACGTATTTTACAAGATTTGCATTTAAATCAGAATAGTATTTTTAGAAATTATAGTACTAATCTGACATCTGACCAGAGGATAGCTTTACAAAATTTACAGGATAAAGATGATCGTGTAGTGATAAAAGCAGATAAAGGAGGAGCTATTATTCTGTGGGAATCTACTAATTATGGTATGGAAGTCATGAGACAGCTAAATGACGTTACATCTTATATCAGATTACCATTTGACCCAGGGCAAGGTTTCAAATTTATAGTGGACAAATTCCTGGAAGACATGGTTTTAGAGAGTATGTTATCAAAGGAGATTAGTGAACAACTTAAGGTGGATGACCCTGAACCATCCTATTTCTATATCCTGCCTAAAATTAATAAAACTGTAGTTAATCCCCATGGAAGACCTATAGTTTCCAGCAGAGGCTCTTTGACTGAACCGTTATCCAAATGTTTGGAAAAACAACTAAAACCATTGCTGCACCTGATAAGGACAAGGATAAAGGACAGTAACGAGTTTGTGAAATTGATGGATGACATCCAGGTACCAGTACATGCATAGCACATTAGATGTTCAGTCATTATATATGAGCATTCCATATGAAGGTGGATTAAGAGCGGTAAGATATTGGGCAGAAAGGTCAGGACTATATAGTGACAGACAGATCATATTTCTACTCAAAACACTGGGGTTGATCTTGGAACATAATGCCTTTTTTTACAGGAATGATTGGTACCTATAGATTAGAGGTACAGCTATGGGTACTAATTTTGCACCCATATATGCAAATTTATTCATGGGCTATCTGGAAGACAGATTGATATACCATGAGGGAAATCAGCATAAACAACTCATAAACATGTGGTGCAGATTTTTGGACGACTGTTGGTGCATATGGATAGGATCTGTGGAAACATGGTGTGAATTATTTGCTTACCTAAATGCGAATAGTCTGGATATCAATTCACTGGAAAAAAATTCAGTCATTCAATATAGATTTCCTAGATGTGAATGTCTCAAAACTAATAGACGACACAATGGCTACAAGTCTGTTTAGGAAGCCATTCATGAAAAATTCCATTTTAGATGACAACAGTTTTCATCCAGCCCATGTTAAAAATAATATACCCAAGGCACAATTTTTGAGATTGAGACGTTTGTGTAGTACTGACCAATACTTTGAGGAAGAAGCAATGAAAATGAAATATAGATTCAAAAAGAGGGGATATACCAGGGAGTTGATTTCTAAACCTTATGAGTTTAGTAATAAACAGGAAAGGAAAAAAATTGTTAAAATCGGAGAATGAAAGAAGGGTGGAAAGGATGGACACACAGAAGTTAAGATTTATCATTACATTTGGGTCAGACACATTTAAAGCTAAGGAAATTATCCAGAAATATTGGACAGTTTTAAAGTCTGACCCCTTTTTTGAGGATTTACTGGAGCAACAATGCCAGTTTGGATAAAGAAGAGGAAGAAATATAGGTGAACATTTCAATAAATATAAAAAAAGTTAATTTCTGGGACAAGTGTCTAAAAATATAACATCTAGCGGCAGTACTTTTTGTGGAAACTGTGTTTATTGCAAAGTGGTATCCAGTCTTTCGCATCAGTCAACACTATGAAGGTATTTGACATCAAGACCTTAATCACGTGTAATACAGATTGGATAGTATATATGTCAGTATGTAAATGTGGATCATTTTATATGGGACAAACCTCAAGGCCTTTTAAACAGAGAATGGCTACACACATCAGTGACATAAACTGTAAAAGAGTGCGTAGTACATTGTACAAGCATTATTTAGAACATGCGGGGCACACTCCATATTTGTGGGTATAGACAGAGTTCAAAGTGATGGGTTATCAATAACTAAAAAACATAAGATTTCAGATAGGAACGAAAAAACTTGGATACTCAAATTAGGGGGACTGTATAAGCCAGGATTACATGAGAATCTGTAAGAAACTAAAATGACATGTTTTTCTATGACAATAGGGTAGTTCGGAAATAAAAACATATATAATAAAAAAGATCACTGTGGTTTTAAATAAATAATATATTAATATGGAATATGTCACTTCCTGTTATACTTTACACTGAGGATGCCTATATGGTGAAACCGGTTTGTGTGGTAGCAGCTGAGCCTTATTAGAGACATTATTTGTGTACTGAAAAGTGTAATGGGCATTGAAGAGCATATTTTGCACTGAAAAGTGTATTTTGCGTTTCATCTTTATTAAAAGATGAATTTATGGCCATGTGGTGTGGATTATTACTACGGAATGTACATTCTACGAGATGGTGAGAGCTGGTGCTGGGAGAATTTTGTGTGTTTGGAATCTACAGTCCGTGCACAGTTTCACTTGGGGTAAGCCATTGGTTTGTGTGCCATCTATGTGGATATATATATATATATATATATATATATATATAATATATATATATATATATATATATATATGTTACCTATATATATATATATATATATATATATATATATATATATATATATATATATATATATAATCTATATATATATATATATATATATATATATATATATATGTGTGTGTGTGTGTGTGTGTGTGTGTCACATATGGATAGATAAGGGTAATCATGTCTGAGGGGGATAGGGAGAGACAGATACATATACATAGCTGTCTGTATGCACAGAGATATTTTCCCATATCAGTTCTTTGGGCAGATGAGGCATCAGACATGGGTTGAAATTAAAGTGTAGGAGCATGCCCAGTGTTACCATCAGTACTTACAAGGTGACTCCATGCCAGACTTACCTGTATTCCATTGCAGGATTTTGTGTGCTGCAGTCAATTGGCTGCTGCACCTGATTCAGCAGTCTTGCACCTCCCTGATATCTTGTCCAAGGGATTCCTCAACTGTGCACTGAATGTAATATATGACTCATACCTAGCGACTGCATGTCCTCCCCGCGGTCGAGTGACATTTAAAGACAGCAGGTAGGTGTGTGCATGAATGGGTGTGCCTTCTTTGAAGGCTGGCATTGGGCTGGCACCTCAGCACCAAAAAAATCCACTGCCAATCATTAGTGGACCGGAATTCCACTGTGGCGACCCCTAACCGGGAAAAGCCGAAAGACAAGACAAGACCTAGCAACTGTACAGATTATAACAGACTGTACAGAGTTTTGCATCATATGTATGGTGTGATTTACATAGCATTGTGATTTTCTGGTACATCAGTGGCAAATCAATATAGACTGACATTAGGAAATGATGACAGACATTTGAGTTATGGACTGCATACACACCAAGAAACCCATGCTACTGCATGCCCTGTTATTCTCTGCACTTTCTACATTTGTCTGGCCACTAGTTAATCCTTCTCCTTATATTTGGGCCTTTGTCCCACTCCTGTTCATGGCTTTGTTCAGATTTCCTGCTGTAAGTGGTTGTAGGTATGCTGTGACTGGGGTACATTGGATCATAGGATCATAGAAAGTTACTAGGCTATTGGCCCTGAGGCCCTTATAAGTATAGCCAAGAGTTTAGCCCATATATAGACAAATCAGCACTGGATGCCTCTATCCAGCAGGGACACAGGTGGAATCCCAGGGATGTATTTTCTATTCCCCATCCAGTTATCCAGGTTGCGCTTTAAAAGGGGTAAAGAGGTACTCTGTTTGACATGGACATGGAGTCTATTCCACAGATGGGGGAGCCTCTGGGACACAAATCTGTCCCACCAACAAGTCTTATTGATGTCATAAACCAGGTTGAGGCTGCATGTTTTGGTTACTCAAGTGGGGTTTGGCTTGCAGATATGCAGCAGCCCCATCAAGGTGGGGTCTGAGATCACCTTGTATGCCAGACAGAGGTCACCTATGAGGAGTCCGTCGGAAACAGAGTAGAGAGATAGGGTTTTTAGCGTTTTACTGATGGGGGGACAGAGGGGTGAAATTCTTGCTGAACATGTCAGCCAGCAAGTTTGCTATATCTATGGCATTTGTATATGTGGTGTCCTTGATGACCAGTTCTGAACAGATCTGGGTGCTACCTTTGAGATTACTGACATATGTGAAGAAGGCCTTATGACTGTCTCTAGAAGATGTGGCCAATTTGGACTCAAAATTTGCTTTGGAGGATTTCACTAGTGCTCTTATTTGCTTGTTTAGGCTAAGGAGAGATTGCTTCCAATTGGGCACCTGCTCCTTCTTGGTCCTGGACAGCATTTTTTTTTTCTTTTGTTATAGAGTTTATTTATTGCAGATGTCCACCAGACAGGTTTACTCTTCCTTGCAGAGGATGATTTAGTCCTGTCAGGTATTCCTGATTCCATGCATCTATATAAATGTTCGTATAGTAATTTGGTATAGTTTTGAATACTGGTGCCAGTTCCTAGAGAGGGGGATGGGGGCTGTGAAGCTGTTTATACCCTGAAGCAGGAGGCTGTAATCAGCTTTGGAGAAGTTTTTTTGTTTGACCCTAGGTGGGGGTGGGGGTCAGGGGAGATGGTGACTTTGAACATGACCACTTTATGGTCGGATCTTACAAGGGAGTATGCTACTGTAGGGATACTGCAGTGGTTATTCATGTCGGTTAATACCAAGTCCAAGATATTATCACCTCTTGTGGGGGTATCGATTAGCTGTTCCAAAGCATTTGCATTGACAAAATCGAGGAAACTCTGGGCATTTCTGTTCTGGCATGAGTAGTTCTTCCAGTCTATGTTTGGGTAGTTAAAGTCACTCAGGATCAGGGTAAAGGGTTGAATCTTGATAGATTCGAAGAGGTCTAGATAGGCAGTTTGGGCATCTTGAGTCAGATTTGGGGGCTGGTAGCTAACTATGATTTGTATAGGGATCTTGTCAATGGTTAACGGCACCTGGAATGCCTCCTGTGCATCATACTGTTTGACTAGCCTGGAGGTATGTATGTCTTTATATATATATACATTCACATATATATATAATATATATATATATTGAAACTCTACCTCCTTTGGCTTTACTACCCACAGTTTTGGGTCTGAATGTATGATAGGATGAGTAACCAGGTATGGCTGGGGTGCTCTCTGTAGATTTGAACCAGGTTTCTGTGACTGTGCCGATTTCAGCATTTTCCAGGGTTAAGAATGCTTGCAATGAGTGCAATTTCATGTATAGACTCCTAGCGTTTAACAGCATGACCTTTAATTTGGGTTTTGTTGAAATGTTTATGTTGGTAGTTTTAACCTCATCACTTTTTCTAAAAAAGGCACTATGGGGGAGGCAAGTGCCTTTGCCAGAAGCATGAACCCCAAGTGAGACAGATGCAGGCCATCTCTGGCAAAGCATCGTGGTCTGTCAATAATATCTTCCCAGGCTGTCAGGTGCAAGATCCTCCTGGGATGACACCAGAAACTAAGCCAATTGTTAAAGTCAATCATTTTCTGTTTGTATTGAGGCCTCATTCTGGGTGATAGTAGAATGCTGCTTAAGGCTAGGGACATAACTGCCTGGGACACATATTCATTGAGTTCAATTGTGTCTCTTTTCATATAGTCCAGGGAGGTACGTCTCAAGTCATTCACACCAACATGGACTATGACAGAGTCATAACAGTACCTGTTGTTGAGAGACTTGTGTGCATGTGTGATATGGTGGATTCTGGCCCCCTGACAGACAACTAACCGTGACTTTCTCTTTATCCAGCCTGGTGAGAGGCACATCTGTGTGTCTCACAATGGAGTCTCCAATGACTAATGTGATGGGTTTATGGGTAAACCTAAGTGGTTGTGAGACACAAGTGTGAACTATATGTGGTATGTAATGTGGAGGGCTGTGGAGATC
Organism: Protopterus annectens; assembly: GCF_019279795.1. Taxonomy (NCBI): domain Eukaryota; kingdom Metazoa; phylum Chordata; order Ceratodontiformes; family Protopteridae; genus Protopterus; species Protopterus annectens. The sequence continues at coordinate 376,830,254 of NC_056731.1, forward strand.
ATGAGCGTTTTTTTCCTAGGAGGTATTTGCCTCGGAGGTCTCCTTTATTTGGGTATGTTTTTGTTGAGGACCTCCACATATGCGGATGTATGTTGTGTAGGTGTGGGTGGTGTTTGAGGTGTAGTGATTGTGCTGACAACCTTCTCAGTGCCAGATATACTGGTTTGTGAGGGAGACAGCATGGACTCTAGGTTCCTAATGTAATTGCATCTAATGCAGATTGTGTTCCTAGGTGGTAGTAGTAGGTGATTGTCTGAGGTCACTCCAGAACAAGTACAAATATGACTCTGTCATTGTCCATGTTGGTGTGAATGACCCGAGCCGTACCTCCCTGGACTACATGAAGAGAGACATGGAAGAGCTCTCTGATCACGTAGCCCAGGCCAGTATGACCCTGACCCTGAGGAGCATCCTGCCCTCACCAAGAATGATACCACGGTATAAAGAAAAAATTCTCAATTTCAACAATTGGCTAAGTTTCTGGATCATTCAAAGGGGATCCAGTGTCTGTCCACCTGGGATGACATGCTCGACAAGCCACTCTGCTTTGCTAGAGACGGCTTGCACCTGTCACCCTTAGGCTTTTGAATACTGGCCAAGGCTCTTGCCACCCCCATAGTGCCTTTTTTTAGGCAAGGCTCAGAAGACAAACCCACTGCCATAAATAGCACAAGTAACAAAAAAACTGAGGGTAATGCTACTCAATGCCAGAAGTCTAAACCTCAAAATGCACGCACTCGAGGCACTCCTCAGTATGGAAAAAATCGATAAATGCGCAGTAACAGAAACCTGGTTTAAGGCTCCAGACAGCACCCCAGCACTACCAGGCTACAACTCATACCATACATTTCGGCCACAGAACACAAACCGAAATACAAAAGGTGGGGGAGTATCCATAGTCATCAAGGATACCCACACCTCCAGGTTAGTGGCACAGCATGATGCTTCAGAGATCATCCACGTGCAACTAACAATGGGCAAAACTGCAATTCAAATTGTAGCTTGCTACAGATCACCCACCATGTCCCAGGACCCCCATTCCATGTTTCTGGAAACACTGGGAAACATAAAGGTCCTACCAAACACCCTAATATTGGGTGATTTCAATTATCCAAACATTAACTGGGAGAACTACACAAGTACTAACTCCCTTGCCCAACTTTTCCTAGAATTTATAAACTCAAAAGCCCTGGTTCAACTGGTCAACACTCCCACAGAGGTGACAACATATTTGACCTCGTCATCACCAACATAGGCGACCGGTGTTCCACACCAGAGGTAAATCACTTGCTGGTTAGATATGACCATAAACAAATCACTTTGGATATCCATATTCCGCCCCCACCCCCAGACAAGAAAACCACTGTGAAAAACTTTTCAAAAGCAAACCTTGCATTACTTAAGACAGAGGTGAAAAGTTTCAGAGCCCCCATGCTGAAAGATAACACTGTCCAAGCTGCAAAATCCTTTACTAATGCATTCTATGGGCAGCTACAAGAATGCATGGATCATGCCATCCCAAGCAAAACCAAGACTCACTCCTCCAAGAAAAGGAAACCAGTCTGGTGGACTCCTGCCATAAACAAGCTATACAATAGAAGGAGGAAACTAGTACAGAAAAGAGTAAAATCCCAAGAAGGGAAGATATCCCTGATCAGTATCAGCAAGAAACTACAATCCCTCATGAAATCATCCAAGGCGAGCTTTGAAAGAAAAATTGCCAAGGACTCCAAAGATAACCACAAGGCATTCTTTAGGTATGTCAAGAATCTAAGTGGCAATTCTCAAATCTGCTCGAGTTAGTGCAGAATGGCACAAAATACACTGAACCGACCAATATCACCAACATCCTGGCAGACAGGTTCGATGCAAACTTCACCCACTCTCACCCCCAAAAGGGCCCATAACAATACCAGAAGAATGTAGAGTCCCTGAAATCACAGACACTCAGGTTAAAACAGCCCTCTCCAAAGCCAAAAATACAGCATCAATGGGACCGGACAGTGTCCCAGGCTGCGTCCCACATGAGTTCAAAGATGAACTAACCCCTCACCTAAACACACTGTTCAAACTCAGCCTCTCCACAGGCTACATACCCATAGAGTGGCACACAGCAATGGTTATTCTGCTCCACAAAGGTGGAACCACAACAGACCCTGGGAACTATCACCCTATAAGCCTGACTAGCTTGTTCTGCAAGGCTATGGATCACATCATCATGGAACTCAACAGAGATATTGGGAACCTCCAAACACTGGACCCTACCCAATATGGCTTTGTTAAGAGCAGATCATGCCTCCTAAACCTGGTGGACTTCTTTGCGACAGTTACCAAGGCTATAGATGAGGGAAAGGTGGTACGCACAGCCTACCTAGACCTTGCTAAGGCCTTCGACACCATTCCCCATTCTGGTAATATAGACAAGCTCACCAGCCTGAACATAAACCCCTACATCACAAGATGGGTTGCCAACTGGCTCACGGACAGAACCCACATGGTGAGAGTTGTGGGAGCTAGATCTGACTCTAAACCGGTTACAAGTGGCATTCCCCAGGACTCAGTCCTAGGACCCCTCCTGTTCGGCATATACTTCTCAGAGGTACAGGCAAGCACAGGAGGACTATGGCTGACCAAGTTCACAGACAACTGCAAACTAGGGGCTATAATTGACTCTCCAGCTGACACAGACATCCTCCAAAAGGGTCTTACTGAGACGGATACCTGGTGTCAAAATCATGGCCTCAAGCTAACTGCCAAAAAGTGCATAGTCATCCCCTTTGGAAAAAACAACGTACCCACGAACTACCACATAGGTGGTAGTCCCCTAAATATGGAAGATGTAATAAGGGATCTGGGGACCCAATTAGATAGTAATCTCACCTTTGATAATCACATTGCCAAAGTGGTTAGAAAATCCTTCTACTTGGCCCACCTAATCACAAAAGGGTTCGCATCCAGATCAAAAGAGGTCATTGTGCCCCTCTACTCATCACTCATTAGACCCATCATAGAGTACAATGCCCCATTTGGGATGTACCTTACAAGACACCTGCAACAGCCGGAAAGACCACAGAAGTACCTCACCAAGAGGATCACTGGCCTCAAACAGATGCCCTATGCAGTTCAACTGAAGAAACTCCAGTTGTACTCGGTTGCATACCGCCTACTCAGAGGTGATCTCTGCCTGACATACAAGGCCATGTCCAACCCAGAATTGATGGACATGCTCCACCTAAAGAAAACCTTATCCCCTCGAGCCACATGCTCTAGGGATCTAAACCTCACCACAACAATAAATAGGACGTGCTGGAAGGATAGATTCCTGTCCCAGAGATTTCCCATGCTTTGGAACAAGATCCCAATCTGCATTAGGCAGAGCTCCTCGTTAACACTCTTCAAAGGAAACCTTGATGAGTGGATGGGAAACAGAAAGTTTATCTCGGGGATCACTTCAGTGGCTCTGCTGGACAGAGGAACAGGGAACTAATCTAAGGGGATGGCGAAAGCCAACACATTCTAGCTAGGCTTATAAATGCCTTCGGGCAGATAGCCTAGTACCACCCTATGAGCCTATGAACCTACATAAGGCAGTTGCTACACTGTCAGGATGACATGATGTAACACCACACACAGGGTGACAGTCTTCACACCTCCGACTGTTCATGTTTTGCAGGATGTCTAGTGTTCCACTCCATATGTCTGCTCTGCTCCTCAGACAGTTGTTTTTTTGGGTACTATACTACTAAATGGAGCCCACTGAATTGCTGTAAATATTGACACAGTTACGTGATGGCCTTTACATCCTGCTGCTACTGTGACTTATTACACTTACACTTGTTATACTAGCCACATTCTAGGTTATTCAGAGTATGTATAATGTCTGTAGGTTTGGCCATCTGTCCCTCCATTGTCTCTGGCTTTGTCTTGCAGTAACAAATTGTGACATATTGACAGTCTGTGGGACTCCTACCATAGGAGTACCTCACATGCAAAAGTTGTAGATGCTGCCAGCTTCAAACCATGAACACCACCAACCATGCTAATATACTTAGCCCACTGAGCCACACCAGCGACCAGAAAGTGAGGTTTAATTCCTCACACTATCAACAACAGATAAACATACACTTTGACCCCTGCATATTGTAGAACTAGAACATGTAGCCAGGTTGTTTGGGACAGCCCTGGGATTGTGTGGTCTGCTGCTATATCCTTGCAAACATACTATTACTGCAGTTGTATGGGAACATGGCTGTGTTGGGGGTGGGGACTCTAGCATTGACAGTCATGCATCTGTCCTATGACCCCACTGTTTGGCATTTCCCTTGCATACTGCAGTGGGTTTTGCTGCCTTGTGGCCTAATGCATATTATGGGGCAGCCAGTATTGGACAGAGTACCTGTTGTCCCACATAGCTGTTAGTTCTCTGCAAGTAACCCAGTAGCCCACTCTATTCCCTTGCATACATGCAGCAGGTCCATACATATGCTACCATAGTCTAGTACTCCATACATTTGTTGTAAAGGAGAGTGGCTTACCTTGTGAATGTAGCAGTTAAGATAACAGTGCTTCAGGGCTAACTCTGTCTGCTGCATGCAGTACACAGCCAGTACATGGTAAGGTACAGATCGTGTGGTGTGGCTAGCATCCGTTTTGCTATGTATGTGAGTCAGAGTAAGGTGTCAGTCCCTAGGACCCTAGGATGTCATTGCATGTGTTATGTGTTGCCTCTTTGTCAAGGCCTGGGCATACTGGGCATGCCTACATCTGCCTACAGGGACAGCATCAGGGGGTTCCTCCTCCGAGTCCCCCTGTGGGTGTGTGTGGCTGTGGGAACCTTTGCACTGGTGAGGGGCTGTGTGCCCCTTCCCTGTGATGATCCTGCTGCAGCTGTTTCTGCAGGATCATATCGTGAAGCAAGTCACCTACTGTGAACATCTGTGCACATGTGGCTGGAGCGTACTGCAGGGTTCCACCAGATATATCGAGGGACCAGAACCATGACTTGAGCAGCCCAAACACATGCTTATGATGTTTCTAGTCTGTGTGTGTGCCTCATTATGCATGTGTGCATTTCTGATGCGTGTCATCATCCACAGTTCCAGTGCATACCCAGCATCCCCGAGTAGATGGCCATATGGGATGTTCCCCCTCGTAAACATCTGGTACAGCCGTGATGCATGCCACATATGGGAGTCATGATAACTGCCAGGGCTGCTGGCACACACATTCATGATAATGCCCTGGGTATTGCACACAACCTGGCAGTTGATGGAGCGATACCCCTTGCAGCTGACATAGACTCTACCCTTCTCACTGGGTGGTGCTTTAATGTGTACATGAGTGCAGTCTATGGCACCCAGTACCTCAGGGTAGTATGCTACATGGTAGAAGAGACACATACTGCTGGCCCTCTCCTCAGGGGTGCGGGATAAATAAATGTGCTGACTGGCATGTATTTGCATGGCAGCCAGGAACTTCTGGAGTACCCTGGATGCAGATGCCGTGAGACCCCCATCATGTCCCCAGTTGATCTTTGAAAAGTGCCTGTAGCTAGTAGTCTAAGGGCTAAATATATCTTTGTTTCCACTGGGATGGGTCTGAGTTGAGGGCAGCAGAACTCAGTGAGTTCTTGTACTATGTCCCTGTCCATCCTGTAGCGCTCTGCAATCTTCAGCTCATGTAGCTCCTGGAACTTATCCTAGGCCTGAATACTCTTCTCCTTCTCAGTCTAGGCCTATTGTCAGTGGCAGCATCAGCACTGACCTCAGCGTCTAGCACATGCAGATGCAGCAGTGCAGCAGCAGCCCCTAGCATTCTGTCAGTTAAAATTCCCAGGTCTGTATTCCAATGGTGCAGAGTATGGGGGAAAACTGATTGTAGGGTGTATGCATACTTTATAGTGCTCTGCTGCCGATGCAGTCTGTGTGATTGGCTAACTATGGACATACCTCCATGCACGGGCATGCTCAACATAGCTCAAACCAGCTAAAGCATGTGCCCTGCAGCTAAACAAAGCTTAGCAGTTCTGGACACATCCCCCCGCTTAGTTGAGCAGCACTCCGTGCAAACTGGCACCACTGAGCTCCAGTCTGCTTAAATATACAGTGACACACCCTCTTTTGATGTCGGCTAGCTCTTTTGTGGACACAAACACAGTTCTGGGGCTACACAGATTTTATCTATGGACACAGTAGCCCATTTTTGCTTTTCAGTAACCCCAGCCCATTTGCATACAGATCTGTGCACACAACCTGGATACTTCACTATTCTAGGGCCTGCCTCCTTAGCAACCACTGAAATCTACCATTCTACATACTCCATGCAGTGCCCTATAATGCATTATTCTTGCATATTTCTTATTGTTAGTTTTTAAACTTTTTAATATATTTTGTTTTGCATAATGGCACATTTGTGCACTGCTAAGAGCACAACTGTAATATGAGTATTAAAAAAAATAATTTATTACATTATTTTACATTATTTTATGACACACAGGGAATAGTTGTGCACATATCTGTGCCTACTTTGCATGTTCTGACCTTCTAAATGGGCTTTTGCAGCCCCTGTTCAATTTTTACTTTCTTGTACATGGAAACTTTCATCTACACTTCGGACATTGGCACAGGGTCTGCACGACTGCCTATCTGCTTGCTGGATCACTCCATCACCCTCATGTGCATGCAATTTACCTGCTTATGAGGTGAGTTACATGCCATGGACACTTCCATGTCCGCACGCTTGTGCACGTCCCTCTGCTCTGTTAACTGGATCACACGGCTGCTTACTTCCATGTAAGCTCCATGCCACTATGCCTACATGGAAAATCAATCCATGTAGTGGCAGATGAAATTTGCTTGTTGGCTACACTTGTAGGAAACACTATCTGCTTGTCAAGTGTTCTAGAAAATGTTTACTGCTTCTTAAACTGAAAACATACCCCCAGATTTAATAAACTCCATGTAAGAATAGTGTAATTCCTACATGGAGTGTATGGTGGGCATATCCGCAGCTCCCCCTCAGAAGTGCACCTTGCATATTAATGAAGGCATGCTACTGAGAGAGAGCTGTGTATACAGTTACTGAATCAGTGCTATGGGGTGTGTTACAGTGCTCGCAGATGTGTAACACACCCTCTGCACTGTGAAAGTGCCATACGGCACTAAAACATGAAAGAAAGTGTCCTTTGATACTTATTGATATTTTATGTATGTATTTCACACAGGGGGTGTGTTACACTGTCTGTAACACACCCCCCTGCACTCTCAAAGTGCCTTATGGCACTTAAAGATTAAAACAGTATCCTCTGACACTTATGAAATGTTTTTAGTTATGTCACACAGGGGTGTGTTACAGTGTCTGTAACACACCCCCTGTACTGTCAGAGTGCCATACGGCATAGAAATGACATGTCCCATTGTGATTTTTCCTTGTATGTTTATTTTTTATTTTATTTTATTGTTTCACATTTAAGCATAGCTGAGCATGTTTGTGAGGGATGGTGTGTTGCTCAGCAGTGCTTAAACATAATGAAAAACTATATAGAAATGTATAGCTGAAATGTTCACAGCTGAATGGTTAGAGTCATGGCTTCCTGTGCATGGTTCAAATATCAAGACAGGCCCTTCAGCTTTTACATCAGAAAACATTTCTATTTCTGTTTTCTTTTATTGCCCTAGTTATTGATATTTGTCAACCAGGTTAGTGCAGCTGCTCCAGAATCCCAGTGTCAGTGGAGAAATTAGGTGAAAAGCTCCAGTTAAACACAAGTGTCTACTACAGTTCAGTCACACACTAAGGGACTATTATTAAAGTAAAACACAAACACATAATAATAAATTATCAGTAATGAGTAATGAATGTCAATATATATTTATGTTATGTAGAACTCTTGCTTGCCCTTAGCTAAATCTTACTAAGCACTGCTATGCCAAGCTAAGCAATGCCTCAACAGGACCTGTCTGAGCAATACTTAGCAATGCTTAGCTGATTTGAGCATCGCTATGCAGTCCCATTCTAAGCAGTCGTCAGCTAAGCTAGGTGGATTTGCACACTGCTAAACACTGCTAAGCATTTGCCACTTTAAGCACTACTCAACTAAGCTTAGTGGGTTTGTGCACTGCTGAACTGCGCTTAGCATTTTTAAAAATGGTCCAATGGTGGCAAAGGGTGGGAAAATAGCCCTTATTTAACCTGCACAGGTAGAAATACAGCCAGAACCTGTTGGAGTTTGACCCATGCAGGAACTATGTCAGGAGCTGGAGAGGGAGTGTGCTTTCGGGCACAGCCCTGGGGCATGCTGGAGTCCAGGGTCATGGCTGAGCTCCTTGTTGAACTCCATGATGACAGACTGCTGCAGGGCCAGTATCAGGGCTCAGAATACAAGTCTGAGGCCTGGGATCATCTGGCACATGACCTCACCAATGCCACTGTAATCTCCCACACTGGTGAGCAAGTGCATCATCATCATCATGACCTGAAGCAGTGGAAGGGGACACTCTTGATCCAATGGATCCAAGATGCTCGGGACGGGAATGCCCCAGCATTTTGTATGTATACGAATCATTGATTTACCAAATTCTAGCATTAATATGTGATAGACAGGTACGCATAATGGTGTGTTTTCCCCCTACAGCTGCAGAGGAGAGGAATCACAATGTAGAGGCCCATGCTGGGCACCTAGCGAGGCTGCACCAACAGTGTGGTGAGTACAGATCTATCTTGCAATATATAGTACAATAAATAAGAAAGAGTCCATTGTTTAGTGCCAGTAGGTATAGTGTGTTCTGAGTGTACTGCAATAAATGTGTTCTTAGACCCACAATGATATAAGCGAGTAATGCCAGGTACTGTACAATACAGATGAAGGCATCAAACAAGCTACTATTGATGAAAGAAAGCTAATACTGTAGTAATACTGTGTAGGAATGACATAAGTATATACTGTAGAAATACTAAGGATCTTGTAATAAAGTGCACCGTGATTGAAACTGTGAAGGTAATAAATGGCATTCATTCATCATCTACAGGATATGCAGTACAACTGAAGTCAGAATTTTGAATGTAATAAACTGCTGTGTCATGTCACCCTCAATAAAGTTATTTCCAGCAACTGTTGTGTTTATTCTCATCTGTTGTTGAAGAAATATGATTGTGCAGGTGCTCCACAGCAAATATGGCTATGACACCATGAATTGAGGAAAGTTTGGCTGATAAAGAACTGTTATGCTAAAATGTAGCTATGTTGCTGTAAAACAAGATACAGTGCCATTTGATATATGTTCTGCAGTAACATCGGAACCTTGAATAGTAATGTGTAATGTATTATAGTCTGTTCCCTTCAGGATTGTCTTGTCTTAACCTTTGCATTTCAGCTACATGAATTTTTGAATGTAGATACGCTGATGCAGGCAACTATGAGACTGTAATAGGTGGAGACTGCAAATATACGATGTGCAAATGTATATGGGTCGGGTATGCAACCAGCACCTTGCTATGGTCTGTACAGATAACATATATTCACATCCACTAGGGGGTTAAATGTGTACATCTGCATTCAACATATTAATACACAGTTCAACAGAAATCTCTGTCATGCATGACTCTCATGCATGCATGTTCAACTGTCACTGCAGTCTTCTGTGACACTCTACTTATATTATCAAGTCAGACTTTGTAACCAAGTAACTTTTAGGCACAAATCAGTCAAACAGCCAACAGTAGTAGCTCAGTGTAATAAGAAATATATATGTTGTTCATTTTTGCACACACAGACCATGGTCTGAATCCAGGGACTGGTACTAAGATGTATTTATGGTTACAGACAAGTAGTCCTGCCTATTTGTAGAAACTGTCAAGTAGTGTTAACAGATATTTTCTCCACAGGGCTTACAGGTAAAGAAATGTTTGTATTAACTGTATAAAGGGTATGCTAATAAACTGTGTACAGATATACTAGTGTATACCTGCTGTGTCTGTGAATGTGTACTGATAGTACAACCCCATGCCTGCAAATGACAACAGGATAAGAATATACACCATGCACTCTTCCCGATACACGTGCCCAACAGTGGCACAGGAAAATGACTTTCTTGGGTGGCGTAAGCCAGGGAACCTTGTTGGCTAGGATTACATAGGCCCTGAGGCCGATAGCCTAGTACCTACCTATGAACCTATGAACCTATGTCTCTCAAGTGTCATGCTGTCACGGCTAGTGATCACTGTTGCCAATAACCTTGGACACAGATATAAATCCAGTTGAAGTATGCCAGTAGCATATTCAAACAACATCAATGCAAGGTACACATTGTTAATCATATATATAATCCTGACATGTACGAGTCCCCTGCAGTTATATAACTATAGTTCTAACAGCTTGGCCCATACTATTCCAGGTTGACAGGTTAATAGTTATGCATGTGCTACAGAAGCTATAAGGCACAGGTAGATGTAAAAGGAAGACCTGTAGAGTATTGTGCAGTACTGTTGTGAAAAATATAGGCTATACAGTTGTTAATGGAATGTTTTTCTCTCCCCACCACCCCTTATCTGCATCACTAATTATTATTCATATACTATGGGTATGTTGTTCTCAAAACCTAATGTTGGGACTTGTGTTGTATTATTGTTCATATATTTCAATGGTTGCATACTAACATACCTTGTTGAAATTCCACTTCTGTTGGCCTGTTGCCATAGCAGTTACTGGCATGCTGTCACAATAATGACTGTTATTCCATTTATGCATGTGTTCCATTTGCTATGCCATTCTATTCAATTCTATTGTTCTGGGTTAATTGGAAAATCCATGCAAGTTGTTATAACTAACATTGAAATGTTTTGTTCATGACTAACCAATACACTTTGACAAACCTCAACACCATAGCATGTTTTGGTAGGCAGATCCCAGCAGATCTGCCTGTCCCACTTCATCTGGCCGCAGCACCCCAACCTCAAGCTGCCTCTTTCACTGGTCTTGCACCACCCTCGGGTAGAACCGCCTTAGGGGATGGGGCCTGTCCCCCCCGGGCATGGGCACTGAGTGGACCCTGTCACCTGAAACCAGTTCTGAGGTATGGTGCTCAGGGTCATGCAACATGATTTGGATAACTGTCTGCACCAGATAGAGGGCAGACTGGCACACCTCAAGGGGCAAGCTGGCCCCGGCACCCAGCCCCCAGCACAGCCACCTTCGGGGCTGTGAAATGGCAGTGGCAGCTGCCCATGGGTGGGGACCTCAGTCCCACTATTTCCATCAGGGAGCATTTGGTCCTCTAATTCCCAACCACCCTCCCCATCCAAGTTGTTTAACCCCCTCATGTGTCATACACAGCGCCCCTGTCTGAGGTCTTGTCTGTCTTGTCTGTCTGCAATTGCAACCTCTCCTGCCCAGCTTACCTCCCCAAATGTACCTACAATCCTTCCCCAACATCCCACTCTCTCCTTCAAAAAAAGGGGCATCTGTCCAAAAAAAAAATTTTTCGTCCCATTCATAGCTCTCCATTTTGCCCCCACATACACTGACATTAATCAATTTCCCCATAAACTAATCAACAAATCTATGTCGCCCACAACCCTCCCTGTTGGGTGTGTGGCTCTAAATTCCAAATTGTCCATATCATGCATACCTGTTGCTGCACAAGAAATGGAGAGCTGTGGTCCTTTCCAGCACCCATCCTGCACATCCCTAGCTGTCTTGCATAATGTTTTCCCCCTGCTTGCCCCATTTCACCACTTTCCTATCACCCCTTTTTTTCTTTTTCTGAAAATAACGGAGGTTTAAGTGCCGATAAGAGACACTTGGCATCACTGCAAGTCATGCAAAACCAAGCAAACCTGCTTAAAGCTACCCAAAACTACTTTACTCACACTATCTCATTCAGGCACTGTTCTTCCCAACAATAAAATCATTAGCACTGGCAAGTCTCAAACCCAACTAGGCCAAATCAGCTCTGGGGAAGTAGTATTGCTTTTGCAAAGATATCATGCAATACAGTCATGTAACATTAGGGAAATTAGACACCACTGCCAAGTATTGAACTCAGGACACTGTGCACTAGAGTAAAAAAACACACCACTAGGCCAAATCAGCTCTGGAGAGCTAGTGCTGATTTTGTAAATATATCATGCAGTACAGTCATGTAACATTAGGAATAAAAGACAACGCTGCCAAGTATTGAACCCAGGACCCTATGGACTAGAAGCAGAGCAACACACCACTAAGCCAAATCAGCTATAGGACAGTAGTAATGCTTTTGTAAATATATCATGCAGTACAGACATGTAACATTAGGAAAAAAAGACACCACTGCTAAGTATTGCAACCAGGACCTTGCCAACCACAACATAGTGCATTACACCAGTAGGTCAATTGAGCTCTGGAGCACAAGTAGTGTCTTCACAAACATGTCCATACTCAGACAAATCACAGTGTCCTTGGGCTAGGGTTACCATCTGTCCCACTTTGCGTGGTACAGTCGCTCTTTGGGCAGTTGTGTCCTGCAAAAAAATTGTAAAAATGGCAAATGTCCTGAGATTTTAAGATAAAATTATTTCCTATATTTCAATTTAATAGTTGCAAAAAACAGTTATTCTCGATCTGAAACACCTAAATGTTATAAGAAACAGAATAAGCAACTAAAATGCTATAAAAATAAGCTTTTATTTAGGCAAAAAAGTGAAGTTCTGTCCTTTGTACTGGCCGGGGGTATGTTTTGGCCTGCAAAATTTGACGTTTGTACCAAAAGTGTCCCACTTTGGGCATTTGAAAAGATGGCAATCCTAACTTGGGCCTTTGACGCAGACAACAAACCAGTACACAGACAAATAAATGCTGCTGAATGTATGTGAGGCCTATAATATCAGGTAGAGTTGACAACTGCACAGATTGTTGCTGAATGAACACAGTTGTGCCCCCTATTTATGGCAGGGTTGTCATAAAACCTATTCTGTGTGCTGGCATACTGGCAATGCAGTGCAGACTGGGGTTACAAACCATGACAGCCAGCTCAGTGTCACACGTCATACCCATCTGAACAGACATGTCCATGACAATCATGCGTTACACACTGTAGTCATATACATATGTGTTACAAAAACACCTGTCATAATATAATATATTATTAGTAATATATTGTATAATATATATTATTTTTATATAATATTATAATATATTATGATATATAATATATTATTAGTAATTTATATATATATTAACCCAGCTACTGGGGATGCACAAGCCAGTGCATTTCTTTGTGCCAGTCCCAAGCCCAGATAAATGGGGAGGGTTGCATCTGGAAGGACATCTGGCGTAAAACTTTGCCAAATCATACATGCGGACAACAGTACAGATATACATACTGGATCGGTCGAGGCCTGGGTTAACAATGACTGCTTCCAGTACTGTTGGCCAACAGGGTGCTGGAGGAAATTGGGCTACTGTTGGCCATAGGAGGAGAAGAGGGGGAAGGCATGCCCAAACGCAGGTAAAGGCTAGGACTGTGGTAGTGAGGGTCGGAACTTTGAATGTTGGCAGTATGACTGGTATAGGGAGAGAGCTAGCTGATATGATGGACAGAAGGAAGGTTGGTATATTGTGTGTGCAAGAGACCAGATGGAAGCGGAGCAAGGCTAGGTGTATCTAAGCAGGTTCAAATTGTTTTTTCATGGTGTGGATGGGAGGAGAAATGGCATAGGGGTTATCCTGAAGGAACAGTATGCTAAGAGTGTTTTGGAGGCAAAAAGAGTGTCGGATAGAGTGATGTTTATGTAGCTGGAAATTGATGGTGTAATGATGTATGTTGTTAGTGCATATGCTCCACAAGTTGGGTGTGCGATGGATGATAAAGAAACATTTTGGAGTGAGTTGGATGAAGTGGTGCTGACTGTACCCATGGGTGAGAGAGTGGTGATTGGAGCAGATTTCAATGGACATGTTGGTGAAGGGAACAGAGGGTATGAGGAAGTGATGGGTAGGTATGGTGTTAAGCAAAGGAATGCAGAAGGTCAGATGGTAGTGGATTTTGTAAAAAGGATGGATATGGCTGTGGTGAATACATATTTTAACAAGAGGGAGGAGCATAGGGTGACGTACAAAAGTGGAGGAAGATGCACACAGGTGGATTATATCTTATGTAGAAGGGCCAGTCTGATGGAGATTGGAGACTGTAAAGTGGTGGCAGGGGAAAGTGTAGTTAGGCAGCATAGGATGGTGGTTTGTAGGATGATATTGGTGATCAAGAGGAGGAGGAGGAGTGTAAGGGCATCACCAAAGTTCAAATGGTGGAAATTGAAAAAGGATAATTGTGAGATAGAGTTCAGGAAAGAGTTAAGACAGGCACTGGGTGGCAGTGCAGAGTTACCGAATAGCTGGGTAACTACAACAGAGCTAGAAAGGGAGATGGCTAGAAAGGTGCTTGGTGTGACATCTGGAAAGAGGAAGGAGGACAAGGAGCCCTGGTGGTGGAATGAGGAAGTACAGGAGAGTATACAGAGAAACAGGTTGGCGAAGAGGAAGTGGGATTGTCAGAGAGATGAAGAAAGTAGACAGGAGTATAAGGAGATGAGGTGGATGGCAAAGAGAGAGGTGGCGAAGGATAAGGATAAGGCATATGAAGAGTTGTATGAAAGGTTGGACACTAAGGAGGGAGAAAAGGACCTGTACTGATTGGCTAGACAGAAGGACCGAGCTAGCAAAGATGTGCAGCAGGTAAGGGTGATAAAGGATAATGAGGGAAATGTACTCACAAGCGAGAAGAGTGTGTTGAGCAGATGGAAAGAGTACTTTGAGGGGCTGATGAATGAAGAGAATGAGAGGGAGAGAAGGTTGGATGATGTGCGGATAGTGAATCATGAAGTGCAGTGGATTAGCAAGGAGGAAGTAAGGATAGCTATGAAGAGGATGAAGAATGGCAAAGCTGTTGGTCCAGATGACATACCTCTGGAAGCATGGAGGTGTTTAGGTGAAATGGCAGTGAAGTTTTTAACTAGATTGTTTAATGAAATCTTGGAAAGTGAGAGGATACCTGAGGAATGGAGAAAAAGTGTTTTGGTACCATTTTTTAAGAATAAGGGTGATGTGCAGAGCTGTAGTAACTACAGAGGGATTAAATTGATCAGTCACAGCATGAAGTTATGGGAAGGAGTAGTGGAAGCTAGGTTAAGAAGAGAGGTGATGATTAGTGATCAGCAGTATGGTTTCATGCCAGGAAAGAGTACTACTGATGCAATGTTTGCTCTGAGAGTGTTGATGGAGAAGTACAGAGAAGGTCAGAAGAAGACGCATTGTGTCTTTGTGGACTTAGAGAAAGCATATGACAGGGTACCTAGAAAGGAGTTGTGGTATTGTATGAGGAAGTCGGGAGTGTCAGAGAAGTATGTAAGAGTGGTACAGGATATGTATGAGGGTAGTGTGACAGCGGTGAAGTCTGCGGTGGGAGTGACGGATGCATTTAAGGTGGAGGTGGGATTACATCAAGGATCAGGTCTGAGCCCTTTCTTATTTGCAATGGTGATGGACAGGTTGACAGACGAGATCAGACAGGCGTCCCTGTGGACTATGATGTTTGCAGATGACACTGTGATCTGTAGTGAGAGTAGGGAACAGGTGGAGGAGACCCTGGAGAGGTGGAGATATGCTCTAGAGAGAAGAGGAATGAAGGTCAGCAGGACTAAGACAGAATATATGTGTGTGAATGAGAGGGAGGCTAGAGTTATGGTGAGGATGCAGGGAGTAGAGGTGGCGAAGGTGGATGAGTTCAAATACTTGGGATCAACAGTTCAGAGTAATGGTGAGTGTGGAAGAGAGGTGAAGAAGAGAGTACAGGCAGGATGGAGTGGGTGGAGAAGAGTATCAGGAGTGATTTGTGACAGATGGGTACCAGTAAGAGTAAAAGGGAAGGTCTACAAGAGGGTAGTGAGACCAGCTATGTTATATGGGTTGGAGACAGTGGCACTGACAAAAAGGCAGGAATCAGAGCTGGATGTGGCAGAGTTAAAGATGCTAAGATTTGTACTGGGTGTGATGAGGGTGGACAGGATTAGGAATAAGTATATTAGAGGGTCAGCCCAGGTTGGAAGGTTTGGAGACAAAGCCAGAGAGGCAAGATTACGTTGGTTTGGACATGTGCTGAGGAGGGATGCAGAGTATATTGGGAAAAAAATGCTAAGGATGAATTCGCCAGGTAACAGGAAAAGAGGAAGGCCTAAGATAAGGTTTATGGATGTGGTGAGAGAAGACATGCAGGTGGTTGGTGTGACAGAGCAAGATGCAGAGGCGAGGAAGAAAGGGAAACAGATGATCCACTGTGGCGACCCCTAATGGGAGCAGCCAAAGGAAGAAGAAGATTAGTAATTTATATATATCTATATATATATATATATATATATATATATATATATATATATATATATATATATATATATATATATATATATATATGTTATTAATATATATAATGTATCTGTTACATTCCTAGCATGTGTCACATCTGGACACCCACAGTCCTGGCCCTCAGCCCTGTCTGTTGCACAACTACATGCATGTCAATACAACATAGGAATAACTGAGCCATGGAGGGTCCAGCAAAACGGGTTGCTCCCACCGCAGTCAGTGCCACCCACACTAGCACATTAAAGGCCTACAGGGTGGGACACATTTCACAATTATAAATATGTGTTCTAAATGTCACCTACCACTCTCTGGGTGGCATTATTACATAACATATGTACCAGAGGCACATGCTTCACCTGGACTGTTATGGGTACCATCAACCAGGCCATGCGACACAACAGCTGACACCACTCGCTCACTGACAGCAACAGCCTGCTGTCCCCCTATGTCTTCACAATCCCTAGTCTGACTCCTGGCTAGAATGCAGCATCTGTGACCTGCTACACATGTAGCATTATGTCCAGCTACATGCTACAGACCTAACATATGTCCCAAACACTTGGAACAGAGCATCCACGTGAGACCCATACATCATGGGTTGGGGGGTGCTCATGTGAAAGGGACATGTCACACTCTCTCCCTACAAACATACACAGCTGACAGAACAGCATCAACTGCAGCAGCATGCACATTCAGATAAAAAGGATGTATGACACTCACATCTGCCTTTCTCCTTACTGACCCCAACACACATTGTTCAACAGTACACTGCTACAGAATCTGAAAGTCTGTTAACAATGGCCAGACATAGGATACAAAACTGTCAACATACTACATCAGTTCAAACAGTGGACAGCATTTCTACCTATCCTCTGTGATGCTGTAGCTCCCACACCTCAATAATGTCCTCACAGGCCAGGAAAAGGGACAAGGCCTACATGAAGGCCTTAATTATAGCACTGTGTTGCCATGCCATTGGCTAATGAAAAGGCAACCCAGCTGTTCTGGAAGCAATTAGCAAGTGGGAGTCACAGATTGGTGCACAGGCAATCGGCAATCACCTGTTCTTGAGCATTACCTACAAAAGGCAAGCTGCTGCCTATGGTAAACAGGTCTGACACTTTATTCATGAAGACAGACTGCAATTCTCTAAGATACTACAAATGGATTTCTTCTCTCAAAGGAGTACAGCACTATACTAGGTATGTCATTGAATGAAGCATGTAATGGAATGCACATGGGGGGATGCAGTCATGGGAAATAAAAAGTCAAACAGTAGGTCTCAACAACATTGCCTGGACTGACATGTTGCTGTTTGTCTGCTGTCCAGCACCTACGGCCATCCCTTACAGCTCTGTCTGAAGTGACATAGATCACAGCTCTGGCCCCTGAATCACCCCAGCAATGGTCAGCTCACATATGACTGCTACTTTTATTGACTGTTGTACAATACTGACAGTAAGTACTGGTGGGTACAGCCAGCATATGACATCATGTACTGTCAGTGATCCCCTCTTAGTCTGTGAATGTCATATAGGCTTACTTCAAAGATTAGTATAAAAAAACAGTAAGGCAGACACGATACAAAAGCCCTTTAATAAACTAAAATAAAATAACAAATGGATGAGCGCTTTCATGTTGTACATGCTTCTTTAGATCCTGATGTAAAGTTTCTAACAACATCATTTTATAAGACAAGTCATCCTATCACAAAGCATTCCTTTGAAACAGAGGCTGTCTCACATTACTTGTTGCGTTTACGCCCACTCAAAGCAGGTGTTATGCTCACATTAGCATTAATACCTGGATACCTGTGAACTTGTAGTTTCAAAGGCCAGTGTAACTCAGCTTGCTCTAAGTAATTGTTAATATCAACCCCCCTAATGGCACCGTATACACATTGCAATGCTCCAAAGCTAAAACTATGACTAGGTTGCTCACAAATATGTTTGGATAAGGCATTCTTAAAATTCTGAGTTCTAATTTCAATACATGCCTAGTTACCCTGTCCCTTAATCTCTTAATAGTTTTGCCTACATAAAAACAAGGGCAAAAATTGCAAGTTTCTAAATAAACCACATGTGTGGTGTTACAATCGACATAAAACCTCAGTGTGAACCTAAATATCATACTTGGGTGTATAAATATCTGTTGTTTGGTTATAATGTTACAAATTTTACAACTTCTACAGGGGAAGGTGCCTAATCTGTTCCCCTTGGGTTCCCTTCATTGTTTTTTATCACATAGTATCCCTTTCAAATTCCTGTTGTTCCTATAGGAGAATGTGGGTGTCCCTCCAACAATATCAGGTGTCTGTTTATCACTCGTAAGGAGATGTCAGTTCTTATTTATAACTTTGCAAATGGTATCTATATACCAACAAACGATGCCCTGTGCCTGATAGATGTTGTGTGTGTGTGTGTGGGGGGGGGGTCACTCATATTTTGATTGTCACTGCCTGCAAAGTTCAACTCATGTTTCATTTTAGCCAACATTTCACCATAGACCTTATCTACCAATTTCATGTTATAATATGTATTATGAAATAATCCTGTAAGTGTACTAAACTCTTTTTCTCGATCTTCTTCTTTAGTGCATATTCTAGATATTCTATGAAATTGTTTTTTAACTATATTAGGGAAAATGTGCTTGGGATGCATACTCCCATTCACCAAGAGTCCATTTTTCCTGCAGTCTTTATGGTGTAGAGATGTAGTGATGTCTCCATTCAGTTCCCTTTTGACTAGAACATCTAGAAAATCAATTTCTTTAGCTGAGTACTTAAAAGTAAACTTTAGAAAGTTGGTAGTAGATTCTAGGCATGAAATAAACCTACATAATGAGTCTTCTCCCCCTGACCATAAAAAAGATGCCAACAAAACATCTGTAAAATTTAACACAACCTGAAAGTTCATCACAAAAAAAATGCTTACCCTCCCAAAAATACATGACCAGAATGGCATACGAGTTCACACATGGGATGCCCATAGCAACACCCCATTTTTGTAAGTATAGTTTTTGGTCAAATATAAAAACATTGTGCTCTAAAATCAAATCCAAAAATGTGCAAATCAAGTTTACAGTGTCATTAGTAAAAGCAAGTTGCACAGTTAAAATCTCCCTTATGGCTTCTATACCATAAACATTGAACAAATTCTTCACATCTAAAGTAACCATCAGATAGGAAGCATGATATAAAGTATGCAAAGATTCAGTTAAATCCTTTAAAAACTGTGAGCTCTCTCTTAATATCATGGGTAACTTAACTATGATCTGTTTCAATTTGCCCTCTACATATATAGATAAAGGTTCTGTTACCCAACCTCCACCTGCAACTATTGGTCTCAAAGGTGGTTTAACAGAATCTTTATGAATCTTGGGTAAACCTTTCATAATAGGTATAACTGGGTGGGGTATGTGTAAAAAAAATGATACAACAATTCATCTATTAATCTACACATCAATAGGTCATATAAATTGTCCTTTATGTAACTAAAGGTTTTTAACACAAAGGAATATTCTACCCTTTGATAAGTTTCCGTGTCCTGTAACAACAAATACATAGATTCTAAATAATCAGTCATGTTCATTATCACAACCACACCCCCCTTGTCTGCAGGTCTTATGCAGAGGTCGGTTTGGTTTTAAGTTGTCTCAAAGTTTGTCTTTCAAAATGACTCAGATTATAAAAATCCTCTAGGATACTACAACCGGATTTCTTCTCTTCTCTCTAAGGAGTACAGCACTATACCAGGTATGTTATTGAATGAACCATGTAATGGAATGCAGATGGGGGGATGCAGTCATGGGAAATAAGAAGTTAAACAGTAGGTCTCAACAACATTGCCTGGACTGACATGTTGCTGTTAGTCTGCTATCCAACACCAACGGCCATCCCTTATGGCTCTGTCTGTAGTGACATAGATCATAGCTCTGGCCCCTGTATTACCCCAGCAATGGTCAGCTCACATATTACTGCTACTTTTATTATCTGTTGTAGAATACTGACAGTAAGTACTGGTGGATACAGCCGGCATATGACATCATGTACTGTCAGTGAGCCCCTCTCTGTCTGAGAATATCATACAGGCTTAGTTCAAAAATTGTACAGGTGTCCCTGACCATTCATGACACACTCTGGCTAGGTCACCCCATACCTGTATCTGATTGCCTGACACCTATGGCTAGCATACCTGGTGACCCCCTGCAGCAGGACAGCAGGTTACAGGTACTAGTAATGGGGGGACACTGGCTCTGGCTCGGCAACAGTCCGTACAATTTGATCATACAATGTAAGGGAATGCATACAGTACCACATATTCATGTACCATTACTGTGTTCCCAGGGGTCTGCCACGTCACAGACACATTCCCCAAATAATGGGGACAGCCATCACGTATTGTCCAACTGGTATGTGGAAATACACAGATTCCGGCGTGTAGCCCGCAAGACAATTCCCTGTGAGCTACATCGCCGAACCCAAATGGCTGCAGCGGCACTTTGTCATAGTGCAATATGGCTGAAAAGCCTAGCCGCTGCAGCTGTAATCTATGTACGGGCAAAGGCAAGCGTACCGGATGTGTAACACATTCCTTATTTACATTCAAGGAATGCATTTATTTACTTATTTATTTATTTTGTTGTCAGTCTGACAACATAATAAATAAATACTTCAATAAATGCATTCCTTGAATGTAAAGAATGTGTTACACATCCGGTACGGTTGCCTTTGCCCGTACATAGATTACAGCTGCAGCGGCTAGGCTTTTCAGCCGCTTTGCACTTCGGCAAAGTGCCGCTGCAGCCATTTGGGTTCGGCAATGTAGCTTGCAGGGAATTGTCTTGCGGGCTACATGCCGGAATCCGAAATACACATTTGCCTAGCGGGGGGGGGTCTACATCTATCAGGAACATGTACACATTCCGCAAACATCTGGGTACTGCAGATGTCAGACAGCTATGAGGAGGGCACCCTACACCACATATGCACTACTCTCAGTTACTGTGTAGCACAGGTTTTGCTGGAATATCCACATGCACTTGTAGTACCACTCACCTAATTTTCGGATGTAGGCTGGTGCAGTAATGTTGCCCATAGGGGACAACCAGCAGTTGATGACAGTGATGGGCGTGGACACATAACAAAGTGTGTCACACCACTCAGGCCATATCTGGTAGTCCTGGTACCATATGAGGTTACTAGGCTATGGGCCCTGAGCAGCCATATGCCTAGGCCAGATGTTAGCCCATGTGTATGCAAGGCAGCATCTGATGCCCACATCCAACAGAGACACAGGTGATATTCCAAGGGTGTATGTGCAGTTTACTATCCAGTTATCCAGGCTATGCCTGCAAAGGTGTAAATAGCTGCCCTCCTTGATGTGGACAGGGTGCCCATTCCACCGCAGGCTGATTCTGTGTGGTACACATCTAAGCTGCCAACAAGACCACTTCATGTCACACACCGAGTTTTGTGTGTGTGTGTGTGTGTGTGTGTGTGTGTGTGTGTGTGTGTGTGTGTGTGTGTGTGTGTGTGTGTGTGTGTGTGTGTGTGTGTGTGTGTGTGTGTGTTAACAGAGTGAAGCATGACTTACACTCGTAGAGCCGTCCCAGCAATGTGGAGTCTGTGACTGTCTTGCATGCCACACTGAGTTCACCCATGATGATTATGTATGAAACCAGGTAGAGGGTTGGCCTTATAGCCTATCAGTGTTTGGTAGATGTTTGATGCCCTGGTATTCCCTGGTGGGGAACCTCCATGATATCCCCAGCTGATGCATGTGCTGTGTGATGTGAAAGATGAACAGGGAATTATACACATTAATGGTCCTCATTGAGGGGAATGCATGGAAGTTTATACCCCATGTCCTCTGATGACATATCCTTATGTATGACATGGGCCATGTAGAAGCTTTGTCTTACAATGGAAGCAACATTGTGTTGACATATCATGTTGACAAAGACTTGTGTCCACAGCACCCTCATGAATGATTGTGTGCCTAGATGTTGTTCATACTCTGATAATATGTGGGGACATCACTCTTCCCATAGGGGTTCACACTGCATCTCCTGGTATGTGGCCTGAGGCCATGTGTCTGGCTACGGTCATGTATCTGTACGAGACCCTCATAGGCAGATGCCCACATCACTAGGGAATCCGGTGATGGCATATTTGGGAGTGTTATATCCATAATGGCCACGTGGGTTATACTGTCACAACATTTGTCCAGGTTAAGGTAGGCATTCAGCACTGTCAGCCCCCATCCACAGCTTTGGTAACTGTATCATAGAGGTCACCGGAGTGTAGCAAACATGAACCCTTCCTTGACAAAGCCTAAGCATGTGTAATGGAGTGTGGCCAGGTCGCACATGTCCTTGTGGATGGGTTTCACTTAAAACTGTGCTATGGCCTCAAAGAATAGCCTAGTTAGGCTGCTGGGTCTGTCATGTGACTGAGTGGGGGATGTCCCATCTTAGTGCAAAGGGGTGACAGTGGTCATCCATCAAACAGATGGGACAAGGGCGGTACTCAGTCCTCCTTTCAATACGGTTCCTTATGGTGTTTTAAGGTTATGCTTGGAGTCAGGTAGGATGCATCCTGTGATGTGATAGGCTCCCATGGCAGATGTCTACCATGAGTAGCACATGGCAAGGGTGACCTGTTCCCCACATATAGGAGACAAGGCAGTTACTGTGCATATGCTGATATACTGATGTGGAACACAAGTGGTGAAACCTACACCAACTCTGTCAGGTATCCACTATGCTATACCAACAGCAGTAGTACAGCTGGTGTCCTTGCACACCACAAGTGAGCAGCCACTACCCATGCTGTTGCACACATATGTGCAGTAGGGGAGATGATTGTCTGTAGTGGATGTAGACAATGGAAGGATTGTGTTTGTTGTACAGGTTTGCAGGACTAATCCCATTCTCATGTACACGCTAAGGAGACATTGCTTCAGAATGGGCATCTGCTCCATATTCTGTGTTGGACAGCGGTATGTCATCCCTGTTATGGACAGTATGTATTGCACATGTCCACCACACAGGTGTACATATCCTAGCAGAGGAAGATGTAGGCCTGTCGGGTATACCTGACTACATGCATCTGTATAAATGCACATCTACAGTATGTGTGTATGTCTGGATATTGGTGCCAGCCCTTAATGAGGTGTTGGGAGCTGTGAGGCTGTGTAACCCTACCCCCAGAGGGATGTATTCCATGTCAGAGGAGTATGTATGGCTGAGTTTAGCTAGTTGGGTACTGTGGGAGATGGTGACTGCAAACGTGACTGCATGATGGTTGTTTTGCCATGGAGGATGACACTGTCAGGATGCTGCAGTGCTAACTCATGTTGTGTGAAGTCAACTACAATACACCTTCACCTCATGTGTGTGTAGCCCCTGGCCACACCAAGGTGTTTGTACATCCACTTTTGTTGTTTTCCTGGCCATTTGTGTGCTGGCATGGCTACGTCTTACCATGTATGTTAGGGTCATTCAAATGACCTAGGATCAGGGTACAGACCTGACTCATAAGACAGTTGATGAGGTCCATATAGGCAGAATGGGCTTCCTGGTCTCATGTGGTGGCTGGTACCCTGCTGTGATTTGCATAGATTTGTGTTGGCAATGGTTAACTGTCCTTGCAGTGTCCCCTGTGCATCTTACTGCCTGTACAGTGTGGAGGTGTGTATGTGTCTCATATATACAGAAACCCCATGTCCCATGGCATTACCAGCTACACTTTGCTTTCTGTATGTATGATAGGATGGTTGACCATGTAAGGCTGGGGTGCTTTCTGCAGCTTGGGACCATGGTCTGAGTGAGTGCAGAGATGTCTGCTGTTCCCAGGGTAGGACTGCTTGAAATGAGGGCAAAGTCATGTGTACACCTCTAGCATTTAGCAGCATGGCCTTCAATGTGTGCTGTACTTAAACTTGTATGTTGGTAGTGATAATGTCACCAATGTTACTAATGGAGTCACTATGGGTCTGGTGGGAACCACTGCCAGACGCATGAAGACCAGTGAAGATAGATGGAGGCCATCTCTCACAGAGCATCATGGTCTATGTACCATATCATCCCAGACTCACAGGTAGTGGAACCCCTGGAATATCACAGGATAAATGTGCACATGTTAAGGACAATCATTCCCTGGTTGTATTGCAGCATCCATCTGGGTGACAAGATAATGCTGCATAAGGCAAGGGATATACCTGACTGGGACACATAACCAGTGTACTCACTCATGTCTCACTGCATATAGTCCAGGGACGTACATGTCAGGTCAGGTCAGGCACACCAACATGTACAGTGACAGACCCATGACAGTACCTGTTGGTGAGAGACAGAAGTGCATATGCAATATGATCAAGTCTGCCAACTGACACAAAAGTAACTGTGACCATCCATAGCATGGCACACCAGTGTGTCTCAAATGGAGTCCTCTATGTGTAACATGTTTGATATGTTCTCACACTTGCGTGGCTGTAGGACATAGGTGTGTGGCCAAGTGTGGTATGTGCTGTGTATGGTTGTGGCCTTCATGTGTGGCTTTGCCTCAGAGATACCCTTTGTTTGTGGATGTGTATGTTGAGGACCACTGCAGATGCTTGTGTGTGTTGTGTAGGTGTGGGTAGTGTGTGAGGTGTACTGCTTGTGTTGACAACCTCTTTGGGGACAGATATGCAGCCTTGACAGGCAGAGACCATGGACTACAAGCTCCTACAGTCATTGCATCTCTCACACAGTGCGTTCATTGGCAGTCTCTGTAGATGGCTGTCCATCCATGTACATGAAGTAGGTGCTACACAGTGCCAGGACACTGGTTAGGGAAATTGTAGGACATTGTCCAGCCATATAGTCCAGATTCTGAGGGAGAAAGGACAAGGAGACCAGAGGGGTGGGCCTACAGACCAAGTGAGTTCTACTACAATAGGAGGCTGACACCAAAGCAGTCCATGTAGACAGCCTATGAACAAGCAGTAATAGCTGCAACAGCTACATGCAGTGCAACACCTCATAGCACATGCAGCAAGTAGCATGAAACATCAGGATCAGGGGCATGCCATATTGCCAGTAAGTTGCCGATACCCACAGACATAATGTTCTGATAGATGATGGGGGTATGATGTGGAGGTTAGCAGTGGATAGTGCTGGCAAGTGGATGTGCAATGTATGCAGTCCTGTGATGTGTTTCCCTGTTCATGTCTTTCAGGTGGGATTCAGATGACGCAACCCAGCCTTCTCAGAAGCTGAGACCATTGTAATTATCAATACACTGAGAGTCCATCACTAGGTGCTGTTGTCAAGGAGCCACCATAATCACAACAATGCACTACTCTGTGGGCAGACCTGGTAGCAACAGTGAATAATGTGGGCCACCGGGACAGGGGCAATGAACAGGTCTGACACCATGCTACTGATCTCATACACCATGCATGGCAAAGGGCTGCAGCTGTGGTCAGGGACCGTGCTGACACAGGGGGAGGGATTGCTACACAACCACCACCACTCAGCCACAGAGGCGTTCCTGGCAATCCTGGTGTCAGCCATCAGCTCACAGGAAACCATCTGCACATACGCTGTGGAGGTGGGTGGCACAGTGTCCACAGCCGAGGAGTGTCCAGGTAAGCCTCCAGTGGTCATCATGTTAATTTGTAGCATTCATACTGGCAATCTCTGCATACCTGTATGCATATCAGGTCAATCTGCATTTGTGGTTGGGGTTTATTAATTCACACATGTGCACACATATTGTGAATGTCAGCAATTTGGGTAGTATCATAGCTTGTACTGTACATGTTGATAAATGCACATATTATCCTGTACCATTGCCATATGTGTGTGTGCAGACACTACCTCTCCCCCACAACTACATAGGTACCTCTGGTTTGGCTGGGGAGCATCAGCCTGTAGCCGGTGAGTGTGGAACTGTCATGTTATGGCTTACCTATACCCTAGGTATGTTAAGAGCTGTCATTTTGCCATGCACACAACTGTTAAATGTACCCATATTCCAATATGTGCATGTTAAGTTGTGGTGGGGTTCACTGCAGTGCATCACATTGGAAATCACAGTAGCATATTTGTAGGAGCTGTAACATATTAGCACGTAGATTTGTATAGGTGTAGCCACTATGCTATACAGGGGTGCATTACTATTGTGTACATGGGTGCACTGTGTGTTATGGGAAGGTCCATCACATGCTCCAAATTGTCATGCATCTCACATGTGTATAGTACTAGCAGCATTAATTGGACGTAGCTGAACTGCATGTTGTTGAGAGCCTGTCCAGAGTGTATCTGTTGTGGTCTGATTGTGTGCTGTGCATGGCATCTGTCAGAAGATGTGGTCTGTACAATGCCTTTGTGGCACCTCACATGTGTGTGTGTGTGTGTGTGTGTGTGTGTGTGTGTGTGTGTGTGTGTGTGTGTGTGTGTGTGTTTGTGTATCAGCAAACATTATAATGCAGTAATTAATGTAGTCATGTTGTCTTCCCCTCACAGGTGACCATGGGGGTTGGAGTGTGTCTCCCTCACAATGTGATCTCAGTGTCTCATCAGACTCTGATGATGATGGTGACCATTGTGAGGCACAGGTGGGGTTGTTGGGGGCTGAATCTGTCCCATTGGTTGACATCCCACTTCCAGCCACAATGTTCCTGCACATGGTCAGTATGCCCACACATACCCAGTCCACAACATCTAGCATACACAGATATTGGGCAGTTGGAGGGTTGTGGCATCAAACAGGGTAGTGTGGAGACTATAGTATCAGTGACTGTAGACAGTAGACATAGACAGAGACAGAGAGTTGGTGATTTCCCACACAGGCAGATTGACAGGGATGCTTGAAGGAGGACTGCTGCCCATCCAGCCCCTGTCAGAGGTGTCACAACACATGTCACCCGATGCATGTTTCAGTCCATAATGGAGACAGAGGCACATTGTGAATGGTACATCAGATGGATGCTCAGGGTCATGGATGCAATACTGCCTGGCATGCATGACACCCTCCACAGCACTGGTGATGCCTTATGTCATTTTGGTGATGTAGTGGATAGACGGTGAGGTGAGACATTGTCAGTCCTTAATCATGCAATGTCTGTGCTTGAACATGTGGGGGGAGTAGGGCATCAGACATGTGGATGTAGATCAGCAACATCAGCTGAGAGCCCACGTGGCCATGCACAGTCACACTCCCGTAGTGGCAGTACCACTAGCACTAATAAAGAGAGGGTGCTGTCCACACCACAAAGTGGCAGACCATGGGCACGTGGTCCTGGGCAGTCCTGTGAGGGACACAGACCCAGCAGACACCGGTCACCATCAGAAAGTAGTACCGCATCTGGCCTTGGGCATGGTGTTGCCAGTGCCACTCCTGTCAGAACCACTTCACGTGCTCATGGCTGGAGACAGTGAACTGTAGATTCTGCCATGTACGGTCCATGGCTGTCCAACATACATTCATGTAGGCACATGGCTTGACTGTGTGCATGCACACACTCACACATTACTGTCACATGCAGGTCACTGACCGATGCACACAGTTCCTCTCTATGGCCTAGCTGACCAGCACCCCTTCAGACGCACACACACACACACACACACACACACACACATACACACACACAGTGTTAACTGTATGGCACAGCCTAGGCCTTTGCCAACCCCACACCTCACCATGTGCATGTGATGACACCTGTGCCACATCCCTGTTATCCATACCATCGATGCAGGGACATGCTAATATGTGTCTGTTGCACAGGGTGAATATACTACAGGAAATGGCATTGTGTAGTGTAGTAGTGTTATGGCCTGTAAGGTGCTGTCTGCTGGCAGTTGTCATGCGTGTGCATCAAAGTGTATGTACCTTTGTGCCATGATGCTTCATTGCTGTTAGTACTGCTGACTGATTGTTGTCTCACAGATCTTATTCTGTTTCCATTACAGGTGTCAGTGTGTGTAAGGCATGGTGGGCTGCTGCCAGTAGGGACCTGAGGATGGCAGAGTGGCAGCACAAAGACCTTTTCATTGGCAAGCTACGACTGTATGTGTCCATGTTTGCCTAAGTATGTATGCATAGAACAGTGTGTGAGGGACAATGGGGGCAGACAGCATACCTTGACACAGCATGCTACTCTTGCTACATGTCACCTAGGAGTTCTGTAGGATCCCAGGTTCATAGGTACAGAGGAAGTTACTACAGTACTGGCCCTGGGTCCCTTACAAGCCTATCCAGTACTGTATCCCCATCAGAATCATCTATCTGTATCTGTTGCCCCTGCCATTGCTTGACACACTTTGGACCCCTGTGACAGAGTTTTTTTGACATCCACTCAACTTTGATGCAGTTGATGATAGTCTGCATGGTACTCTGACATTTTTGGGGAGTTCATTCCTGAGACAGGACAGCCTCTGGGAGACAAACCTGTCTCTCCAGCTGTTTATTTTGCTGTGTCATATGTGATTCAAGCCTGTCGTGCTGGTAATGCACAAAGAGTTATACTGACATATATATAGGGCAGCTGTTGAAGGGCTGACCACAACATTGCCATCTAGGCATTCCACAGCCCACCTGTGGACAACCTGTATGGTACCAAGTGGTGCAGTACTGATTTGAGGCTGTCTGCATGATACAGGTGTTGAAGGCCATGGATAACCTGTGGGTGTTAACATATCCATACTATTTGGTGAAGATGTCTGCATAGGTACATACCAGGCCAGCCATGCTGTTAATGTTTTGCTGTACTGACTAAGAACTATACAGAGGTAATGTCCACCTTTTGTCTGGATGCAGTCCCTTTACCTATGTGGTGAACCACGTGCAAGCCTTTTCTGACCACTGCCACTACTTCATAGGTGATAGCCAGGTCTGTCACAGCAGTTTGTGAGTTTATGGGGTTGTTGTTGATGTGGGAAATAGTTGGTCCATGTCCTCATCATATTGTATGATGGTGCTGTTTTCTGCATTCAGTTGGAAGCCAGGACCTGGCTGTCATTCCATACCCATTGTATGAACCCATTGCAGTGTGCTAACATTAGTTTGTGGGTCAATGACAAACAGCACACACAGTTGCCACAGCTTTAGGTGGTACCTACATATGTGGGAAGTGGCAGTTTGCATTTATACCTTCATAAATGTGAGTCATTGGGGCCAGAAGCTACTCACAAGGCATACACATGTCTACATATTGCACACACATAGGCAATACAAGGTAGAGTTGGCATCTTATCAAATGTGGAATGTGAGACACATCTTGTAGTATTGTGACACTTGGCAGGACATACCATAACCCATGGAAGTGCACCAGACAGGACTTCCCCTTTGTTTGACAATATGACTGCTTATTTGTGTCACATCTCCATAGGTTTTGCTAATTCTCATACCAGTAAGGTGCTTCTGATGTGAAGTAACTGCCTTATGCAGGTAATAGACAACCTTAGAAGATGTTTGTTTTCCTACACTCTGGGGACCTCTGTATTGTTTGTGTTGTTGTCACAGGTCGCACCTGGCTGTACATGGACTGCAACCTGCAGGGTGGAACAGGTGGTGGCCATAACCCCCACCTCTACAGATGTGTTCAGAATGTCCTGTTGTTTGCCACATATTTTTTGTTACATTTGGCATAACAATGTAGTTGTCTGGCAAAGTTGTGTGAATTCATTAAAGACTGAAGTTACACAATACTGACAGATATTTGCCTGTCAGACTTCATTCCCTTCAGAAAATGCATGTGAATGCACAACCTGTTGTGCTATCTCCTGTGTAGGTTTGCCAGAGCAATATTTAAGGATTGACCCTAATATGTGGGCTTTGTCCCACTTTTCTGTATGGCTTTTTCCAGATGTCTTTCTGTAAGGGGTCAAGAGGTATGTTTGTGGCCATAACACAAGCACAGTGCTGCAAGGGAATATACATATGTACACACATCCACCCACTCATGGACCACCCTTGTTGATAGTAGATCCCCTTCCTGGCTAGTTGTATGTACAATAGCGCAATATATATAGCCCATGAACCACTGAGGTTCTACAGTTTTGCAGTGTCTGCCACTACTACTCTGGATTTAATAGGGTGGCACAGGCAGATGAAATAGTATAGGCATTGCACATACACAGGCAAGACAGCCACATTGCTACAGAGGATATGCATACATAGACACACACTCACACAGTCACCAGTATTGAGATTACATCCCTTATCTATCTAGTTGTATGTAGTATACTGCTATGTCCTTAATGCATATGCCATGGAGCTGATATGCCTAGGGCATACCTCTCAACCTGTTAGACGAATACATGTAGACAAAGCCTTCAATAATGGGGAGATACAGGCCCAACAATAGGGACAAGTTTTACACATTGCTCTTATAAACATAGATAACTGATAGAGGGACCAGATTCGTATTACCTTTACTTTTGCAAAGGGTATGAAATCTGACACTCAGATGTCTGTCATTATTGTCTGACTTCAGTTCTTAATGCTTTGCCAATGACTGGCAGGAAACCATAAGTTTATGACACACAGTCAAAATATATGACCCAATCAACTTGTCATTCTGCAAAACTGCATACATTTGAGAGGTATGGCCTGCAGAGTGTCACCAGTGCATCCAAGGTTGATGACATCTACAGGCCCTGTCAATTAATGCAATGGGGTGTCTGGAAGGTGGAAAAGGCCTCAAAATGATATAACCACCCCCCCACCCACCCCACCCACACACACACACACACAATCCACAGGGAATATGCTTTACACACACTCACACACACACACACACACACACACACACACACACACACACACAACACACATACACACACACACACACACATATACACACACACACACTTGGCATTCTTGAGATCAGAACCCCTACCTATCTAGTTTATTGTACTATAGAGCTACGTATTTATTGTGGGCACCACTGAGCTCATATGCTTTAAAAGTGACCAATGCCATATCTAAGGTTGATGACATTGACAGGTCCTGTTAATGAATGCAATGGGGGTGCCAGGAGCATGGAAGAGGCCTCAAAATGGTATAACCAACACACACACACACACACACACACACACACACACACACACACACACACACACACACACACACACACACAGTTGCCAGTCTTTCGATTAGAGCCCCTAGCTATCTAGTTTATTGTACTATAGTGCTACATATTTATCGTGTGCACTACGG
This sequence comes from Protopterus annectens, assembly GCF_019279795.1. Taxonomy (NCBI): domain Eukaryota; kingdom Metazoa; phylum Chordata; order Ceratodontiformes; family Protopteridae; genus Protopterus; species Protopterus annectens. Next base: position 376,861,852 of record NC_056731.1, read on the forward strand.
AGCTTACATCTTTGCAAAGTGTCCAATGTTGTATCTCAGGTGGATGACATCAGTAGGCCCTGTAAAGTAGGGCAATGGTGATTTTCAGGGTAAAACAGGCCTCAAAAATGGTTTAATCTAGAAACACATACACAGATACAGTTGTCAGTGGTGAGATTAGAATTCCTTCCTATCTAGCTATATGCACTATAGTGCTACATACTTATCACATGAGCCATGGAGCTTACATGTCTGAGGAGTGTCCAACGGTGCTTCTAAGGTGAATGACATCAGCAGCCCTTGTAAAGTAGGGCAGTGGGGGTTTACTGGGTGGAACAGGACTCAAAATGGTATAACCTACAAACACAGACACAGACACAAACTGTTGCCAGTGGTGAGATTAGAACTCCTACCTATTAAGTTGCATGTACTACAGTGCTACATACATATCGCATGCCTTACAGAGCTTATATGGCTGAAGAGTGTCCAACGTTGCTTCTAAGGTTGATGACATGTACAGGCCTGATACAGCAGTGCAATGATGGGCTAACAGGGTGAAACAGGCCTTAAAATGTGCTGTCATTGCACATACATAGGCAGCTACAAGGGAATATCCATAAACACACACAGACTGACTTGCCATTGTTGGGATTAGAACCACTACCTATCTAGCTGTCTACACTATAGTGCTACACACTTATCACATGTGCCACAAGGCTTATATATGTGAAGAGTGACTGACACTGCTGTTGGGGTGGATGACACCAGTAGCTGCTGACAGGAGGACCACTGTTGTGGATGGCACTAGTATCAGGCCCATAAAATGGTGACCATTACACAGACTTTGGCCTGTTTGGCGTGTGTATTCTGCTGGAAATGTAATAGATACAGTAACACATGCATGCACACACACACACACACACACACACACACACACACACACACACACACACACACACACACACACACACACACACACACACAAGACAGGTGCTGTGAGATTACACCCCCTACCTCACTACTATTACACAATGGAGCTCACCTTCATACTTGCATGTGCCACTGATTACAATCGATGTACAAATGGCTGCAGCAGTACTTCACTGTATACCTTTCAGGGTGTCTCTCTCTCTCTCTCTCTCTCTCTCTATCCCTCTTCCTCTGTCTGTCACCCTATCTCTGTCTCTATCTGTGTCTGTCTGTCTCTCTCTCTCCCTGTGTCTGCCTGTCTATAATTGTTATATTTGTATATGTTACCTATATATATGTATGCATATCACACTCATCAGATGCAGCTATATCTTATATGTGCCACATACAGATAGATGAGGATAAACCTGTCTGATGGGGGCGGTGAGTCACAATTAATGTGTACATAGCTGTGTGTAAGCAAAGGCATATATGGACAACACAGCTCAATTGTCAGATGTGGGTTTAGACATGGACTGTAATTCTCTAAGTGTAGGAGCATGCCCAGTATGACCTTCAATAGTAACAGTGGGACTCCAGTCCAGAACTACCTTTAGTCCAGTCCCGGATTATTTGTGCTACAGCCGATTGGCTGATGAACCCGTGTAAACAGTCCAGCACCTCAGTGATATACTTACTGAGAGATCTCCTGGCTGCGTGCTATCCTTATTAACTGAGTCATATTCTGGGGCGGTATAAAGTGCGTTGGACTGAGCAAAGTTTTCCATAATATGTGTGGTATATTCTACATAGCACTGTGATTTCCTGGCATGTCAGTGGCAGATAGTATAGAGTAATGTGAGGGAGCACTGACAGACATTTATTTACTGTCTCCATACACTGCAGGGAACTATCTGTTACAGCAAAAATTATTGTAGTGTGCACATTCTATGTTTGTCTGGCCAATGGTTCCCCTTCCCCTTATATGTGTTTCTTTGTCCTTCTGCAGTCCATTCACAGCCTTTGTCCACAGTTGGTGCTGTTATGTATTTGTAGTTAAGGTGGGAGTGGGGTAGAAGTCATAACATCACACACAAGGTTACAGACTTCACACCTCTGAATGTACCTATTTAGCAGGTTGTCCATCATTGTGCCTCATACATCTGCTGTGGTCCTCAGACAGTTTGTGTTGCACTGTTATTAGAAGGCTACATGTTGGCCATGGTTCTCAGACTCTTACAGACAGACATCTGTACAGGCCCATATATAGCAGTCAGACAAAGGCCCAGACATGGGGGCGGGCTCCAGTTGGTAGAATGATTTTGTATTAGTTTGCATTTACTTCTGAGTATGACATCTGCATCTCAACTGTCTGTCATTGATGTTTTCACATCAACCTTTCTTGGTTTGCAAATAGTTTGCCAGGTAAATGCAATGTTATGACAAGCAGAACAGATATATGAGGCATACGTGTGGACATTCTGTGGCACCCTGTCATTCCAGGGGTATGGATGGTGCCCACTGACTTGTTGTCAGTACTGACACAGTAACATAGCAGCCTTTATATCCTACTGCTAGACTGACCTGTCACAACCTGCTGTTCTACTAGGCACTGTGTGGGTTACTCAGAACAGTGTACTGTCCATATGTGTGGCCCCCTGTCCCTCCATTGTCCAGCTATCCTACAGTAACAAATATTGACTTCTGGATAATGTGTATAACTCCTACCATTGATGTAGCTGACATGCAAAATAGATGGCATGACCAGTGTCAAGCCATGGACCCTGATAACCACAGTACTGTACTTAGATCACTAAGCCATAACAGCCACCAGCAAGTGCTGTCTGCTTCCTGACACTATTAACCACAAACATGCATAGCACATTGACCCCTGCATATTGTAGACATGGAACAAGTTATCAAATTGATTGTGACAGCCCTGGAAATGTGTGGTCTGCTGCTATTACCTTACAAACATAAATGTTACTGCAGTTGTATGTGAACACAGGTGTGCTGGGGGAGGGGGGCATACCTCTCAACTGTACACATCTTCACTGACTGTCCAGATGTTTTGCTCATATTTTGGGTTCATTTTTCATAAAAATGTGGTTGTGTGGCAAATAATAGTGAAATCATTTAAGGCTAAAGTTAGAAGGTAATGACAGATATTTGAGTTTCAGGCTTCTTGCCCTTCAGAGAATTCATGTTACTGCAACACCTGTTATTCGATCAACTTTCTTTGTTTGTAAGAGCAATAGTTAGGACTTGTCCCTGTTTGTGGACCCTTGCCCCAAATTTCTTTATGGTGTTGTACAGATTTCTTGCTGTAAGAGGTTTAGAGGTATGTATAGGACTCCAAAATTGACATCCATGCATTTGTCCCATGACCCCACTGTTTGTAAGTCCCTCACATAGTGCAGTGGATTTTGTTGGCTTAGGGCCTACTGCATATTGTGGGGCAACCAGTATTTGGGAGACAGTTCCTGTTGTCCCACATAGCTGACCATTGTCTGCTGCTATCCCGGTAACCCACTCCATTCCTATGCATACATGCAGCAATACCATACATATGCTACCACAGTCTAGTACCCCATTCATTTATTGTTAAAAAGAGTGACTTACCTTGTGCCAGCAGCAGTTGCAAGGACAGTGCTTCAGGGCTGACTCTGTCAGATGCACGCAGTACACAGCCTATACATGGTAAGGTATAGGTAGTGTGCTGTGGCTGGCATCCATTTTACTTTGTGTATGTGAGTTGGAGTGAGGTGTCAGTCCCTGGGCCACTAGGGTGTCAGTGTATGTGCTATGCATTGCCTCTTTGCCAAGACCAGGGCATACTGGGCATGCCTACATCTGCCTACAGGGACAGGCTCAGGGGGTTCCTCCTCTGAGTCCCCATGTGCCTGTGGGGACCTTGGCAATGGCAGGGGGTTGTGTGTCCCTTCCCTGTGATGTTCCTGCCACAGCTGTTTCTGCAGGATCATATTGTGTAGCATAGCTGATACTATGAATATGTGTGCACATGTGGCTGGAGAGTACTGCAGGGCTCCACCAGATATATCAAGGCAGCAGAACTGTGACTTGAGCAGCCCAAACACACACTCTATGATGTTCCTAGTTTGTGCGTGTGCCTCATTATGACATTCTTCAGTTGATGTGTGTGCATTTCTGATGGGTGTCATCATCCATGGTTCCAGTACATAACCGACATCCCCCACTAGAGAGCCATACGGGATGTCCCCCCTGGCGAATGCCTGACAGAGCTGTGATGCATGCCAGATGTGGGAGTCATGATAACTGCCAGGGCTGCCAGCACACACATATTGATGATAATGCCCTGGGCATTGCACATGACCTGGCAGTTGATGGAGTGATACCCCTTGCGGTTGACGGAAACTCTACCCTCCTCACTGGGTGGTGCTTTGATGTGCACAAGTGCAGTCTATGGCACCCAGTACCTCTGGGTAGTGTGATACATGGTGAAAGAGATGCATATTGCTGGTCCTCTCCTCAGGGGTTCTGGGGAAATAAATGTGCTCACTGGTATGTGTTAGCATGACATCCAGGAACTGGTGGAGTACCCTGGATACGGATGCCTGTGAGATCCCCATGATGTTTCCAGTAGGTCTTTGGAAAGTACCTGTAGCTACTATTCTTAAGGCTATATATACCTTTGTTTCCAATGGGATGGGTTCCACTCTGTCAGCTCTGGGTCTGAGGTAAGGCCGGCAGAGTTTGGTGAGTTCCTGTAGTATGTCCCTCTCCACCCTGTAGCACTCTATCTCTAGCTCATGTAGCCCCTGAAAGGTTACCCTGGGCCTGAACACTCTTCTCCTCCTCAGTCTGGGCCTATTGTTAGCATCATCATCATCATCACTTGACGTCAGCCTGCAGTGCATACAGATGTAGCAAAGCAGCAGCAACCCCTATAATTTTGTCTGTTAAAATTCCCAAGCATGTACTCCAATGGTGCAGAGTATGTGGGAAAAAGATTGAAGAGTATATGTATACTTTATACTGGTGTGCTGCAGATGTAGCCTGTGTGTTTGGCTGAGTATGATACATTTCACCTGCCAGGTATATCATGGAGGGGTTTGAATGGGCCAGTGTGAGTGGAACAGGGCTTATCAATCATTTATGCTTGATTGGCTTTCCCAGGTTATCCCCCCCCCATTTTCTTTTTTTTTTACATTTCTTCCACTGCTAAGCTCCACAGCACTCTGCACAAACCCATGGAGCTAGTGTAAACATTGCTGAGCAGAAAGAGGCATTGCCTGTATACAGTCATTCTTAGATTTTTTTTTAACCAGCTAAGCACAGCTTAGCAGCTTCAGACACACCCCCTCCTTAGATGTGCTTAGCTGAGTGCAAACAGGCACAGCTGAACTCCAATTTGCTTATACAAACCCTGACACATCCCCTTTTCATGTCAGCTGTCTCTTCTGCCTACACTGCCATGGTTCTAGTCCTTACACAGTTAGTACCTGCAGACACAGTGGCCCATTTTGCTATTCAATAAACTTGCCTCATTTACATACACCTAATTGCATATACCCTAGATACTGCACTACACCAGATCCTATGTCCTTAGCAACCACTATAACCTGCCATTGTATGACTCTGCATAGTGGCCACTATAATGGAAAAAAAATCTAAATATTTTTAAATATCACATTTTTAATTTTTATTTATTTTATTTTTTTTTGCAAAATAGCATGTTTGCGTGATGCTGCATACTGCTTAAATCTGGCATATGTCTTAAAAAATTTAAATTTTTAATATATTGCATTGATTTTTTATATCACTGACCATCGTTGTGGCCATTTGCATGCCTACTGCACCTTGTACAACCTTTTATTTGGGCTGTTACAGCCCCTGTTTAATTTTTATCCTCCGGTACATGGTTTGTTACTGCTTACATTTTTCAGCCTTACACGGCACCTACACTGGTGCCTTTAGGCTTCCTGGATTGCAAAATCACCTCATTTGCATGTTTTTTTACCAGCAGATGAGGTGATTTGCATTCTACAGACACCTCAGTGTCCGTACATTGTCAGGATGCTTGTGCATGCCCCGAGCCTTGTTTCCTGGATCGTTTGACAGCCATGTTCCGTGTTCAAGCCTTACCACAATTCCTACATGGAAATTCGCTCCATGTAAGGTTTATTGAATTACCCCCATACTTTTGTTCAGGAAACAACAAAAAGCATAACTTCAATTAGTTCTTGTTAAAAGAATTCTCTCAGTTTGCTTCTCTCTTCTATTGCAAACTGCCGGGCTACTTATTCCTACATATTCTTCAGCATGCAACAGTGTTGAACTCTTTTTAACTCAAGCTTTTTTCAAGGAAAGATTTCTGTTCACAGGTGAGTAGCACAGTCTTTCACTGCAGAACAAGAAAGCAAGATAGCAGAGACTAGAAGCTGACATAGACTTGACCATTAGAAAACACAAGTTGTTGGGAGCAATGCATGATACCTTTTCCTATCTTATGCAGCCTATCTCACCCTAAGAGGGATGGTTATTAATCACCTTTTTGAAGGGTGATGGACAACCTTACCCAAAAATATGAAGCAGAAACAGAGTTATGACTGGACTTACTATCTCTGCTTATCTTTTTGTTGCAGCATCTGGTGTTGGATAGCATGGGTAGTAGCATGGCCCCATCATGAAGAGACTCTAGTTAAACAAAATGACTGTCATTAGAAGGGGAGTATCAGACAGCAAAAGTCTTCTTAGCAAGTATAAATAGAAAAACAGTGGCATTTGATGCAGTCAGTTACCCTGGAGTTGGATAGCATGGGTAGTAGCATGGCCCCATCAGGAAGGGACTCTGGTTAAACAAAATGACTGTCATTAGAAGGGGAGTATCAGACAGCAAAAGTCTTCTTAGCAAATATAAATAGAAAAACAGTGGCATTTGATGCAGTCAGTTACCCTGGATGGCACAGACGCATTTCAGAAGATAGTCCTTTACTCGGTCTTAGAATCATTTCATAGTGTATGCACCATGAAGTTTATAGCATAAGAAAATGCATAGTGTGTACAAGTGCTGCTTCTGTAAGAGTGAAGTTATGCAAAAGCATTCTTTTTACATGCTTCTGCAGAAACAAATTCCACTATAGCAAGATACAACAGCATTGGAACTGACTTTATCAAGTAAAGAGGGTAGACAGTGAAGTCCCTACTTGGGACACCAAGGAGCTTTGCTCTAGCATGAGGACAAAGATTCAAAACTCACTTCAAACCCTGTTTTCCTAATGTTAGTGATTAAGACACAAACATAAAATGACAATAAACAGTATATAAAATGCCAACAAAAGCATAACCCTAAACTCAATTTCATCAGCAGTAAAATGCACATGCACAGTGCAAGTTAAAACTTTATCAAGTAACAGTAAAATAACACTGGACACAAAGTAGAGTGCAGGACTTGTAATATGTGAAACAGTGAGGAAAGTCCTGAGAAGAATTACCCGGTGTTCTGTTTTTCCCACAGCTGCAGTTACACGTGATGATTTATAGTGTGTCTCAGGCAGGGAGGGACTCTGGGTAAAGAAAATGACTGTGTGCATTATGCCTTTTTACTTCTTTGCTGCAAAAGTCTGGACCAAGTCAACAATAATGGTGAGACAAAGGCTCAAAAACTGAGGAAAGTTTTTAAAAATGTACTCTAATTCAATTAAAAAAGTTAATAAAGAATAAATTTTGCATCAAAATGCATTTCCTGAACAATAATAAGCATGAAGCTTGAATGTTTGGATGCTTGGCATTACTGACTGACTGTAATCCTCTGTGATTAACCTTAAAATCAAAAATTTTATGAGGGATGAGACAAAATATGAGGCAACATCAGGGACATTCTGTAAAATTCTAGACAGCTGAGAGGTATTGTACACATGAAAGCACTGGTCATGTACAATGGTCATTAGTCTACAGTCGTTAGTCTGTGATCTGCGGGCATTGTCAGTCATTTACCACCTGTGTTCACTAGATTACTAGTGTGTGGCTTGCATTTACTAATTTACTGGTCCATGGTCTGTATGAACCAAGTAACTGGTCTGTGGCTGGTATGTACTAACTTACTCATTTGTGGCCTGTGAGCAGGACTTCCATGGTCATTGCGTGCCGTCAAATAAAACAATCCCATTTGGTGTTAGACTGCCCTTACGCATCCCGTGGTCAATAAATATATATTTTACACCTAATGAAAATGACTGTGATCATTTCATAGATAATTTGAAGGGAGCAATGCATGGAATAAAGCATTTAGAAGCTGCTTGTGTTCATTAGTAGAACAAGGAAGGAATCCTGGGGTAAACTTTCTGTTTTCCATTCACCGATCATGGACAAGGATAAGCTTTGTTTTACATAGATCTGGAGCCTGTTTCAGAGCAGTGGTATTCTTTGTGAGATATACCTGTCCTTCCATACCACTCTATTGATGTTGCAGAAGAGTTTTAGAATCATAGACTGGGCATTTCTGATGTTATTTTACTTGCTGATATGCAGTAACTCCATCAGTATTGGGTTGGAGGATACCTTGTATGCTAGGCACATGTCACCTCTTAGCAGTCTGTAGGATACCAAGTAATAGTGATAAGGCTTTGTTTCAGTCCATGTAGAACATATTGTTTAAGACTTGTATTGTTTTAATAAGGTATCTCTGAATGCATTGCAGTTGTTGCATGTGTCTGGACAGATATAATGACTGTCCTAATTATAGCTGAGTAAAGATTGCCAATGACATCCCTAGATCTAGACACAATCCCTTAGTTTATAAGTTGTGCAATCTAGAAGGACTTTCTTATGACATTTTTCATGTACAGTGAAGTCACAGGGCTGTAACCTCTATGTGCTAAGTCACTGGTCTGTGGGCTGTGTGTACTAAATCACTACAGTATGGACTTTATGGAATAATTCACTGGGCTGTGGCATGTTTGCAAAAGCTACCATGTCCAGTGAAGTCACTTTTCTGTAATATCTGTGCAGGAAACCATTATTCTATGTACTATTCATATTAAATCAGTGGTCTATGGCTTGAGTGTACCAACTCACTGGTCTGTAGCCTATGTATACTAAGTCACTGGTCTGTGACCTGTATGTGCTAAGTCACTGGTCTGTGGCCTGTTTATATTATGTCACTGGTTTGTAGCCTGTAAGTATTAAGGCACTGGTCTGTATGTTAGCTATATTTCTGTGGGAAACATTTATGGTCAGCACAATATCATGCTCCTCTCATTGTAATCCACTTTGCTTCACATGTCCACTACAGATATAGCCTAATATGTTTAAGTCTAATGAAAACAAATCTCACTTGTAAATGTTGTGGACTTTAAGCCATTAGCACTAACCTGTATAAATAGAAGGTGTCAAAAAACTAGAGCATAATGTTAACAACAACAGATACAATAAGTCAAGATAATCTAATCATGGAAAACAACTGTATATCTGACTAAGTGCAGCAAACACACCCTACTGAACAGTTTATTTGCTACCTGCTAGGGTAAATGAAATTCATCCCATTTTTTCATACTTATTCCAAGCTGTATACAGGTCTATAGGACATAAATTTTTATGAAAGGCCACCACCATAAAGTATACCTATTTGACATGATACTTAAGGATGGCAAGATCATATGTAGGCAGTTCATGTTCCACCCAACCACATTGTGAATATACTTTGTGCATTCTTGGGAGATATTTTATAAAGGAAATTAGATTTTTTTTTAACTTGTATGGTTGTCAAACAAAATGTATTTTTGTAATCTGGAAATCACCTAACTTACCAACATTAAAAAGATTAAAATATTGAATTTATAAATGAATCATCCCAATGTGCTCATTGTACATATACAGAGATCAAATATTTAAATTGGTATAAACTATGTGTCTGTTTAATTTCATTTATAATAAAATAATCCGCATTTTTCATACAGCAAAACCTAAAAACCTAATTCAAATAATTTGCTATTAGAACTCTGTCATGTCTCCTCTTGTTTCTCCAGCACAATGACAAAGGTTAATTGAACTTCCCATGTTAAGACATTCTAAATTTTAATATCGTATAAAGTAATTATAAAAAAATTAAGAACAATTACTGTTCATCAGTAGTGAATGCAGTCATATTTTCTGCTTTTCCCCTTTTGATTAGAAATGTTTTCCTCCATGTATCATAATGTTCTAAAATTATTAAGAAGAATTGATGTGTTTAAAAACAACATATGCTGATCAGTCTGTATCATGCTACAAATTACAAATACATGCTTTGTATGTGTTAATAAAATGGCTGCCACACTCAGTGATGATACATCACATGGGTACTGTTATGGCACATTGTGTACAGTTAGGTTTTGCGGTACTTGTCCTTACCTGCATGCTACATAAATTCATTCTAAACCAAACAGCCAGTTTTTAAACCAATTTCTTATTGATAAATAACTTACTAATCTGTCATTCACTCCCCTAGTTTTCCATGCATGATTATTTGCACTACACATTTTAAGCTTTCTGGGTAGGTTTCTCAGATATTAACATCCATCTTAGTAAACCAAGCTTTTTTTACTCTTATATGCCTAATACCTTAAACTTAATAGTCAGGTCTTTGTTAACTATTAGGTCATTATAGTTCAGCTTCAAGGAGTCAAACAGGCAATGATTCACTGTAGTTTCATATGCTGTAATTACATCTGTATCGAATGTCCTATAGCTTAAGAAATAAACATACAATTAAATCTAATTTTATCCTGCCATGAACTCATTCTGGACATGCTTCCTTCTTTGTATTGGCAATGCTTCAGAAGTCGACTTCCTTGCTGCATTCTCATACAGCTTGAATGCATTTACAGCATCTGTTGTAACTGCTCCAGGATCCTTCCCATTTTACTGCAGTAGCTATGGCATTGTCACCGTTGTACTTTTCCAACATGCTGTTTCCCAGATACATTTTTCTGCATGTCTGTGCACTAAATTTAAGCTGCTGTGTTCCTTTTCTTCCTCTATCAGTCAGACCAAACCCACTAGCCAACTTTTTACAAGATCTGTTCTTGGCTTTTAATCTTCCTTTTTCATGACCTTTCTATAAATTTAAAAAGCTATACTTTTCATTTCAAATTTCCTGCAATGTCCCTTCTGAAGAAATTGAAAAAGACAAGCCCTAGGATTCATTAACAATTGTATGATCTTTGTACAGATCCTACATGATTTAAGCTCATCAGCATGATGAGCAGCAGCACTCATTGAATATGTTTACTGCTCACCTCGTTTACACATTTATAAGTACATTTTCATGGCCAGAAGAAGAGTTGGCAGCCATACCTGTTATGCAATTACATGTGAACAGCTTATTCTAAGTAAAGGCAAGTTGACTGATTGAATTAAGATGCATGGAAAGTTAAATGTGGAGAATGCAGACAAAATACAATGGGATTAATGCAGAAATAAGATGGGATGGTAAACAGAGAAAATGCAATCATATATGCTTATGTCACAAAGAAACATTTTTAACAGCAATATTATATCCATGTACATAAATAAAAACAGACATTTTAACAAAGAATGTGAAAGGTCACAAAGTAACAATGTAACAAAGGGAGTAAATGTGATATAAATGTTAATAGCATGCTAAGTTGAGATAACGGTTTGCAAAGACACTGGCTACATTAGGGGCTATTCACATACAATGCAGTTATTGAATATGATGTATATACAGGAATGTAGGTATGCTAACTGATAGTACTGCTGTACTCTCTACTTCATTGTGTATAAACAAGAAGAAATAAACCCTGCAGCTTTTGTTTCATGCACATCAGAAAGGGGATATGTTGTTGCCATTTGTTGTCATTTGCAAGCATAACAAAATGGATATATTACCTTTAAACATATATTAAACAATTGTGTGTTGTATATTCATGTAGGTCCTAAACAATAATATAATAACAGTCAAAATACACAAGTGACAAATGACAACACAGATCTGATGACATTTCATTAGTTCAATGTCTGTGTTCATAAATGGAGCACACCTATTACATGATTATGCTGGGCATGCTTACAAGAAATTACAGTGAACACTCCCATAACAACATGTCAACAAAACAAAATACAAGAATATGTCCTAACACAGGCCCAGTTATACAGTATTATCTTGCATCCCGCCATACAGTAACAAATGTTGTAATGTAAGCCTTGTTGTCCTATAAAGCTCTATAGTATGAAGAAAACAATTACAGTAAAACATAAATGTTTGGATGAAGACATGAACTACACAACCTTATTATTTGGAAAAGAAGTAATGCCTGTGAGCAATCAATGGCATGCTCAATATCTGCATCTTGCCACACTGGAACATGTCAGGGCAGATATCAGAAAGATGCATATCAACCTCTGATGCCACAGAAATAACTGTTTGTGTCATGAAAACCACCCTTGAAGGACTTACAGCATTTTGCTATTGTAATGGGTATGGATCCACTAGCTTGGAGCATGAGGTCTTAAAATGTGGTCTTCTGACTGTGCCATAACTACTTTTTTGTCTAAGCCACTCCTGTTTGACACAGTTATTTGACAAACATATGTTACCAGATTCAAGTCCCTGCCTATAAAACTACACACTCTACAGAGCTGTGTATTGACTGCATCCATCACATGAGAGGGCAATGGATGTTATCACAAATAACTGAAATTAATGTGTGAAGTAAGAAAGGACTTTTGATAATAATTTGTACAATGTTAATTTGTCAGAATGATGACAAGGAGGTGTCTAATGTTTTCACAACTGTGAGCAGTCCAGTATGAGTGTTTTTTGGCCAATGAAGCTTTTTCCATTGTTTTGTACTCACACTGTTCCAGAATTAAACCACATTTTATCTGTGTCGATATGTTATACAGGTCAGTACTCAATGCATGCACCTCAGGAGCACTCACACCAAAACATTGTCAGCAATAAAAGTGTTTCACTGCTCCAAAATTATAAAATGAGTTTATATTTGTTTGTCCAGTGTAAAAATGGATAATAATACTTTATGCACAGTTGTTTGTATAATATTAGCACATTTATATATTGTTCATAGGTTCATAGAGTAGTACTAAGCTAACTGCCCTTGTGAGCCATTTTAAGCGTAGCCAATTATCCCTTGTGAGACTCAAACCCTGCACCTTGTGTTTGTGAGGCAAACACCTTAACCATTAGGCCACCCTCCCAACCCTTTTGTTGAAACTGAACAGGGGTATCTATCATTTCATCAAAGCTGCACTTCGCCAAACATCTATTCTTTGAGCTCAAAGCATTGAATACCATTTGAGCTAAGGATTACATCACTGAAATTTTTTCTCAAGGAAGGGAGTTAGTTGGCCGTTGTAACAAATTTGCTCTTTTCCCCAATGTAGTGTGATCTCAGAGTTGGAATATATAATTGGGGGTGTGTGGGAGGTGAAGCCCCCACCTTGTTGAATTTAAAATAATGTAATCTGTGTTATGATCGCTCTGGTGGCCAAGTATTTATTTTCCCTGAAAAATCTTTTCGATGATGTAATTCTTCACTGAAATGATATTCAATGCTTTAAGTTTGATGAATCAGAGTTCAATGAATTGGGGCTTCAATGAAATGATACAGACCTACTGAACAGCAAACTATGTATGTCCACTGACTAATATGTCTATGAATTACATGTGCCACAGTGTAAGTCATAACACAACTGTGAGACTCCACCTATGTGAAGTCATTGCATCAAATGATTGTGTTGCAATCTGTATGAGATAAAAGGAATGCAGGAGGCTTTTCCCACTATAATTGTATGCATTATAGCTGTGGTGAATGTTATTCATACTTAACAGTATAAGGACACACATTGCTTATAGCCAGTCAGTGTGGGTTTTCAACACTTGACTAACTATTTGATGTCAGAAACTACAGGATATTGAGAAGAATGACACTACAATTTCCACAGTGGACCTGTGTTAGGACATCATCTTGTTGTTTCTGTTGTTTATATGATATTATGGTGGTGTTCACTGTAATTTCTTGTTGCTACAGCTGTGAGATATTTGATGACATGACATCATGTTATTGCTTCAAGGGATATGTGTGCCTGTAATTTCTTTAAAGACTGTTGCTATATGTCTATTTGTCACACAACATTGCCTAATGCTAGGTATACCCAAACCCATGTAATTTGTAATGCAGCTGTCACTGTGCTGTAAGATGGTAATCACACACAATGTGTAGATAATCATGGATTCAAAAAATGCTTTATTAATGCAACAATATACCGAGCATTGTCTCATTTCCTCACACTACAGAAGAAACATTAGTAATTTCACTTAGGAAAGCCATATTTCTTCAAATGGTATGATCAGTATCAAATAAACGATTCTTCTGTGAAAAATAAGCAAAGTTATTATAAGAAGAATCCCACATATACACAGCTGATAGTTGAGTACAACATTATTAAGTTCATGCACATTGACAGTCATACTTAAACAACTGAGTCTAAGGAGTAATGGCTGTATTCAAACTGATTGTCTATGATCACAAGGTAAAGAACTCTGCCTGACTCACACAAGCCACATGAGATGCTGGTTTACAATTATGACAGTGCACATTTGAATTGATCACATCACCATTGTTTAATAGGCTGATGCTTTTGCTAAAAAAGGAAGAAGGTGGTTGAACAGCATAGTAACACTACACAGCTACATATCCTATGTGCATTAGAAGCCTTCTCTGCATAACATAGCAGACAGCTACACACTCACAGCAGTCAATCATTTCTGGATTGAAACCACAAACCTATTTATTTACATAGTCTAGAAAGTATAGTATCATCAGCCAGCAACAGAAGATAAGTCATCCTGCAACTGTGAGGTAGTTTATTTTTTTAATGATGATGTAATCATTGTGTTTCCAAAAATGGGATTTGCCTGGGGATATGAGAAATGTATAAGTTAGCCCTTTGCTAGTGAAACTGGAAGTTTACATAAGGGGTGTTGTCATGGAGCCAATTTACATGACAGCACACACAGTCAAACTATTTAAGTAATGTTGGATTCAAATCCCCTATCTATCTAGTTGGAGAACCTAAAAAACACAGTATTAACTGCCACAAGATAAGTCTGAATTTCATAGTGTGACAGTGCACTTATGAAAGGATGACCTCATCAGTGTATTGCAGAGAATATGCTTACAGTAAAAGTGAGATAAGGGGATGGGGTGTCCTCACCTAGTTTAAATGCTTCTCATGAGTGGAAATATATACAGCATGCCTGTTAAGGAAGCTATATGTAACTGAGAGTTTAGCCACACACACACACACACACACACACACACACACACATGAGTGAGCACACACACAATCATCACTGTGAGATTTGATTCACTGACCTATCTAGTTAGAAAATCTAGAAAACACAATATTAAATGCAAGCCTCACAGGAAAAGTATGAACTTTATCATGAGAGGGTGCACTTATGAAGGGATGTTCTCATCAGTGTGTTGCAGAGATGTTTGTGGTAAAGGTGGGATGGGGGAATCCTCTTGCAGTGTAAATGTTCCTCCTGAATTAAAGTACATACAACACTTCTGTTGATGAAGCTGTACATTCCTGACTCTTGAGCCACACACATACACATACACACAAACACACACACACACACACACACACACACACACACACACACACACACACACACACACATGCACACACACATAAACACACATGCATTTTCTCACATACAAATTCAGCATTGTTGGATTTGAACCACCTATCTATCTAATCTCAGAACATTCAAAGCACAGTATTAAACAAAATTGTCACTGATGTCTGACTTTTATAGTAAGAGAGTGCACTTATGAAAGGGCAACCTCATCAGTGTGTTGCAGAGAAGATGTTAGTGGTAAATGCAGAATAAAGGGATGGGGGAGTCCTCTTCCAGTTTAAATGTCCCAAAAAAAGTCTCTTGTCCCAAAAATGTCTGCTTTTTGGGATGAGTGGGTCTCTTTTTATGTTGTCGCCAGCTGCATTAC
Organism: Protopterus annectens; assembly: GCF_019279795.1. Lineage (NCBI taxonomy): Eukaryota > Metazoa > Chordata > Ceratodontiformes > Protopteridae > Protopterus > Protopterus annectens. The sequence continues at coordinate 376,877,763 of NC_056731.1, forward strand.
TTTAGTCTGAGTATACAGGGCTTGACTGTTGCACTTTGATGGCCTAGTCTGCTCTCCCGATGTCCTGTTAAAAGGACGCCAATGAACATATTTTGTTGAAGGCCTTTATTTCTCTTTCAAGGTGGATCAGTGGTCCTACTAGAGCCTTTAGCTTAATTATTGGCTTAACAGCTATTTTTCTTTTCCGTTTGTCTCTATAAGGGCACCACATGGCTTTTATATTGTTCTGAAAACTGTTCTGAAAACTGTTTAGCACAAGTTATTGCACAGCATGAACATATCATAGTTTACTGTGTTAGTCTGTTGAGCACTATATATTGCACTGTTTAGAGATTTTATAGTATTACTTTATCATTTACCCCTTGCTTTCTGCTGCTTATATTTGGCTATACTGTTGTATAACCCTGTCCTCTCAAATGGACTAGGGTCACTGATAGCATGCTGAACTGATGAATGAATGTTTTGTTCTATTTAATGGAGCCTGTATTGTCTAACTTGTATTGTTCATAGCATAATGTCTGCTGCTTTCCATTGTTAATCCCCTAAACCTAATCTTCCTCTACATACTTGCTCTAGCCTCATCTAACCATAGCCTCTCTCTACTACTGTGTTTGTTACACCCTCCCTTCTTCTCTAAACATCCATTACATTCTATCTTTCCCCTCTACATCTGCAATATTAACTAACTCAGTGTTGTCTCCCTCTCCTCTACAGTAATCCATCCTTGGTGCTCCCTCCCTGCTTTAAACACAAAAGGAATACCTTCCGCCATAACCTGAAGACACCCTGAATTTGCCAGCTTGCCTGGTACTTAGAAAAATACTGCTGAGAAGACCCCGTCCAACAAGATTATGTAAATGTATGTTAACACTAATTAAATGTAGATTTGATGTACTATCTATAGAGTTAATCTGCCCTCCTGTGCGTGTGTGTTCTAGCAGCATACCGCAGACTGTTTACCCTCTCCCCCTCCTGTTATCACTACCCTAGAATATATTTAAACCTAAGACTGGTCCAACTATCCCTGCTGTTTGCTATCTCCTTCTACCATTAGGTGGCAGAATCTACCAATATAAATCCTAGATATTCTTTATAATCCCAAGTTTTATTTTTTCACAAACAGTTGGTTATGAGTTAATATCCTTAGACTGTAAATATCTTCTCCCCCCTGCTAAACCACCCTCTGTAAAGGCAGCCTTCATTTTCTGGCTGGAAATATTTAGCTCATACCTTCCAACTATAGCCTTTAAACTGCTCTTTGCTGATACTTTTTCTGCCATACTCACCTCTAGTGTTCTTTCCTGCTCTGTTCACCCTATGGGCTCACTCTGCTCCCCTACCCTGCCCCCAATTGCCACCCACCCCTAGTACTCCAAGCTTTATTCCTATCTTACCCCACCCTCTCAGCCTAATTACCCAATACCAGCTCCTCCCTCATTAATCCTCCCACCTATAGCCATCCTTCTTAAACTCTGTAATCTGTACTCCACCTAGTAATTATAGTCCCCTCCTCTTTCCTTTAATCTCTAGAATACCTCCATCACTTTTTAAACTGTTTCTTTTTCATAGCCTTCTCTATTTTCCTAACCACTCATACCACTCTCTCTTTTCTCCAACATGGTCTCCTCAAGTTATCTCACCCTCCAGTCCCCTAGCCTCCTCTTTCTGTTCCTACTTCCCTTATACTATGCTACCTCATATTCCACCTATGCTTGTCCAATACCACCTACAAGGACAACTACCATACAAACCCAACTTCTCCCTCACTCTTACTCCCATTTCCACTCTATCTCCTCTTCTCTCATTCAGCCCAACCCTCTGCACTTATTACACCCTAAACTCTTCTCCTCCTCTAAAGTCAAGATACTGTCACCTGCTCCAATCTACAATCTACCAAAATTCATGCCTGGCAGACAAATATGGCTGAAGGATATCTCCTTCAACAACCTAGTCCAAGCTGGTGATATCCATCCTAACCCTGGTCCTACATCCTTCATTAACAACACTCATCCCTTACCCTCTTCCTCCTATCCCAACACCCTACAATTTTTACAATTAATGCACAACGTCTAAACAACAAAGTACACCAATTTCAAGCTTGGTTAAGCCATAACCAACCAGATATCTTAGCCATCTCTGAAACCTGGCTCAAGCCCTTTATCTCCGACTCTGAGATTCTGCCCCCAGGATTTCATTGTCTCAGAAATGACCGACAAAATAAAAAAAGTGGAGGCACTGCTCTAGTCTATTCCAACCTTCTTACCTTAATTCACGTCCAAATTCAAATTCCTCAATTCCAGAACACTGAACTAACTGCTGGAATTCTAAAACTAAATAAACATAAAAATAGCTGCATCATTGCCCTATATATCTCATCTCGTAACAATATCTCTACACTCGAAAATATTCTCCTATGGGCCTCTACTGAAATTAACTATGAAACTTATATCCTCGGTGATGTGAATATTAACTGGAATAAAATCAATTGCCCCTCTCCCTCCCTATCCATTAACCTCTATAACTTCACTCAAATAATTCTCTTCATCACTCGACCTAACAAAATAAACACTCCCGGATTCACTATAGACTGGATCCTAGTCTCAGATCCAAATAAAATAACCAATTCTGGCACAATTCCTGATACCTTTAGTGACCACCTCCCAGCCTTCATGCATCACTCAACTAGTTCCTACCCACACCAGCATCAATACATTCAAATTCGTAACCTCAGTAGCTTCAACCCAACTACTTTCTCAAATGCTTTCAAACAAATGAACTGGCAAATTCTAAATATCCTTCCTCTTGACAAGGCTATAGAATACTTCAACTCTGTCTACCTTGTTGTTTCTTTACTCACCAGTGAGAGTGGGGAGTACTGAGCTGCCTGTTTGTCCTCAGAGGATGGTTTAAGGCAGTAACTTATAGTTTATTGGCCATTTTGGGTCATTTCCTGTCTTTTCCAGCCCCCTGCTATAAAGCACGCTTTAGCACGCTTTACCGCGGAGTTGCCACAGGAGCACACAAGAGCAGAGGTGGTTAATCAAGGGTAAACTATTCGGGCTACCTAAAGTCCACTCTTCAAATTTTCCCTTAAAACAGCCTTCCTTCAACTGTACTGCTGATCAAACCAGCGTATTCTATATCTAAAAAGTTCAGCTCTACTTGATCCTTAAGTAGACTATTCTCTATCTGTAAAACCTAGCACTTGCTCCTAAAGTATTTTTTTACTTTGATATAGCACTTTTATTATACATAGTACCCCACCAGCCAAAAACCCCTTTTCGATCACCCACATCCCCCGGAGTCTTTTTTAAAGTCTCTGTCTATTCCTTCTAGCATGTCGAGGGATCAGTTGCTAGTGTCCTCTCCTGCTCAGCTGGTGAATGTGGGAATATTGAGGCAATGTTACAATTGTCTCATGTACACGGACAACCCTCTCCTTCTCCCACAAAACACAAATACATGCGAGAGATGCAACTATATAGCCAAACTGGAGGCTGAGCTCTCTCAACATAGGACTGGCAAGACCAGACAGGAGGAGAAGGTAACCACACACACCACAAGCCCAGTCTCACATAGTACTATCACCACTTCAAATCATACACATAAATACACAAAGACATACTTGGAGGCTCTGATCAAAAATCTACCAAAACAGCAGAGGCCACCAAAGCAGACACCCAAACAACTGCCACCTCAGGACACAACACATGCAACACATAGACCACATAGTCAGTGTGCCAAACAGTCACAGCCCTTAAGGCCAAACACAATGCCAGACACACTCGTCATTGGTGACTCCATAGTCAGACACACTGATGTCCCGCTCACCAGATTGAGTAAGGAGAAGGTCACAGTAAGCTGCCTGTCGGGCACTAGAATCCACCACATAACGCAAGCACTCAGGTCTCTCAACAGCAGGTACAAGTACGACTCTGTCATTGTCCACGCTGGTGTGAACGACCTGAGACGTACCTCCTTGGACTACATGAAAAGAGACATAGAAGAGCTCTCTGATTATGTAGCCCAGGCAGGTATGACCCTGACCTTGAGCAGTATCCTACCTTCACCAAGAATGATGCCACAATACAGAGACAAGATGATCAGCTTTAATAATTGGCTTAAACTCTGGTGTCATTCAAAGGGGACCCAATGTCTGTCTGCCTGGGATGATATGCCAGACAAGCCACGCTGCTTCGCAAGGGACAGCTTGCACCTGTCACCCCTGGGCTTCCGGATATTGGCAAAGGCTCTTGCCACCCCATAGTGCCTTTTTTAGGCAAGGCTCAAATTCTAAACCTACCACCCTAGAACACAAAAAAGGAAAAAAACTAAGGGTAATGCTGCTCAATGCCAGAAGTCTCAACCTCAAGATGCACGCACTCGAGGCCCTTCTCAGTATGGAGAACATCGATGTCTGTGCTGTGACTGAAACCTGGTTCAAGGCTCCCGAGAGCACCCCGGCACTATCAGGTTTTACCTCATATCATGCGTTCCGGCCCCAAAATCCGGACAACACCAAGAAAGGAGGGGGGGTGTCTATATTCATCAAGGACACCCACACCTCAAGGTTGGTGGCAATGCACGATGCATCGGAGACCATCCAGGTGCAAATAACCATAGGCAAGACTGCTCTGCAATTTGTAGCATGTTACAGGCCACCCTCTCAATCTCAGGAACCTCACATAGCTTTCCTGAAAACACTGGAGGGGATAAATGTATCTCCAAACACCATCATACTAGGTGACTTCAACTACCCGAATATAGACTGGGATCACTACTCAAGCCCCAACACTCTAGCCCAAAGGTTCCTAGAGTTCATAAACTCAAATGCCATGGAACAACTAGTCACCATCCCCACAAGAGGAGAAAACATACTAGATCTCATCATCACAAACATGGGGTCACAATGTTCAACACCGGAAGTATACCCCTCACTGGTGAGATCAGACCATAAACTAATCTCACTGGAAGTCCACATCCCACCCCCACCTGAGATAAAAAAGACCACAGTGAAGAACTTCTCAAAAGCCGACTTCACACTTCTAAAGACTGGTGTGGTCTCTTTTAAGGCCCCGAGCCTGCGGAAACCATTACTCAAGCCGCTGAATCACTTACAAATGCCTTCTACCAGCACCTACAGGACTGCATGGATCAGGCAATCCCAAACAAAACAAAGACTCTTTGTACCAAAGGCAAGCGTCCAGTCTGGTGGACCCCAGCCATAAACAAGCACTACAACAAAAGGAGGAAGCTACTAAACGATAGAGCAAAATCCTTAAAAGGGAAGACACCTTTGATCATTATTCTCTCATAAAATCATCCAAGGCAAATTTTGAGAGAAAAGTCACTAAGGACTCAAAAGGCAATCATAAGGCCTTCTTTAGCTATGTTAGAAACCTGGGAGGAAACTCCCAGATATGCTCAGAATTAGTTCAAAATGATGTAAAAATTACTGAACTTACAGACATTGCCAACATACTGGCTGACAGGTTCAGTGCAAACTCCCCCCTCCCCCCAAAGGTGAGATATCTATACCAGAGGATTGTAGCCCCCCAAACATCTCTAACACTCAGGTGAGAACTGCTCTCTCCAAGGCAAAAAACACAGCATCCATGGGACCAGATGGTGTCCCCGGTTGTGTGCTCCATGAACTCAATGAGGAATTAAACCCGCAGTTAGGGCAGCTGTTTAATCTTAGCCTCACCTCAGGATACGTGCCCAAGGAGTGGCGTACGGCAACTGTGGTCCCACTTCACAAAGGCGGTGCCTCCACCGACCCTGGAAATTACTGTCCCATCAGCTTGACAAGCCTGATCTGCAAAGCTATGGAGAGGATCATAATGGAACTCATAAATAAAGACATAGGGGACTTGCAGACTTTGGATCCGACCCAATTTGGCTTTGTCAAAGGCAGATCATGCCTTTTAAACTTGGTTGACTTTTTCAAAACAGTCACCAAGGCCATTGATGAGGGAAAGGCAGTCCACACAGCCTACCTTGACCTGGCAAAGGCTTTCGACACAATACCCCACTCAGGTATCATTGAAAAACTCATCAGCTTAAATGTAAACCCATACGTCACAAGATGGGTTGCAAACTGGCTAAGTGACAGAACCCACAGGGTCAGAGTTGCTCGCGCCATGTCAGACTCAAAGCCTGTCACAAGTGGTGTCCCACAGGGCTCAGTCCTGGGCCCACTCCTGTTCGGCATCTACTTTTCGGAAGTACAAGCAAACACAGGAGGATTATGGCTGACAACATTTGCAGTGACTGCAAACTGGGCGCCATAGTTGAGAACACATCTGACACAGATATCCTTCAGAAGGGTCTTATAGGAATGGATAACTGGTGCCAGAGCCATGGCCTAAAGTTAAATGCCAAAAAATGCATAGTCATACCCTTCGGAAAAAACAAGGTTACCCCTAGCTACCATATAGGCGGCAACCCACTAAGCACAAAAGAGGTTATCAGGGATCTGGGACCCAGGTTGACAGTAACCTTTCGTTTGACACTCACATTGCCAAAGTAGTTAGGAAGACCTTCTACATTGCCCACCTGATCATGAAGGGATTCACATCTAGATCAAGGGAGGTCATCATCCCCCTGTACTCATCACTCATCAGACCAATGATTGAGTACAATGCCCCATTCGGAATGTATCTGACATGACACCTGCAGCAACTGGAAAGGCCCCAAAAGTTCCTCACCAAAAGGATAAAGGGTCTCAAAAATATGTCCTATGCTGCCCGACTGAAGGAACTCCAGCTCTATTCAGTCGCTTACCGTCTGCTCAGAGGTGACCTGTGCCTCACATACAAGGCCATGTCCAACCCAGAATTGATGAACATGCTTCATTTCAAAAAATCTAGATCCCTCAGAACTACAAGGGCGGGAGACCTAAACCTTGACACGGTTATTAATAGGGCGTGCTGGAGGGACAGATTCATCACCCAGAGACTCCCTATGCTGTGGAACAAAATCCCGGTACATGTGAGGCAGAGCACCTCGCTGGCTTTGTTCAAGAGAAATCTTGACCAATGGATGGGAGATCGCAGATATACCCCAGGGATTATCTCAGTGTCACTGCTTGACAGAGGCACAGCAAAATAATGGGCATAGTAAAGGGGTGGCGAAAGCCACAAAACTCTGGGCTAGGCTTATAAATGCCCTTGGGCAGATAGCCTAGTATGAACCTATGAACCTTGATAATTTAAACTCACTAGCCCCACTAAGAAACAAAAGGATAAAAACTAAAACTGCTCCTTGGCTATCCAAAGAGACAAAACAGATTATGCATCACAGAGGCAAACTATGGAAGCTTTACCAAAACAATAAACTGGATAATACCTTGCTCCAATATAAACAGCTCTGTAACCATGCAAAACAACTAATCACCAAAGACAAAAAATCCTACTACATCAAACTTCAGTCCAATAACAATAACCCCCCCCCCAAAAAAAAAAATTCTGGAACTCAATAAACTCACTCCTCAATCCAGGCTCCAAGAATAATCCCTGTCCTGACCCAAGTAAATCTGATCTTGAACTAGGCCCTGAATTTAACTCATTTTTCATAGACAATATTACTACCCTCACCAAGACATTTCCCAGTAATAACCCAACTGCTCTACACTCTCCCCCTTCTAACTCACCTCATCTGTTTGAACTCAAACCCATCTCCACTAACTTTATAAAAAAACTTTTGTCCAAACTTAAATCTTGCTCTAATGCTCCCAACAATATTCCCTCTTCCTTCTTAAAATGTGCTGCTGATGGCATTGCACTCCCAATCAGCATCATTATCAACCAATCCATAAAAGAATCATACGTCCCCAAACTCTGGTGTTCAGCTTATATTCTTCCTCTTCGTAAAGGAGGCAAAAATACCAGCATCTCAAACTTTCACCCCATTGCTTTGCTCTCTCCAATCTCCAAAATCCTAGAAAAATGCATCCACCTCCAACTTATACCTTTCCTGACCAAAACAATCTTCTCACTCCTACCCAGCATGGCTTCTGTCCAGGCCATAGCACAATAACCACTCTACTCTCTTTCCTAGAAACTGTCAATCAAGCCTGAGATTCAGGCCACTTAGTTTCTACTGTTTTACTCGATCTTTCTAAAGCCTTTGATACTGTTTCCCACAAGCACCTTCTCTGTCATCTCTCAAACCTTAATCTCTCAAATAATGCTTTATCCTGGTTCTCCAGCTATCTATCAGACAGACCACAGACAGTCAAATGGAAGAACTCCATCTCTTCCTTCCTACCTACCCCAACTGGCGTACCACAGGGATCCATCCTTGGGCCAATGCTTTTTAACATCTTCATCAATAACTTTCACACTGCTATTCCTGATGCTAAAATCATTCAATACGAGGAGGATTCAACCTTAGTCTGCTCTGCCTCAAACCTCTCTGAATTGCTGACTAAAACCCAAACTGCCTTCTCAACAACTGAAAACTGGATGCGCCAAAACCACCTCTCTCTCAATGCAAATAAATCAAAGATTCTACTATTCCCTCCCACAAAGACCCTCTCCTACAATAAAAACAACTTCAAAGTCTATAGTCAAACCAACTCATCTATAGAATTACTCTCCTCTGCCAAATTACTTGGCAATATTGTAGATGAACACCTCAAGTTTGATATTCATATTCAACAAAATATTAAGAAAACCCACCAAAAGCTAGGTATGCTGTATAGGAATAATCACTTTCTCTCCAACTCTACCAGGCAAACTCTGGCCTCGACTTATTTTCTTACTTCCTTATTATACAGAGCTCCTCTCCTAACCAACCTGTCCTCCTCTATCACCTCTAAACGAGAAAACTGCTACAACAAAATCTAAATTTGCCTCTAAATCTAAAAATACCACCCATCAATGCCTAACCATACAGTCCCTGAATTGGCTTGAACTCCCAAACTACCTAGACTATCTCCAACTCACTACTGCACATATACTCATATTTCACCCAACAAAATGTCCCGCTATAACTAACATCCTTCCCCCTTATACACCCAACAGAGCTCTCAGATCTGAAAATCAGAACTTAATTACTATCCATAAACCTAAATGTCCTGCTGGCCAACTTCTCCTAACTTTCTCACTAGGCAAAAAATGGAATTCCCTTCTCTCCACACTAAGAACCATACCAAACTCAGAAAACTTCAAAACCCAACTATTCAAACACCTGTCCACTAAATGGAAATGTACCTGCCTTCACCCAACCTAATCCAAGGGGGTTCTCGCTCTGGTTCCCAAGCTCTACAACTCTCATAGTTATCTTCCTATGAGCCTATCTAAACTCTCAACAATTTCTATAGCTTCTCTCTAAGCTCTCAACTCCTACAGCTACCCTCACACAGCCCAATCTTGTAAATATTGTAAATAGCATTCTACTGTTGATGTGTGTATGGAAAGTATATTTACATTTTCTTAAAAGGTTTGTATGTAAACTGTTTCCACACCTAAACCATATCTGTTTTCCTCAAATGAAACTGTATGATCCCTACCTTTAAGCTTAATGAATTTGTTAACTATGCATGATATGGAATGCATTTATGAGTAACTATTCTACATAAGATCTCTAATAGTAACTATCAGTTGTATCTAAATTGTATAATGCATCTTGGAGCTTTTCTCCCCAGGCCTCCACTGAAAATGGGTTAATTCGGCCCAGTGGACTTCCTCGGTATCCAAATTGCAAATAAATAAATAAATGTTTTACCTGAGTGGAAGTAGATACAGCACATCTATTGAGGAAGCTATGCATACCTGGCATTTAAGTCAAACACACAAGTTTACCACTATGAAATTTGATCCACCTAGCCATTTAGTTACATAATCTAAAGAATACAGTATTTACTACAAACACCATGGGAGAAGTCTGACTCTTAAGGGCAGACAGTGCTCTTTTGACAGGATGATCTCATCAGTGTTTTGCAGAAAAGATGTTTGTTTTAAAAGAGGGATAAAGTACAGAGATACCTGTACCCAAAGTTAAATTATTCTACTGAGTGAAAGCAGACACAGCACATCTGCTGTTGAAGCTTTACTGACACTAGAACCACAGACATGCAAGTTCACCACTGTGAGAATGGAACATCTTACATATCTAGTCATAAAATCTAGAAAGCATAGTAGGAATTGCAACTGCCACATGAGATGTATGACTTTAAAATGTAAAAATACACATTTGTAAGTATTAAAACTTCACTGTTTTGAACATCATCTACTGTGCATCACAGGTTTTGGTACAAATGCATGTGTCTGGACAGACCAACTTAACAGCACTGAGCTTGACCCATGTAATTCCATACTTCTCTGAAATCATCAGTATACTGCTATTTGTGTACATTTCATTACATGACATATACCTGTTTCACAGTATGAGGTGTCAGTGACAACCACAATTGTAAAACAGTGGATTGTCAAACATTAATGACAGGTCATACCAGGATGAATGCATGCAAACAGTAGCCATTTATTGTGACACTGTCAATTGTCTTGGCTTATTTTTGTACATTGTGCACTGGCAATGCAAATTGATATTCCATAAATATGACAGTGCACTGCTGAATAACATTGTTAGATTATGTGTGATATATGCAACACTGAAGCACATTTCTTCTCTTTATTTTGTAAGCATCAGTCCCTCATCTATGCTTTTCTAATAACAATGCAATGTGTTTTGCATTGATTTTGATTTCTGCTTCAATGAGTAATGTACTTCCTCAGAATTGCAGACAATTTTTACTCAGAGTCACAAAGTGTGGTCATAAACAATTCATACAAATATTGGGAATGTTCTTTCCTAAGTTAGTCAATGTACTCACATACTTTCTTGTAAGTCTCTTCTCTCTAACACACTCTCAGTAAGTGTACATCAAAGAATTCTGACTGAGATACATTGATATTTCCTACAGTCAGACTAATCATTCATACTTGCAAGCCTTTAACAGGTAACATTGCTCAATTCTCATTCTTGTAGTGGAGGGGAGTGGGCACACAATCATGTATAACCTTACACCATGTTTACCTGCCCTGCACTTAGTGCAGATTGTGAAATGCATGATTGATAATGAGTTCATACTGCATTTGCATATTCACAATGCTCAAAGGGCCAAATCTGTGCTATATAAAGGTACACATCTATGTAAAGAACTTGTATCATAGTAGGGGAGACTGGATCCAGAGAGCATGATACTGATATTTCCTTTCAAAACTTGTTTGTAGTTTAACAGTTAACTTTCTGCAAAGGTATCTTTCTGCTTTTTACAAATTGCTATATTTTAACCTTACTGATGAACTGCATCTCACAATACACCCACTGGTTTACTGTCTGCATTTTTCTCCTTTGTTTTTAGCATAGCCACGTATACCAGTTATTTCTTGTTCATTAAAAATGTTTACAAATAATTTTACCTGAAATTATGGAAACTTTTATCTTGGAAGCTGACCAGTTATTGTAGAAGAGTACTGTATAACTTATTAGCAAGATCAAAGTGGGGAGGGGGTTGCATTAGTCACACAAACAGCATCATCTCTGAATTTGAACCAGGGCATTAACAACATACACAAGATTATTATCAGTATTTGCCACAGACATAAACATATACTAGGAACAATGAAAAGTGGATTACATATACATAAGAAATGACAGTAATCAGTTATATACCTCTTTTTTTCAATATAGGTACCATACTTTGTTAATACTGCAGCTACAAGATACATTCTTGAGAGTTGTCTCTTTGATACTAATAGAACACAAACATTACATTAAGTAAAGGTTATTGATGTTTGCAGACATAAGTTTTAATATTTGTATCTGCTTAGTCTCTTAGGTTTTCCCTTAGTAGTCCATGTGTGTACTGTTCTTTGTCTCTTAGGCAGAGCCAAGGCACATTGTACAAGCCTACATCTGCCAGCACCATCTGGAGCTGGTGTTTCTCCTTCAGGCTCCTCATCTGTATCTGTGGTCCTGCCTCTTGTTGTCCTTGTTGAAGCTGTTTCCTGGGAATTATATTATGCAACATGGCACATACTGTGACTAGTTAGGCAGAGGTGGCTTGGTCATATGGAGGGCACCTTGTGATTTGTCTAGACACTGGAACCTCAGTTTGAACAAGCCAAGTACACATTCTATGATATTCCTAGTTTGAGCATGGGCATTATTGTATCCTTGCTAAGTGGGACTGTGGAGGTTTCCTCATAGGTGTGATGAGCCAAGGTTCCAATGCATACCTGCATCCTCCATTAGATGCCCTTGTCAAAGCCGAATCATGGTCAAATTGGGTCATTGGCAGGGTAATGGACAGGGCCCTTCTCAGCTATACTAATATCCCATGATTTGTCTGTCTGTCCCCAATTATCATAAAACACTGTTCAAACCTGTCAGTGCAAATATTTCCCCTCTTTACTTTTACAGTGATCAGAGATTTAGATTTAAATTAAAACTTTTTTCAAATTTTATAGTAAAATGCTGACAGCAATTTGCCAAAAAAAAACTCTCTTATATTGAAAACATACTTAGTATAAACAACGGTAAACTTCTCTTTCCTAGAAACTCACATTTATTGAAGATTAATGAGAATGTATCTGGCAACCATTTAAACTACAAGAGATGTGCTGAATTCCTAGTCAAATAGCATATAGTGAACCTCTAATTAGCAGCTATGTGAAGGGCGCAAGAATTCAATAGACAAAAGTAATCATTTCTAACATCTGGGGTCAGCCCAATAGCATTCACAAATCACAGGTTCATAGGTAAGTACTATGTTAGCTGCCTTTTTTGGGCTATTTTAAGCCTAGCCAATTTCTCTTTTTCTGTCAAAATAACCTAGCCCATTTGGTTACAGACTGGTCTTAGCCATCCCATGGTCAGTAATTATATATTACCCCTAAAGAGAATAACTGTGGTCACACTATAGATAATTTGAGGAGACCAATGCATGGGATAAAATATTAGGAGATGCATATGTCCATTAGTAGCACAAGAGTAATTTCTCAGGTGAATTTTTTTGTTTCCCATCTACAGATCTAAGTTATGCTTGAAAATGGATGAGGATGAACTTTGTTTTATGAGGATGGGGAGTCTGTTCTATAGCAGCGGTATCCTCTGAGAAATATACCTGTCCTTCTAAACCATTCTATTAATGCTGCAGAAAAGGTTTAGATCCCTAGACTGAGTACTTCTGATGCCATTTGACTTGTTGCTGTGCAGTAAATCCATCAGTAATGGTCCAGAGGATGCCTTGTAAGCCACGCACAGGTCACTTCTTAGCAGACTGTAGGATACTGAATTTAGCGACAGGGCTTTGAGTCAGTCCATGTAGAGCAGGTCATTTAGGCTTTGTATCCTATCTCTGTGGGTATTGCAGTTGTTGCATGTGCCTGGAAAGATACATGCCAAAGATGACATTATATTCAATGACTGGCCTAATGAGGGTGAAATAAAGGGGGACAATGGCATCCCTAGATCTAGACATGATCCCTTTGTTTATAAGCTGTACAATACAGAAAGACTTTCTTACAACAATAGAAACATGGTCAAATGTTACATCAATGTCCAATTAAGTTACCAAATTCTAAACAATTTGGTAAACTCTCAGGGGCATATTGTCAGTGTGGCAGTTCCCTGGGGTAAATGACTTCCTATAGGATACAATAATGCATTCTCTGGCATTTAGTTTCAGACCACGCTTTTGACACCACTTATTTATATTAGACAAATCTTCCTGCAGGATGGCTAAGTCATTTGGGAATTCAATGACTGCTCCCAACATGCATGCAGTCATCTGTAAATTTAGACAGCAAGAGCCCTTTTGTATTGACTTTTACTTCAGAAAAGTAGATGCCAAACAGGAGAAGTCCTAACACAGAACCCTGGGGGATTGCACACTTGACTGGTCTCTTTGAAGAGGTAACTTCCCCTATTTTGATTAGCTGCAATCCAATGGGTAACATAGGGTTTTATTCCCAGTTTATTTAGATTTTTTACTATGCCTGAGTGGAGAATTGTGTCCTTTTTCAGTGGCAATGTAGGAGCACTGTCAGGTGAAGTGACTTAATTAGAGTTGTGCAGTAGACAAAAGAAATCTGTGAGAATCAAACCTTGTACTATGGGAAGGAATTTATTAACAACTTGTGTACTTAGTGTAGAGGACTAAGGCTTAGACAAACAGTTGTAGCCTGATACACTGTATTTCACATTTTTGTGACTGCAGAAGAACAACACACACTCACACACACACACACACACACACACACACACACACACACACACACACACACTCACACCTTGTCAAAATTCAATACAGGAATCATCTTAAAGGCAACAGTTTGGCTCACCAACAAAGCTGAAAATACTTACATTCCAGCTTTCCACAATAATATATAAATCATCAGCTTCAGATTTCACACTTCAAATGGCTTGGTACATAGAGCTTTGAAATTGCTAAAATGCTCACAGAGCAAAACAGAGCTGGCATGCTTACCTTGCTCCTTCCATAGTAGTAATAGTAGCAAAAACAGAAATCTTTGAGCCTATAATACAAAATGCACTAAATAGCTTTCGACATATGCACACTATATCTCCCTTCGCAGATTGTAAAATGCCAAACAGTTGCAATTTCCTGCTGGAGAACACTGCTGGCAAGCAATCTATGCCAAAATACTATAGTAAAATTCAAATATTGCTCTTTAAAAATCTGCCAGAAGCAGAAACAGGTAATGACATTCAAAGTACTGCACTTTGAATCTGATCTCCAGGAAGCCTCACTCCTTAGTCTGACTGGCATTACTGGAGCTAGAGAGACTGGTAGCCCAATAGCATGCGAGAGGAAGAGCAGCAACAGCTGAAAGTTATACAAGCGAGATTTTTTTTCTCCATTTATGCCCCCCCCCACAAATACCAGGCTCTAGGTAGCTGCCCAGGTCACTTAGTGCTGGATCTGGCCCTGGCTCTTAAGGAAAGTCAGAAGGTGGGGCATATGTATGACTCATGAAAACTGCCTGGGTTACATGGATGGACACTGTAGATGATCCTTTGGGCATTATAGATAACCTGAAAGTTGATAGAGTGGTATAATTTCCTGTTAATGTACTTCCTTCCCCGTTCACCTGGTAGGGCTTTTATTTCTATGTGTGTCCAATCTATGGCCTTTAAAACATCAGGAAATTGTGCTATTGCATAAAATTCCTACATGCACCTTGCTCTCTCCTCGGTGGAGTGTGGAAAACAGATATGCTCCCTTATATATTATAGCATTGCATTTAGAAAATTATGTGGTATTCTAGAAGCTGAGGCCTATGACACCCTTAATATATCCCCTGTGAGTCTCTGGAAAGTACCTGTGGCTATTATACATAAAGCAACATATAACTTTGTTTCCACTGGGATGGACTCTCCACAGTTTCCCTGCGACATCAGGTGAGGGTGGCAGAGGTTGCATATTTTGTCTACTGTTACTCTGTCTACCTGTTATTGCTCTTTAATTTATGTTTTGTGCAGTCTATGATAAGTCATATGGGGTCTAAACATCCTTCTTCTTCTCAGCCATGGTCTAGTAGTAGCAGCAGCAACTGCACCTAGAATTAAAGCCTGTTGCACATACAGGTTAATGATCGCAGCAGCTGCCCCTAACATTTTTTTTCTAAGAGCAATTGTGGCTGTATTCCAAAGAGTTTTGAATCTAAGGGTAAATGGCTACACTAAGTGCACATAATTACTTTATGCCTTCTTGAATAGCTCCACAATGTTGGACTGGTTAATTAGCATGTAATTTGGTTACTTATGCTTTCATTAGCATATCCTGCTGTTTTCTAGAGCTACTTAATGACACCAAAATAACACTCTATTATGTGCACGGAGCATCATGATGTGTATATGATAGCAGCACTTGATATAGGTATTCATGAATCTACCTATATACCTACCTAATCTACTCTGTGTAGGACTCATTGAATAAACACTAATAATAGCATGGAGAGTAATGTATTCAGCCAGAAGTTATACAGCTTTATAAACATCATGTATCAATAATGAACCAAAAGGAAGAGAAAAGACCTTTTGAAAATCACAGACTGACTCATACTGATTGTAGGTGAAAGCTAATCCCATAATTTTAGGCTTCACCCACATGATCTAACTCTAGCACTTGTGGACCCTGCGCTTCTTCATTACTTTCAGTTCATAATTTAGTATCTAAGAATGGCTGCACAATACACATTCCTGACAGATGTTATTGCTTAAGCAGCCATTTTAATGCTTATATGCATTTTGGTGACTGCCACTAAGTATATTGCAGTGCATGATGAAAGTGTTACAGACTTCAAGAAAAAATGACTGTGTGAGTAAATGTTGTTATTTCTCTGTTTACATTTGTTTTATATTTGAATTTTATTTTGTGCAGTGTTAATTAATTTAAAATTGTTTAATTTGAGTTTTAAAAGTTTGATGTTTGGTCAAACGTTTAAGTTCATGTTTATTTCAGTGTTATCTAACCAGTCACACTATCAATTAAAAACAAATAAGCAATTAACATAGCAACTATATATAATAATATAGGAAGAAAGAAGAGGTATAAAACTAATTTAAACATATGTCTGAAAAAGTAAAAAGAAGCATTAATGTGAAAAGCATCATAATCAAGTGCAAGTTAAAAATTAGAGAAATAGCGCTGTAACAATAGGGTATACATAGGTAAATTCTAATAATTAAACTGTAAGCTTTCAGATTGCAAAAAAGCTAATTCATATAGGTGAGTCTTTGCATACCACTTGAAGCCACTCAGAGTTGGGGATGCTCTCAGGGAACCAAGCAGTAGGCTCCAAAGTCACAGATCCAGATAAGAAAGAGAAGAATCTCAGCAGTTTTGAGCTGTACCACTGGAGCCACAGCAGCCTCTACTAAGTGGAAGACAGAGGCTGAGGTGGCTGTTACAAACACGGGGAGTCACTCTGATGGGGTATGGGACATAAGCCTGCAGCTTAAGCATACACATGAAGCAGTTCTTTAACAAAAATTCTCTGCCTGACTGATAAACTGTAGAATTTACACAGAACCACCATAATATGGTGGTATTTGTAAACCCCAGTAATTATCAGGCAGTGGAATTTTGCTCAAGTTGTAGGTGATCTAGTTATGTGTCAAGGAACACCAGACAGAGAGCATCTTAACAGTCCAGATGGGAGGAGATAAGAGCATGTACCATAACAGGAAGCTCAGCAGGTGGAATAAGGTACTTCATGGTGGTAATATTCTTCAGATAGTAGCAGGAAGACTTGACAACTGCTGAAATCTGGTCCTTCATATTCAGCTTATTGTCACCAATTACTCATGGATCACACATCTTTCACATAAAATGTAGTTTACGACCATAATAAGTAATACTGGCAGACAAAACCAATATCAAAGAATCCCTGACAGTAGTATGAATGACCATGGCCAGTGTCTTATTTTAACCAAATATCAGCCATAGTAAATCAGACCTTAGAAGTGGCAGAGGTAAGCTAAAAATGCAATAAAATCCGCCAACACACAACCCAAGATGAATGCAAAGTCAAGCCAACTTGATTTATTAATTAAATGTGTTTAGTGCTTTAATTTCTACACAATTACACAAAGACTTCTTCAGAACAATACCAGATATAAAACTTACAAATTATATAACTCAGGTTAAAATCCCATTTCGATGAAAAGACTACATTAAACAATATAATACCTTACCAGTTAAATGTATATTTTGAAAGTTACTATATAAAAAATTCAATAATTGTAAAAGTTACTAATATAATCAACAGCCTCATACCAGAAAAAAACATTGTGATTAAACAAAATGCTAAAAAGGAATATGACTAACTGCCAACCTTTATCCATTTGTATGGGCTACCTGATTTACCTGGTTTGATAACCTAAAACATCTGTTGCATGTCTGTTTTGTATCCATCTTTATTCCATACCTCTTTTCTTGTCCTGTTCCAGCCCTGATAGCCTGTTGTTGCTCTTTTTCCTTGGGACCTTTCAGCAGTGTCAGCATTTTAACAATACTAGTATTTCTCTTGGCTTGCCAGGAACACTTTTTTTACAACAGTTACCATGACTGTCTACAGCTTGCAGTGTACATCGCTGAACACTGTTTGGGATGCATCTTTTTGGATCATCTGCTCTGGATTTTACCCTAAGATTGTGTTCTTTTCCTGACTCTAAGATCTGAGTGTTAGACAACATTCTTCTATTCCTGTTCAGCTCAACACCTATATTGTGACATAATATTTACAGCAGCAATTTTTCTGGTTCCTGATTTTCTGTAAGCTATACTGGATTAAGTAAAGACTCCAAGAAAGATCCAGCCAAGACAGAATCGTCACTGTGTAATACCTTAAATCTCCTAAAGTGGGCTTGGGAACATGTGATTCCCTTCACCACAGAGGTACACTGTGCCTTCCCCACATGACTGTATATCCTGTATACCCACTTTAAAGGCTGCCACCCATTAGTGACATGATAAGCCCAATGCCTACCCACTTGGGCTAAATTTTTAAAGATCAGCTCCTTTTCTGAGGGATTTATGAAACACATGGCTGGCTGCACCCTGCCATCTCTTGCAGGATGGGAACATCCATTCTCCCTACTAACTCTATCAGTTATCTGAGCATCTATTCCTCAATACTCAGTCATCTGGGTCACAGTTAGGGCCTTGTCTCCAATGCCAACAGAGATGTCTTCCTTCTTTCCTTTGGGTAGTACCAGAGTTTCCCTTCAGGAGTGTAAGATTCTTGATACCCATCTTCTCTGGGATTCTGTGGTACACTTCACACTATAAGGCATACAGCCGGACACACACACACACACACACACACACACACACACACACACATATATATATATATATATATATATATATATATATATATATATATATATATATATATATATATATATAGGCCTGCTTCACATGACTTAAATCTCAAAATGCTGAATTTCATTTTATTGAGACCACAACACCTAAATTTTAAAATACTGAACACTTATTTGACCGAGTCTCATTATACTTTAAGCTTATAATGCTGAATTTTAAGCCATTGACATGATGTGTGTTTCTCTTCATCTGTGACTTGCTTGTGATAAAAACACATTACTGCAACTTAAAATGCTGACTGTCAGAATACTGATAGTAGTGTAAAAAGTACTGTTGTAGTGTTTTTAAATGTGGTTATGTATCTTTACATTTCTATGGGAAGTATCTAATGTAATATGGCGGATGTTATGTGCACTCCCAGCAATAGTGGCAGTGTGCACAGTACTGTAAGGTAAGTAAAAGGTATATGCCCTTTTCCCCACTGTAGTGCAAATCTGGTGTTAGTATACCTATATATAGTTGGGGGTGTAGGTATGCCCCCCACATAGTTTGGTTTTATATCGTACAGTTTCTGTTAAGCGTGTAAGTAAGTAGTTTGTAAGTTTCGCACAACAACATCCAATGATCCAACCAAAAGACAGGGAAGCCACCGTAAAAATAAACTGTTTGATTTTATTTCGGCAAGTGCTTTCATAGTGTCTAAGCACCACTTTATCAGACTGTTAATCACAGCCATTAAAACACCTTTATATAACAGGTACATTTAAATTCAACCTATCAAAACACTTCTCTAATTTACTATTTGAAACTAAATATTTAAATATTTAAAATCAGTCAGCTTACACTCAAGTATTTTGAAATTCAGGTTTTTAAGCTTTCAGTATGAGACTCAGTCAAATGAATTTTCAATATTTTGAAAATTAGATATTTTGGTCTCAGTCAAATAAAATATTTTGAGATTTCAGTCATGTGAAGTAGCCCCATATACATACACACACACACACACACACACACACATATATATATAT
Organism: Protopterus annectens; assembly: GCF_019279795.1. Lineage (NCBI taxonomy): Eukaryota > Metazoa > Chordata > Ceratodontiformes > Protopteridae > Protopterus > Protopterus annectens. Next base: position 376,897,656 of record NC_056731.1, read on the forward strand.
ATATATATATATATATATATATATATATATATATATATATACATATATGGTTTCACTTTACATTCTCAGAATACTGAAATCTCAAATTTCAGTATCTCAAGACGAAAGTGTCAAAAGTGCAGTTGCACAAAACTGCATATGATTGAACTTGCCAATGTCGAATCTGCGGTTGTGGTGGTGCATTATGTGACGTGTGGTTTACTGTGTCCATAAGGTGAGGTGTGCTATGGGATATGTGGATGGCTGCCGATGTGTGGTTACAGCTGGAGATTTAGGTAAGTGTTTTTTAAGGGTTTTGAGTAGGGATTTGAGTGTATATGAGTGTGTTAGGAAGTTTTAGGTGTAGGTTAGGGTAGGTATGTAAGAGTGTGAGTGTGTAAGTGTTGAAAGTGGTTGTATTTGTACATATGTAATGTGTGTTTGTGCAACAGGAATGTGGAGTGTGTAGCAGTGAATTTAGTGTCTTTTTCTTTTTAGTGTGACCTCAGAGTTTGTATATATAAGTAGCGGGGTATGGTGGACACAGCCCCTCACAAGAGAGGTGCAGGGGGGCTTGCCCCCCTGCTTATATGTAGGTTAGGTGGGTTTTATTTGTATTTTTGTCTGTGTGTGTGTATTTTGTTGGTTTGTTGTAGTGTGGGGAGAAAGGTTTATGCATGTCTGCTTGTGTGGTGGAGGGTGTATTTTAAATCAGAGTATCACATACTGAAAGTCTTATATTCTGAAGTTTCAGTATTGTGATGTTCGGTTTTATGGGGTTTTGATACTTTCGTCTCAAGATACTGAAATTTGCGACTTCAGTATTTTGAGATTGTAAAGTATATATATATATGGGTTCCTATGACTTCATCGAACTGTCAAATCACCGACACTCACCTCTTCGACACCAAACCATCGACGTCCATATCATCGACAATTCCGGTAAGCGATCTTCCCCCTCACAGGACCCATGGTAGCGCTTCTTCCTGTGTTACAACGATTAGGGTTTACGTGATTCCGTATAATTTACCTTGAAAGCGCTACCATGGGTCCTGTAAGGGGGAAGATCGCTTACCGGAATTGTCGATGATATGGATGTCGATGGTTTGGTGTCGAAGAGGTGAGTGTCAGTGATTTGACAGTTCGATGAAGTCATAGGAACCCATATATATATATATATATATATATATATATATATATATATATATATATATATATGGGTGCCCTCCAGATCATCAAACTTTTTTTTCAAAATAATTTTTATTATTAAATATATTCAAAGAAGAAATTGATTATTAGTTAAAACAAGAAAACATAATAGTAAAAGAAACAAAGTATACACATAGTGTCTAAATAATGCAGTATTACAATATATCATAAAAAAGAAAAAGAAAATCAATGTTACATTAAACAAAATAGAGATCTTTGTTTAGAATATTCTCTAAATTGGACCACTAAGAATATGAATAGGATGTTCTAGTAGTTCTTGACTTAATAGTCAACATTTCTAAACAACAGACTTCAGTAAGAATATTTTTGAATTCTGCAAATGAAGGTGTGTACTCAGATTTCCAATTTTTAGTTATTGTTTTTCTAGCTGCTGTTAACACAGACCATAAAAGAGGATATTTGATTTTTCTAATACAAAAAGGGATTTGAGTATTGAATAAAACCAAAGATTTGGTCAAGACAAATCAATCTGTAAAAAGTGCTTGAAGAAGATTGTTGATTTTTTTCCCAAAATGTCTTTAAGACTACACAATCATAGAACATGTGTGGCCAGTCAGGTTTAGAATCTTATTTATATCTCCAGCACAATACCCTATCCTTGTTAATGAATTCTAATTTATGTGATGTGAAAAAGCTCTATTCATAAATTTCCAAGCATATTTTCTCCATCTTAATGATGAGGTAGTAAGTTTGGATGATTGCAAAATTTTTTTTTATCTAATTCAGTAGGAATCATATTATTGTTTGTGATTAAGTAAATTTCTATATTAAGTATTTTATATATTATTGATAGTTTACATTTAATATTTGTGTTTTGTTGAATAAAAGAGGTGAACATTTTTATTAATTTAGGAATTGGAGATCTTGAATTTTGTGGAAATGAATTAATTTTGTTAAACAAAAAAGTTCTAAGAGATTGAAGTTGTAACCAATCAAAACTGTTTAATTCAAAATTTATAATTAGATGTTCTAGTGCAATCATCTTGTAAAAACTGGAACCAAAAATTTAGTTTTTTTTCTTTAATGGGAGAATATTATTCAAATTGGAAGTGACAATAACATCTTTTGTGAATGCAATAGGGAATAAAATGAATATCCAGTATTTGTACATCATGTTTTTGTATATATAATTTCAATAATCTTTTAATAAGAGCTTCATATAATTAGATGTATTACTGGGAAGTGTATTTAGAGAAAAATAATTTTTCAATATCCATATAAATGGGTTATTTATAATTAAGAGTTTACTGGTATTGGTTCTCTCAGTGTCAAAACAAGGGACTTCTTGAAATTTCTTCCATTTCGCTGAATAACTCTCATTTAACAACAGTAGGAAAGTCTGATGGAATAGAGTATAATTCTAAGTGTGGAAGGCTTATACCTCCTAAAGACCAATCCCTCATATGATTTGCAATAGATATTCTAGGTTTATTTGGTTGCCATAAAAATTTCAAAATCATTGTGTTGAATTATTTAATTATTTTTTTTGGGGGGTGGTTAATGAAGTAGATTGAATTATGTAAAGAATTTTAGGTAGAATGATCATTTTGATAATTGAAAGTTTTTCTTCCATTGTGAAAAAAAAAGATGTTTCCATTTATTAATTAAGTTATTAATAGAGGAGTTGCAGTTAGAGTCATTTGTTTTTATTATATCTATAATGGGTGGCCTAATGGTTAAGGTGTTTGCCTTACAAACACAAGGTGCAGGGTTTGAGTCTCACAAGGGATGATTGGCTAGGCTTAAAATGGCTCGCAAGGGCAGTTAGCTTAGTACTAATCTATGAACCTATTATATTGTTTGTTATATGATACCTAAATATTTTAAACCCTCTGCATTAACTAAATATCTAGTATACTTCTGATTCCAATAATTAGTCTTTGAGGTGATAGGAAGTATTTTTGTTTTATTATAATTAAAAATTAAACCTTTCTTTTTTTGCATCAGTTCCATAAAATCAAATACAGCATGTAGTGTTTTATTTGTTCCCTCAATGGTTAGAAGAAGATCATTGGCAAAGAGTTGTACTTTAGAAGTTATCTCTGAATTTAAATTAAGTTTCTTAATATTTGGGTTCATTCTTACATAGTTGGCTAGAGGTTCCATTAGGATAATGAATAGTAAAGGAGAGAGGGGACAACCCTGTTTAGTTCCTTTATGAATTGGGATATTTTCTGATATAAATGAACCAATCTTAATATATGCATAGCTACCATTATATAAATGAGAGATTAAATTAATAAATTTATCAGAAAAATTATATGTTTTTAAAGTAAGAAATAGGTAATCCCAGTTAACTGAATCAAAGGCACAGTTTATATCTAGACTTAATAAGGTTAGAGTCTTCTTTGATTCTGTTGTATGGTCAATAATGTTTAATATTCTTTTAATACTGTCAAATGTGTTTCTATTTAAAATAAAACCTGTTGATCTTCGTTAATTAATCCAGGGAGGAATTTCTTAAGTCTATTGGTGTAAATGGATATAAATATTTTATAATCAATATTTAAGAGTGATATTGGCCTATATGAAGAGCATTTAGAGGGGTCCTTATCTGTTTTCAAAATAGGAGAGATGAGTGTATATTTCCAAGAGGGAGGGATTGTAAACAGTTCTTGACACTGGGAAAAAACTTGATGTAATAAGAGAAGTGACTCTTTAGGAAGTAATTTATATATCTCTGGGATGATTCCATCATTATCAGGAGCCTTATTTTGTTTTAAAATATTAATTCAATTTTTGATCTCAGATAACAAGATGGGTTTATCTAATATGTTAACTTGCTGTTCCAATAATTTATTTTTAGTATATCTTTTAATAAAGGAATTTACCTTCATTTTAGAGTCTGACTAAGCCACGGTGATACAGTGGTAGCGTTGTTGCCTCACAGCAAGAGGTTCTCCTGTTCAATTCTCGGCTGGAGTGCCTTCTGTGTGGAGTCTGCATGTCCTCCCTGCAGTCGAGTGGCCTCCGAAAGACATGCGTGAATGGGCGTGCCTTCGCTGAAGGTTGGGCATCAGGCTGGCAACTTGACACCATAAAAATCGACTGCCAATCATTAGCGGACCGGAGTTCTGCAATGGTGACCCCTAACTGGGAAAAGCCGCAAAGACAAACAACAACAAACAACCTTCATTTTAGAGTCTAATACGTTTGAATTTTGATTAATCTTGGTAAAATTATTTCTAAATTCCATTAGTATATCTCCCAGATCTGTTACCAACCTCTTTTTTTTTTTTTCCAGAAAATATGTCTTTAATATAACGCATCTTATTTAACCTCTTAGTTTTGGTGGCTAATCTCTTTAATGATTTAGGATTAGTAGAAAAATGTATAAATTTAAATCTCTCTAAACTAATCTTGATCTTATGATTGAGGTTTTCTAAATATTTATTATTTAAGGTATTAATTTCCTTAGTTCTATTGGATTTAGTTATTTGTTTTTGTAATTTAACAGAATCAATTTTTTTCTTGTAGAACTTTTATTTCTTTTTCCCAAAGTTTTTTTTGTTACTGTACCAATTAATTGTTCTCACATATAAATATGCTTTAAGAGCATCCCAGATATATATAACAGATGTACCTTTGGTTGTATTAATATTAATAAAATTCTCAGTTTCAGAAACAATAAAATCTTTAAAATCAGATAAAGTGGTCAAATATGCTGGTATTCTTCTAATATGAGGGATATAATCTGAGTGCTGGGACAGTTCAAATACTATTGTATTATGGTCGGATAATGGGCACAAATGAACTTTGACTTTTTGTATATTATTAATTAGATGATTTGAGATATAGATTCTATCAGTTCTAGAGTATGTGCCATGTCTTGCAGAGAAGTGTGTATAAAAAAGTGATTTTGAGTCAGCAAAATCATTAATGTCTCTAAAATTAAATGATTCAGTAAATTCAATCAAAATTTTTGCAGGTGAAGTTATCATCCTCTTTCTAAAAGCAGTAGAATCCTTTTCATTTATTATACTGTTAAAGTCTCCAGTGAATATGATGTTTCCTTTTGATAAGTGTGCTATTTGATCTAGTTGTTGTTTGTCAGTATGAGAACCAATCCCAGGAATCCAATATATATTAATGAATGTGTATATTTTTTTATTCAGTTCTAAAGTGGTGGCACATAGCATACCTGTATCATCACTGTATGTATTTATTATTCTAGTAAAAGAGAGGGAATGGTTCCATAAAATAACTACATAACTAGATAATACAGAATATTTCATATTATTGAGTCTGTGTATGTCTTCCTTTAGTAAATGTGTTTCTTGTAGAAAAACAACATTAGAATTGAAAAGATTGAGATATTTATATAAATCCCCCCTTTTGCAGCCATTATTTAATCCATTAATATTAATAGAAATACATTTTAATGAAGACATTTTAAAGGATAAGTATGTATACTAGGGTATGATCTTTTAGATGGTTATATGTGTACATATATGTATATATTCTTACTGTAATTAAGTAGGAATTAACAGATTTGTTATCCAAATGATATAAGATTAATGTATTAGTTAAACTTCTTGAAATATTAGATACCAAAAAATAACAAATATTAACTATATACACAGAAATTACAACTATATTCACCATTACCCCCTTCACAGAGTTCAAAAGACTCCTGACTCAAACAGGGTACTGTTTGAGTCAACCACCCTCTTACCAACAACAGTAAATTCCTCCCCACCATAATATGTGATAAATGTTGTTATTGTGTGACAAAATGCAAGAAATATTAATATTTTACATGTAACTCATAAATCAATATATTAAGGAATTAAAGTTTGAAAATAATACTTGTTATCATGGAAAGCATTAATAGAAAGAATCAAGTGTTAATGATTATTTGAGTATATTATGGATGGAACAAAATTGTTAAAGAGTATAGTGGATTTATAGCAAGATAAAAGACTATAGTAATCAAAACAAGACATGGTGTCTAAAATGTAGATACAATCTTAAGACTTTTTTAATATTTATATATAAAAAATCCTATGCATCATAAAATGAAAAATAGCAGATGGCTAGTGGATAAACTGTTATATATTAAGGGAAAGTAATAACTCTTATTCTACTGATCAGTTATATATTTCAGTTCCTTATGCAAACCAATAATATATTTATTCCCTGCTTGTAATTATTAAGTGTCTTATAATGGAATATAAAGAATAACTAATATATATAAACCAAAATTTAAAGCTGTTAACTTGCAGACAGAGGATAATATAAATGTAATGCATAATGTGAAGATATATAAAATATAGTACATGTAAGTAACCCAATCACATTCCAACCTTTTAATGATTAAATATAATCTGTACAACCTTGGAACCAAAGCATGCATTTAAATGGTTGAAAACCAGCTAAAAACAGAATAAATGTAAAGGAAGATAAATAAATTCCTAATGATATTTTTTCTTTCATCACTTATTCTTTTGTTTAGCTATATACTTTCCAAACAGAATGAAATAAAAGTATATAGGTCAAAATGTGATTAGCAAAACTGTTACACTCGCTGTTCTTCCTTTTTTTGTATTAAAAGATGTTTTGGGACAATGTAACATGCTCAATTAATCTTTCACTAGATAAGATGAACTAGCAAGTAAATAGGAATTAAATTAAAACAGTTTCTATTAGGTCATCCATTCCCTTCCTTTCTTAAAATACAACAAAACATCCGTACATTATAATATAAATATGAATTTCACATCAGATCCAATAAAACTGCAATAAAACATTAATAGTTGTAACATTCTGTCTAATAATATCAGTGTCCCCCCCCCTCTTTTTTTTAAAACAGTAGTAAAACATGTTATATTTGCGTTGCAGGACATTCACACTTGGTTTTAGCAAACTGTAGAATGGAAAATGAATTCCCCTTCTTCCAAATACTCTACCAACAGTTGTACATCTATAACCTGTTTTTACAACAGAAAAGGGTACCAAGCAGGGCTGCTGTACAGTTTAGAATTAAAAATATGAATGCATACAGCTAAGACATATTTTTTCCAAATGCTCCATCAACAGTTGTATATCTATAACCTACTTACACAACATAAAAGGATACCAAACAAGGCAGTTGTATAGTTTATAGTTAAAAATATGAATGAATACATCTAAGACATATTTCTTCTTTCTTACTTTACATCAGTAGTGTTACTATATGTTAGAGTGTTTACTCATCACTTCACTTTCCATGCTAAAAGCAAATCCTGTTAAATTCCTGTCTCGCCAATTTTTTAAAAGTGATACATTTCCAATAAAACAGATTACACTATATCATTCCCTTTAATGTGTGGTGATGGTCTCTGACTGCCTTACATGCTTATAGATGTTCTGACTGAACTGAAGGGACCACACACCTTGGAAACGAAGCACAGAAAGAAATGCACTACATTGTTTTACTCTAATGCATTAACATACAGATCAGTAAACATATATAGTACTGTACTTTAAAAGAGACGTTATGCACATGAATAAATAAAACGACAATGTTACTTTGGCTGTTGCTTACTAACAGACAAAAAAAGAGAATTAAATGGAGTGTGTGTGTGTGTGTGTGTGTGTGTGTGTGTGTGTGTGTGTGTGTGTGTGTGTGTGTGTGTGTGTGTGGAGTACCGTGTATGGGTTTATAGAATTAAGGCCAACAAGATAGAGACATTGACTGACATATCATGTAGCACATGTTTATCGCATGGAGGCTAGAATATATATCAGCTCTATGTGTCTCATATTAACCCTCCTGGTGTAACATAAATGCGGCATCCATGTAAACCACCCTTTCTTACAACTGACAGTATCTCTGATAGTATGATTGAATCCCTAAAGTAACTTGAGTTGATTTCTAGAGGCAAAGTAGGATTACTGAAAAACAGTTAATGAAAGAAATGGAGCTTGATTTCTTGAATTTCTTTGTGTAACTAAGATTTGTAAATGTGTGAATTATTCTTGTTTTAGATTATTTTCTTAGAGTTTCAGTGTTGCTATTTACTATGAGTAGGTTATCTGTTTCCTAGTGTATGAATGTTTTTAACGGATTTTATTCACTTCTATGAGTGGATTAGTTCTCTTTCTTTTGGCATGGCATGAGATTTCCCGTTTGTTCTCGGTATCCATTCTGTGTTACCTTACATTGAGATTAGGTAAGTGTTCAGTATAGTTTTGTCTTGAAACATTTCAGTCTGTTTTTCTCCCTCCAACCTCACAGCACATTGTATTAGTACCCCAAACATTTGACACTGCACAACTATGTTGTTCCCTTCTGACTCACCCATTTGTTAGTTAAAATCAAAGATTCTTCCCAGCTCCTGGTTGCATATGTGCATTGACAGATACTTGTGCAGGCAGTTTTGTGATGTGAGTGGTGTGTCAATAGCTACAGCCTGTGTCACCTCCACTTTTTCTCTGCCTCTGATTGGTTTATTTGTAATGCAGATCTTGCACCTGGAAATTTACCTGGCATGAACATAGAAAGATCATGCTGCACAGGAAAATCTGTAGTCTGAATGGTGTTATGGAGTTGAGAAGTAGGTGTCATCATGGTCACTGCAGGAATACATTCTATACTTCCTAAATATAAGAACAGGTGTGCTTTGAAATTGTTACTTTCTTTCACGTTCAGTTTTACAGAAAGCTTTATTAACCTTTACCTTTATTTTTTCCTGAAAGTAAATAAAATAGAATATTACAAATAGTAACAATTTGTGCCAACCCCCCCCCCCCCAAAAAAAAAAGAAGGATCTCTTGGCTGGTTAAGCTATAGGAGGCAAAGCATCTGGATATATTGCTGGAAAACTACACTATGAGAAAAGGGAAGTAAAACCAGATAACTACAATGGTTATACATTGTTGAGGCATATCTCCAAATGTCTCAATGCAACAAATCTGGACAAAGGCCCAAAAATAAGGTCATATTTTAAATATTGCTCTTATAAACTTAGAAAGTTGTTAGACTAACAGGATTGGTGTTAGTGTGACTTTTATAAAGAATATGAAGTCTGAAACTCAATGACTTAATTCCTCGGTTATTTGCCAAATAAACCCACTCATTTTGTAAGGAGCAGACCTAAAATCTGAGGCAAAAATCTGGACAGTTGGGAGGTATGCATGGATGTATGGAGTGTGACACCCATGCCCTGGCCCAGCAATCAAGAAGCCTCAATCCTCACCACTAACACCAGAGAGGGGCATCTCATATAGGAGGAAAGGATAAAAAATACATACAGTAAAGTGCAATTACCCTTAAGAGCACACAGAGATCAAAGTCAGTCTGGGGCTGGTCGCTCCCTTGCTGTCCAGGTCCCCAATAAGACTCCCCACTGACACAGCTATTGGGTCCAATCTCAGCCTAGTGGGCAAGCTAAAACCTCCAGCACCCTCTCTGTCCAACCAGTGCTTCGTGTCCCTGCCCAAGTAGCTGACACACACACACACACACACACACACACACACACACACACACACACACACACACACACACACATATACTTTGAGAAGAGTTTATACAACCACACAGCCACTCCTGGGGAAGGCTGGCACAGGTTCTCCAGCTGTGCCCTTTTTTTCCCAGACTATACGGTAGTACCAGCTGCCACCACCCACTAATATTTATCAGCTACTCAAAGGCCCTTAAAAGGGTGTCCAATTATTACTGTGCAATATTATTATCCAATTGGTAGTATATCCCAGGTCTAAATCTATTGAAGTGGCTTTGTACGATTTACCAAAGGCATGCAAGTACTCTAAAGAGCTTAAATTATCTCTACAAAAACAGCCACAGTTGAAAGGTTTAAAAATATTTAATAACAAATAATCAAAACACAAGACAATACATTTTACTACACAGTGCTATTCAAGAGTAAAGAGATCACATAGAGATACTTAAAATAATTCAGTAGTACAGTTCTAACATCACATAAAACACTTAGCCTAATCTTTCTAGTTTCCAGCTATTTCGAAGAGAAAACACAAATCTAAGATAAACTTACATATAGAGCAAGACAGTGCTGATGTGTTGGATGGTCAAGACAAAAATGCTTAATGTTCTGTGATTCTCTCTGTTTAAATTGATATTACAGTCCTGATTCACATCACATTGTTTTACTTGGCTAGCAGAGTGCACTGTTGTTAGGTTTTTGCAGTTCCACATGTAACAGCATTTTTTTCCATTTAAGACAACAAGCCTGTGGCTTACATTAATATTTACAAATGACAGAATTATCTATAAAATTCTATCTGGCAAGGCTGGCAGCCTTCATCTATCTTCACCCAGTCTTCACATGGAGGATTAAGTGATATCTTGCATGTCTGTGCATCTGCAGGGGGCAAGAAAAGGCTACATTCAGAAAAACAGTGGGCTTAGCAAGTATGTTGACCCCAGTGGACATCTGAATAAACTGTCTCTCTCTCTTCACCACTGCTAGTACAACAAGGGCAAACATAATTAAATCATATCCCAGAGGAGCAGATCCCATACAATGAGGTCAGATCAGATTTAGCATTAGAACAACATGGGTGAACTGAAGAAATGCACTTGTGTAAGAGATGTGAACTTAAAGCTAATGCATGCTTGCCACTGCAATGCATTGAAACAAGCTGTGTCACTTTTAGTTCGTCAGTTTTAGCAGTCTGCTTGGGAGATGCACACTTATTTATATAGTTTACATGCTTTTGTTCAAATTCATAGAAAGTCAGCAGTAGCTTTTGCTGTTACAAATAATCACATTTGTTAGAAGCTGAATGTAGGAGTTATCAAAAAAGCAACATTGAATTATGCTTTTATGAAAGAAATGTCAATGTGGTACATGTAATCTGAGAGGAGAGAGATAGATTGTGTGTGTGTGTGTGTGTGTGTGTGTGTGTGTGTGTGTGTGTGTGTGTGTGTGTGTGTGTGTGTGTGCATGGGTTACAGTTAAAGTAAAGGCTAAGTAAGGGACAGATTTAGTGTTGTGCATGTTTGTGTTGTGATTATGAAAGTGTGTGTGCAGGGGTAGAGGCAAGGCTAAATAATATGATAGATTTAGTGTTGTGCATGTTTGATGTTGCAAATATCTGTGTCCAAATATCATGTGCACTCATATTGTTAGTGAATGCTGTTTTCAAAGGTTAATGTGAAGGGTTAAAGTTTGGGTCAGGCAGTGGTGGCTCGTGCTATTGGACTGCAGGACTGCAGCCCCCCAGCTGTACAAAAACAGGAAAAAACAAAATTAAAAAAAATTAACGAGTCCCGGAACTCCGATCTGGGGGAAAGAAGGCAGCAGTCTACAGATGCCCCAGAAGTCTATGCATGCTCAGAATTGAACTGGAGGCTGGATTCAGCTCACACATGCATGCTTGGCATTTGGAAACAGGAGCATAAAATGCCCCAGTTACTATAACTGGTGGCTAGAGAGTAACTCAGGCTCAAACCCTGAACCTTGGGTGCAGTTAGTAAGAGCCTGAATTCCCTACCTACACCACTTGTGAAAACTGCTCAGATTGTTGCCTCATATTTTGTTCTGTTCTGTTCCTCATAAAATCTGTGGTTTTCTGGATTTTGAATTCACTAAATAATGACAGACATTTGAATTTCAGACTTCATATTCTTCAGAAAGTACATGGTAACACAAAACATTTCATTCTAGCAATTTTCTAAGTTTATAAGATCAATATTTGAAATTTGTCCCTATTTTTTGGGGCTGTGTTTTACCATTATTGGCTTTGCCCTGTTTTTTGTTCTAAGAGGTTGAGAGCTATGGTGAGAACTGAATTCACTGAATATGTTTGGGGGCTGTATTTCCCAATTATTGGCTTTGTCCAGGTGTTTTGTGCTGAGAGGCTGAGAGCTATCATGAGAACTGAATTCATTAAGTGATAGCCATTTCAGTTTCAGTCTTCCTGCCTTTCAAGAAATAGCTGACTTGGCATAGTGGTATGTTGCTCTGACTGTAATGCACAGGGTCCTGGGTCCTGGGTCCAAGCCTTGGCAGTGAAATGCATGGCAGTAGCAGAGCATTTTTTTCTAGCAATTTTCCAAGATTATACAAGCAATGTTTAAAATGTGTCCCTGTTTTTTAGGCTCCCCCCCCCCGCCCAATAAATTTTGGCTTTTTCTAGATTTCTTGTACTCATGTGCTGCAAAGTTGAGAGATATTGTTGAGTGTAGAGTGGATTTTACAAGGAGCTAACAGCTTCAAGGGAAGATAAGTTTAGTGCTGCTTATGCCGAGTCTGCTTGCATTGTTAATAGCACAGCAGGTAGTGTACTTGCATTTGATGCAGAAGGCTGTGGGTTCTACTCCCACAGTATGTAGGAGCATTGCTGATACTGTACTGTGTTGTACTTTTAAAGGGGGTGGATGCTGCAGTCCCAAGAATGTCCTCTTTGGCAGAGATACCTAGTAACTATGAACCTGTTATCAGTTTGCCATCCATTCCCTATTGTAATATTACTAGCTTATCATTTTTTTAATGTAACATGGGCAATTTGTTCCTCAAAGGCAACAGGCACTTTATTTGTAGATGAAACAATGAAATATAAAGTTGTTTGCTAGCAGCAACCTCTTCATTAGTTACAGATCTTTTTAATGCGGAATTATTTAGATGACTTTTACTTCTGCAGAGATTGTGCATATTTACTGATACTGGTGGATTGTAGAAACGAGTAGACTTTTATGATGGAAATGTTCTGGATTGGGCAGTTTTGCCATTATTTGTGCATTCATTTTGTTTCAATGTTTACTGGAAAAATGTTCAAAACAATAAATTTTAAATGCCCTTTAACAACTGTACTGTACTATACAAGGAATATTATGTAATACAATCAGGAAGGTGTATTAAAGAACACATATGTTTCATGTGCAAGGGGCCTATAATTTGAAAACAGCCCAAAGTTAATATTTATCTGCCACTGGCCAGATATATTTTCTTTGAATGTGGGTTTCAATGCTGTTTCAATGAATGTGAGTTTCAAGGGCAGAGAAGTTTTAATGCTAAGTCTATTTTCATGTGAGACTGCATTGCTTTGTTTAGCAGATGACTATAAGTGTTTGCGCTGTAAAATTTAAAATAAAACTTGTAAATGAAATCCAAATCATTGTAGAAGTAAAGCAGTATGCACATTACAATGTTTATGGTAAATGGGGTGAAATAGCCAAGTAATGGGACATTGGAATGGCTGCAGGGGAGAGACCTCATTTGACCATGCTTTTATGAGGGGGGGAAGGACGGCAAACTCAAAGCCAGCCCTGGCTGAACTATACCTCTCCACTGTCCAGATTTTTGCAGAATGAATAGATTTTTTCTTATTATTTTTGGTTTGTTCCTCATAACATTTGTGGTTTTCTGGCAAATCATTTAGAAACGAAGTTACTAAATAATGACAGACATTGAGTTTCAGACTTCATACCCTTCAGAAAAATGCACGCTAAAGCAAGACCTGTTATTCTATCAACTGTCTAAGTTTATACAAGAGCAATTTTTAGTACTGTCTGTATGTTACCCCGATATATTTGGCCTTGTCCAGATTTCCTGTTTTAAGAGGTTGAGAGGTACGCACAAATAAATCTATAGAATTAGGTATACCCATACCTCTCAACTGTCCCCAACTTTGGCTCAAAATGTTGTTCTCCCCCTAATAATCCCTATGCAAAATGGCAATTTTGGAAGAAACTGTGGAGGGTTTACAATTAATGAATAATTGTAATGATCAGAATTATAGATTACTTTTATTTCAGAAATGCATGTAGATTCTCTTATTTTGTCAGCTGCTCAACTTAACAGTACTAATATTACAGAAGTATCCCTTCTTTGACAGGTTCCCAGTAGTACTGGGTAGCTATTTTATATTTTTGCATCACATTTTCGGTCTGTTTTTCATAAAATTGTGGTTTTCTGGCAAATTAGTGGCAAATCATTAAAGATTTAAGTTAGAAAATAATGACAGATATTTGAGTTTCAGATTTCATACCCTTCCGAAAATTCATACTAATGCAAGACCTACTATTCTATTATCTGTTTAAGTTTATAAGAGCAATATTTAAAAATTGTCCTTATTTTTGGGCCTTTGTCCCACTTCTATTTATGACTTTGTCCAGATTTCTTGGTCTGAGGTTGAGAGGTATGACAAATGTGTCAGGGCTATCACCATCAGCCAGAGACATTTCAAATTGTGACATACTTGTAGCACCCCATTCCCTCATGTAGTGACTCTAGATGTGTCCAAGCAAGGCAAGGAGCAGTTATGCAGTGTAAGTGTGCAGAGTATCCCCCCATCCAAGGTAGACACAAGTACTGCATTGGCTTTTCATTTGTCCATGATTCTGCAGAATGTTCTGGTTTTCTGTCATATTTTTATACTGTTGATTTATGCTTCTTATTATTCAGAAAACGCATGTTATTACAGTGCTTGTTGCTCTGTGTTTAAGTAGTAATGCTTTAATGACCATCAGGTAAGTTTGTCTGAGATTGTAAGATGCAAGTAAGCTTTAATAAGCATACTGTTAAAGAATTACCAACATTGAAAGCCTTTTTGTTGTTGCCATGCAGAGTATATTTACATAACTATGTAAGGTATAAGCCTAAGGTATTGAAATGCATATGACAGTATTTGTAATAAAGGACAGGATTACAGTATTTTTAGAAGCTCATTACATTTGTTGGAGACTTGCAGTCATCTTTGCAGGCTATACCCGTAAACTAAACAAAATGCCAATCTATCATGTGTGGTCCATAACCTGTACAGTAATCCTTTAAGCAATTTATCTTGAGCTTGTTTCTTGTTTGCGGTTCATTTTTTAACTTTGATCATGTTTTCTCCATGAAACAAGTAGATAGTTGTCAGACAGCAGGTCTTTTTTGGATAAGAAACATTTTTACAAGTGGGGGTATCACACAGATTGCTACTTTGAGCATGTTACTTGGTACTTTTATAAAGCTGAATATAAATTACAATTAGAACTGCAATGCAAGAAGAAGTGGTTTGAGTTGAGTGCTGCTTGTTTTTTTATACTTGATTTTGGCTGGCATTCTAGTAAGGTATTTAAAAAGTAATTTATCGTTTCATGCCTCACAAGCTTTTTGTTTCCATCTAGATATTAAGTAAGCTGTAATGTAACCAATTCATTGAAATATTTTTTTTTCTTCTATACTTCATTTTGTCTTGATTGGACTCTCATAATGATGGTTTGGCACTCAGGGCAGCGTATTTAATTAAAGTCCCCATTTCTGTGGTTTTTGAGCATGGCTCCGCCCCTTTCTAGTTGGCCACATTCCTTCCCCTTGGCCCCACCCATTCAACTGTCTCCTGCAGCCCTCCATTGATTTGAAGTCACCAGCCGCCACTGGGGTCAGGACTGGGGTTCTGGTTAGTACAAATGAGTAAGGAGAGGCAGAGGATTCTTAAGGATCCAGTATGTGTCAGCCTGGGATTTAATGTTAGATAAGACATTCTGTATAAGCACTGATGGTTTATGTGTCTCATACCAGGGTTTCCACAAACTTATTTGCTAGAACCTTTCCTGCCCCATGCTACATTTTTCAGGAAGAGTTTTCCTAGCTGACACTCATACATAGCAAACTCAAACCCAAATCTGGAAAACATCATGGTGGCAGTACTCAATGTTATGAGTTTAAATAGAAAAATGCCAGAACTTGAGGCCCTGCTGTAACTTAAACTCATTCATATATCTGTCTAGTTATTGAGACATGGCTTCAGTGCAATGGCTGCACTCCCTCTATACAGGGTTTAGTGCTTCTCATGTCTGCAGGCCATTAAGGATCTGTGGAAGAGTGTCTGTATTAGTCAGAAACACCATCACCTCACATCAAATTACCTATGATCCTGTCCTGGTGCTCATGAAGATCTAAGTCACCTTTAATAAATCCAACTATGGCTTCATTGTTAGCTACAGATCCTTATCAATGTAATCCAAAGATCATGGAAATTTCCTTAATACCATTGAGTGGTTAAATATCAAATTAAATAACTTTCTGCTAGGGGACTTCAATTACTCATGCTTTGTCAAGGGCAGATCCTGCCTTTTGAACCTGGTTGACTTTTTCAAAACAGTCACCAAAGCCATAGATGAAGGGAAGGTAGTCCACACAGCCTATCTGGACCTTGCAAAGGCATTTGACACAATACCCCACTCGGGCATCATAGATAAGCTATCCAGCTTAAATATAAACCCCTATGTCACAAGATGGGTCGCAAACTGGCTCAAAGACAGAACCCACAGAGTGAGAGTTGCTGGAGCCATGTCAGACTCGAAACCGGTCACAAGTGGCATCCCACAGGGTTCTGTCCTGGGACCACTCTTGTCCGGTATATACTTTTCCGAGGTACAGGCAAGCGTGGAGGACTATGGCTCACCAAGTTCAGACGACTGCAAACTGGGCGCCATAATCGACTCTCCAGCTGACACAAACATTCTTCAAAAAGGTCTCACAGAGACAGATAACTGGTGCCAGCACCATGGTTTAAAGCTAAATGCCAAAAAATGTATAGTCATACCCTTTGGCAAAAACAATGTGCCCACAAATTACCACATAGGTGGAAACCCATTAAGTACAGAGAAAGTTATTAGGGACCTGGGGACCCAAGTTGATAGCAATCTCTCCTTTGAAAACCACATTGCCAAAGTGGTTAGAAAGACCTTCTACATAGCCCACCTCATCACGAAGGGTTTCACATCTAGATCAAGAGAGGTAATCGTGCCCCTTTATTCATCCCTCATCAGGCCCATCATAGAATACAATGCCCCTTTTGGGATGTACCTTACCCAACACCTGCAGCAATTAGAAAGACCCCAAAAGTATCTCACCAAGAGGATCAAGGGTCTCAAACAGATGCCATATGCTGCTCAATTAAAAAAAACTCCAGCTCTACTCAGTTGCATACCGCCTACTTCGAGGCGATCTATGCCTGACATACAAAGCTATGTCAAATCCAGAATTAATGGACATGCTCCACCTCAGTAAATCTAAATCCCTTAGAGACACATGCTCGAGGGACTTGAACCTCAGCACAGAAATAAATAGAACTTGCTGGAGGGACAGGTTCATAACCCAGGGGCTCCCTTCACTCTGGAATAGAATTCCAGTTCATGTGAGGCAGAGCACCTCACTGAATCTCTTCAAGAAGAATCTTGATAGGTGGATGGGGGATCGTAGGTTTGTCCCAGGGATTACTCCCGTGTCACTATTAGACAGAGGCACAGTAAACTAAACCTTAAAAAGGGCACAGTATACTCAAATCAAGGGGTGGCGTAAGCCATACAGAATCGGGCTAGGCTTATAATTGCCCCAGGGCAGATAGCCTAGTATGAACGTATGAACCTATGAACCTATTTATTCACAGGTATACACCTCTAAAATGGATATGCTCAGTGTTTTCTGGACTTTGTTAATATCAAAGCACTGGTGCAAATTGTGAAACTACCCAGAAGGGGATTTAATATTCTGGACCTGGTTCTTACCAACCTCGTCCCACCTGTACCTCAACATTTCATCCCTGATTAAATCAGACCATGTCAGTTATCTTATCTATCAGGCCTAATGGTACCACAATCCCACCAAATGAGATCATCTTACAGGGCAAACCTATTTTAGATTATAGAAGACCTATGGAAAAATTCCCAGCAATCCCTAGCAAATGGATTTAATTGAGAGGGCTGCCACATTCACTTCCAGTTTTTACCCGTACTTAAACAGCTGCATAGAAAAGTCTGTACCTGTCTAGCCTAAATATAATGGTAAAGTCAGGAATAAATCTCTCTAGTGGAACTCCAGTATTAAAAAAACTATATAACAGAAGGTAAGTGATGAAAAGTTGTAAGAAATCCCCATCCTCCTACCTCAAAAACATGCCAAGAAGGAACTTAAAAGCTCTTTTAGAAAATGTAAACCAGCAGATACTAAAGGAATCTACACATCTTTCTTCAGTTATATAAAAAAATGAATGTCCTATAATCTGAGTTTATCCATAATAATGTTGCACATTCCAGTCTCAAGGATGTAACCAATATATTAGCAGACAAATTTAGTGTGAACTTTACCCCACCTACCCATATTGTTATCCTCACTATCCCTGAAAATTTAGTTTCCTCTGAATCATCTTGGAACAAGACAAAAAGCTATAAATAATATGTCTATGGGACCAGATAATGTATCAGGCTGCATTCTCATCAGCTTCAAGTATGCACTATCCGAGCCTGTGGTTAAACTGTTTAACCTCAGCCTAGTCAAATGCAAAGCCATGGAACAAATCATTGTAGAATTCATTTATGTATATATAGGTAACTTAATTATAAGACCCCACTTAGTCTGGTTTTGTGATCAGCAGTTCTTGTGTACTAAACCTAATAATTCATTATTTATTTATTATTTTACATTTGTTAACCAGGGGTGTCTGACTGAGCTGAAAAGGCCCTTTTTCAGCAGAGGCCAGGGGAGAAAAGTTCCACATAGAAAAATTACAGATATGTTTAGATATTTAGACATGATAAGTATACACACAAATTACAATATACATGTTTTTATAGTGGTATGCAGCACATCAACAGTTACAGTGGAGAGAACAAACAAGAAAATATTAATTTAAAAATAAAGATAATTTTTAGAACTGTGGTGTACAGCTGAAATTTGGAACATAGGTAGAATAGATACATAGTACATAGGTACAGTACATACATTGTAGATTAGCCAGTGTTTGTGAGTAAGAGTGAAAACTATTATCAAGTACTCTAAGTTTATTATGTGTACCTTTTCCTCTTTCACTAGCCTGGGGAACAGTCATGGTACTGCCAACTTTGCTTGAGATGTTGCCTAATGAGGTTTTTAAAGAAGGCTTTAGACGATGTGTTTTGTATGCTGGTGGGGAGAAAGTTCCATTTTTTAGCCACTGAACTACTATATAGTGCATCTCCAAAGCTATTATAGCTGTTGGTGACTTCTAGCAGTAGTTTGCTTGATGATCTAAGAGGCCTTTTGGCTGAGTGATGTTGTACTAGGTTTTTGAGAGCAGGACACCTATTGGGGAGGTAATAGAATGACAGAGGCAGAGCTGATTGTAGGTTAGGAGATTGGGCAGTTCAAGCCAGTAGAGCTATCTCAAAGCAGTACAGTGATGAGTTCTATATGAGCAATTTGCAGCAAAGCGGGCAATTCTGTTATAGTAGGCTTCCATTTTGCTTAGTTCAGTTTTGTTGAGATCACTCAGAATAGGAGATGCATAGTGTAGGGTGGATAGAAGTTGGGACCGAGCAATGGCTGATCTTGTGTTGTTGGTAAGAAATGGTTTGATACGGTAGAGTGATCCCAGTTTGACATGTACTTTTTTAATAGTTAAGTTGAGATGACTATCAAATTTTAGGTGGGAGTCTATGGTTATTCCCAATAGCTTAGCCTGTGCCACTGGAGCGATTGGAGTAGCATTTGTGGAGTAGATAGTGAATTGACTGTTATCAGTGTTTTTGTTAGAACTGGTTATAATCAAAAGCTGAATTTTATTTGGACTGAGGATAAGTTAGGATTTGGTAAGGTAGTTTTCAATGTCAGAGAATGCTAGTTGAGTTGCAGGAGGGTGAGAATGTTTTATGCAGCACAGATTAAGGTAGTATCATCTGCATACTGAATGATATGATGCATGATGTGTGGAGGTATGGAGGTCATTTGTGAAGAGTGTGAATAGTAGTGGTCCTAAAATAGAACCCTGTCGGACTCCTATAGTTTTGGGCAGCTGAGGATAGAGATCATTTTCCCATTTCACAGTTTGGCACCTGTCAGTTAAGTAGCTTTGGAACCAGGTAAGAGTGGAATTTGCTAGGTGATATTGGTTTAGTTTGTTTAGCAGGATTTGGTGTGAGACTGTGTCAAATGCTTTCGACATATCCAAAAAAAGAGTTGCCACCTGCAGGCCTTCATTTTTGAGATGGTTTACTGTGTCTCTGAAGCAGAGGAGGGCTGTAGTGGTACTATGGGCTGGTCTGAAACCATGCTGAGTAGGTGACAGGATGTTGCTGTCTAGGAGATATTTTAGCACATGGGTATGAATGCATTTTTCTAGGATTTTGGCCAGGGGGAGAGTAAAGCAATGGGTCTGTAGTTATTAAGTTCAGTGGAGGTCCAGCCTTTATGTATGGGTGTAACATAGGATATTTTCCAGAGTTTAGGCACATATTTTTAAACAATTAATCTGTTTATGAGAGTGGAGATTGGGATAGCAATAGCATCTGCTGTGAGTTTCAAGAAATAGCTGGGGAGTAGGTTGGCTGCTGTTGATGAGGTTTTTAGTTTGGAGAGCATGCTTTTGATTGAAGTGGTGGAAACTGTTTTGAGGGTAAAGCTTGTATTAGTGTTATTTGTGTTGAGGGGGATAGTGAGGTAAGAACTGTCCTGTGATACTAAGGATAGAATTGAGTTCACAAAGTGGGAGTTGAATTGTGTTTTAATGAGAACTTTAGTGTCAGGGGTGATTGGTTTGGGGGTAGCCTTTTGGGTGGGTTTTAGTAGCTGGTTTGCATTTTTCCAAAATTTTGGGGGGGTTGTGTTGGTATTTAGTTTGTAATGTCATGTAGTAGGATTTTTTGTCCAGCCTAATGCATTTTTTGCATGGTTGTGCAGTTCTTGATACAGTTAGGCGTTGTGTTTCTTTGTTTTTTTTTTTATAATTAAGCCAGGCAGTGTCTCTGGACTTGAGGATTTATTTGGTTTCTTTACTGAGCCAAGGGTTTGTAGAGGTTCTAACCTTGATTTTATGCAATGGAGCGACAGTGTCTAGCTGTTGTAGAAATGTTTTGTTGAAATATGCTACAGCCTGGTCAAGTGGGAGGGTTTTTAGTGGGGTCCAGTCACAGTTACAGAAGTATTGAGGACCTCAGGAGAGAATTTTTTTGTGTTTCTAGTGGATTTATAGTTAGTGGTTTTGCATATGCTTGTTCTACTACGTATAAGGTATATTATGTTGTGGTCA
The DNA here is from genome assembly GCF_019279795.1 of Protopterus annectens. NCBI lineage: Eukaryota > Metazoa > Chordata > Ceratodontiformes > Protopteridae > Protopterus > Protopterus annectens. The sequence goes on from NC_056731.1 coordinate 376,918,824, forward strand.
CTTAAAGTGTCTGGGAGACTGCCTGTGTGGGGGTACAATGTGGGGTTGTTAGTTAGGACCCAGTCAAGGATGGATTCCCTTTTGGATTTTTTATCACATCTAGTTGGAATTTGGACTAGCTGCTGGTAGCCATGGAGATTTAATAGATTACTTGGTGGTTCTGATATACAGGTGAACCAATCTAGGTTGAAATCCCCCAAATAAGGGTTTCTTGTGATTATGTGGAAGAACACCAGGATATGAAGTCTTCAAGGCTAGCAGGTAAATTACCAGGTGGAATATAGATCACAATTGTAGTGATGACCTTTTTAGGGTGAAGTTGAAGTTGTGAGATAAGTACGTCCCAATTATTGGGGAAGGGTAGGAGTTTGGTAATTGACGTACAGTTAAGTTCGACTTATACAGTAAGGCAGTTCCACCCCCTTTACGAAGTGGTCTGTCTTGTCTAATGGTATTGCAGCCAGTAGGGAGAACTTCTGAGTTAGTTATGTTTTTATTTAGCCAGGTTTCTATTAAAGCAACTATGTCAAGGGAGTAGTGTGCTATTGTGGCCTGGAGTTCAGGTATTTTATTTTTGATACTTCTAATATTAATATTTAGCATTAAAAGATGTTTGGTTTTGCTGCTGTTGTTGATTTGCCCAGAGATGAAGATAGTGGGGGTGTTATGTTCTGACATTTGTGTTGGAGCAGTTTTATGTTGGACAGGATGGATTTGGGCCTGGGCTGGGGTGGATATCCCCACTTATGGTGAGTCTGGTGCTAAAATGGTGATATAGATGTTGGAGTTTGGTGATGAGTATGAGAAAGTATTGTGTATTTTTGGAGTAGGAATGAGAGCATATGTGTTTAGTTCTGAACTGGTCTGTTATGTAGGTCTTGAACAATTGTGGGTAGATATTATTATAATGTGCGGTGTCTGAATATGTAATAATCCTCTATGAAAATGTTACAGAGGCTGTCAACAGTGATTGGTCTGTGCACATTGCTTATCTTCACTTGGCCCAGGCTTTTGATATTCCTCATGCTGATATTATTGAAAAATTAAACAAACTTAATGTAAACTCCTGTTTGCTGGATTGCAGACTGGCTATCAAACAGATCCCAGGTTGTGAAAGTTGACGGTTCCATCTCTGAATATAAAATTGTAATTAGTGGGGTACAACATTAATCAGTGCTGGACCCTCTCCTGTTTGGGATTTACTTTGTAGACATCCAAGCCATTATGCCAGCAGTGTGGTTGACCAAGTCTGCTAATGTCTTCATCCACTGATACTGAACTGCTCCAACAAGGACTGGACTAAGCACAGACCTCGTGTACTGAAAATAGTTTTGACCTAAATACACAAAGTGCATCATAGTGGTGTTCTGCAAAAGAAAAAAATGCTACTCCTACCTCTTATGTTATAATCTGCAATCTTATGAAGGCAACTCTGTTTCTTTCAGTCATCCTGTTTCCACCATAATTCGGAATTTCTGCTATCTGGCGTAGCTAATTTTCAACTGAATATTTGCAAGATCCAAATAAGCCATCTTACCACTGTGCTCTTCCCTTATCACACATTGAGTACAAATACCCCCATTTGGTATGTACAAAGCTATACGTCATTCCACCCACTCATATCCATCCTATATACTATTCATTACGTATTCATTATTTATTTATTGCCATTTGGTTACCAGGAAAGTCCATCTGGGTAGAAGCCCATTTTCAGTGGAGGGCCAGGGAGGAAAGCACCAAATTATTGCAAAACATTTTAAGAGCAATAATTTTGCAATCTTCAAAAATAAAATAAAAACATCTGCAGTTTAATTACAACAAATTAGACACAATATAAAATAATTGGTTAAGAATCGATACAAGGTATGTGATAATCATTTAATATTTAGAGAAATCTAAGATAGTTTGTAGAGAAATTAAAGATAAATTTGTCTAATACAAATAGAAATTGCAGTATGAAGTGAGGGAAAAACAGGCTTATGATATATTTAGAGAGAAAGTCAGGGAAGTGAATTAGATAAAAGTAAGGAAATAAGTGCAGAAGGGAGAGTAAGGAGGTATAAGGAAAGTAAAGGTACTTGTTCACATTTAGGGATATTGTTTATCTTGGATTTGAGCAAAAACAGAGCCAGATTTTAGCTAGGAAGTCTTTCAGAGTGGTTTTGAAAGATGGCAGGGAGGGTAGAGACCTGAAGGCTACAAGTAAGGAGTTTAAGGCCTTAGCAACCTTGTACAAGTATAGACAATGCCCAGCAGATTTACTAGGTTTGTAGACAGACAGGAGTTTCTGGTCACTGGATTGCAATGACCGAATGGGAACATAGCTGTGTAGAATAGTGCTGGATAGGCAGATGGATGCTGGATAATTTTACAGGTGGTAAGAAGCTGTGTATATGTTAGTTGATGTGGCAGTTCTAATCAATTAAGGCTTTTCAGTGCTATACAGTGGTGGGTTCTGAAAGGGGTATGTGCTATAAATTTAGCAACTTTGTTATAGCATCATTCAAGTTTCAATTTTTGTGAAGCCTGGAGTTTAGTTAAGGATGCAAGTGCCATGAGGAAGAGTGGGGATGAGATAAGTAGTGGCAAGTGTAATTTTAGTTGCATCAGTGAGAAAGTAAATCATCCATAGTTTTTGATAAGTTTTAGTTATGCAATTTTGTATATGCAGGTCGAATGAAAGATTATCATCTACTATCACCCCTAATAGTTTACAATAAGAAGTAACTTCAATGGTTGTATTATCAAGAGACAGGACCTTAAATTTTGTTTTTTTTTTTTTCATGAGAGAGGGATTTGGGGAAAAAAGTAGTGTTTTGGTCTTTTTTGGGTTGAGCATAAGTTGTGCATTATGAAGCCATGTTTCAGTGGCTGTTAAAGCTTCCTGAGTAATTTTTGGGAGGTCTACAATGTTGTCAGATGTGCAAATGAGAGTGGAATCATCTGTGTATTGTATTAGGGTGGCCTGTTGTTTGGAAGTATAGAGGGTGATGGTGAAAATGTTAAAAAGGAGGGGACCGAGGATAGAGCTTTGTGGTACACTGCTAGTGACTGGGGGGTAAGGAGAGAGCACAGAGTGCCATTTTATTAACTGATACTTATTGGACAGGTAGCTTTTGAACCACAGAAGGATGGGATGATTGTGACTTAGTGAAGACATTTGAAGTAGAAGTTTGTTGTGACAAACTGTGTTGAAGGCGTTAGACAAGTCTAGAAAGGAAAAGACTAGTTTGTCATTATCTCTAGTTTTAGTGACAGTATCTACATAGGTCAGAAGAGCAGTGCTAGTACTATGAGAAGGATGGAAGCAATGTTGTGTAGGGGATAGGGGTTCTTCCTGCAGGAGATAGTCTAGCAATTGTTTTTAAATACATTTCTCAAGTATTTTGGTGAGGGTAGATAAGATTTCTATAGGTCTAAAGTTTATTAATGTCTGTTGAATTCCCTCCTTTGCACAAAGTGATAATGTGTGACTGTTTCCAAAGAGAGGGAATGTGGAATTCCCAGACTGACCTATTTATAAGGATTGAGACAGGATAGGCAATGCTATTGGCTGCTATTTTAGGTACTCACTTGGAAGGTCATCAGCTGAAGAATGGTATGGTTTAAGTTTGTTTAAGAGTAGTTTTATATATGATGTGGGCACAAGTTGAAGGTGAAAATGAATGTAGTAATATGTGGTTGTTGGGCAGGGTTGGGATTACATATTAAGGAATCCTTGGTTAAAGATGCTATACCATCTATAAAACAGGAGTTGAACTGTATTGCCGTTTCAAGAGGTGAGTTATTGGGAGAGGAGTTTCGGTTGAATTTTTGGTGGGGATGTAAGATTTCTTTAATGGATGTCCAAAATTTTTTAGGATTGTGTTTAGTATTATTCTGAAAGTTATTATAGTATAGTTTTTGTCTTCATTTATTTGCTTTTTAGTGCAATTGCGAAGCATTCTGAAGTTTCAAGATATTGAGGTGTTTTATATTTTTGCCATTCTTTCCATGATTTTTCTCTATCCCGCATTAGTATTCTACTTTTTTTGGACAGCCAAATTGTATTACTTGTTTTCAGTCTCTTCCTTGTATGAGGCACAAGGCTATTTAGGATATTTAGAAAAGTTGTATTAAGTTCAATTACATCATCTAAGGGGAGGATTTTTAAGAAGTTCCAGTTAATAGATGATAGTGTAGTAATGAACATTTCTGGGTTAAACTTGGAAAGGTGACATGTTGTTTTATAAATCTGTTGTTTAACTGGATGTGTAAGATGTCTAGCTGTATAAAATGGGAGATGATCACTGAGAAAGTCTGACATTGTACCTGCGGTGGAATATTTGCTAGAGTCTGATACTAGGATCCAGTGTAATAGAGATTTTGATGTCTTGCTATAGTGTGTGGGGCTATTAATTAGTTGTGTACAACCATATGCGTTCATGTTAGATGTAGGGGAGTTAGAGTTTATGTCCAGCCAATTGATATTCACATTACCTAGTAATATTTTTTCTTGTGGAAATGTTATGGATATCCAGTGATGGATATCTTCCAGTATAGCTGTATTGTCGCCAGGAGGGATATAAAGGATAACAATACATATTTGTTTCTAATTGTTTATTTTGAGGAAAGCGATAAGAAGCTCTGCTGACCTGAATTTTGGTGTTGGTTTGCTGTAAGGAGAAATGTGGTAGGTACTGGAAAATATTAAAACAATACCACCACCTTTCCTCTTTATGAGGTCATTACGGATGATATTATAGCCAGGATGTATAACTTTGTAGCTGTTTATGCTGGGTTTAAGCCATGTTTCAGTTAAAGTGAAGACATCAGGCTTATGTTGGGTAATCCAAGCATGTAGTTCAGTATTTTATTTTTTATGCTTCTAACATTTATTGCAGCGAAAACTAGATTGCCGGGCTTTGGGGACTGGCTGTTGTTGGGTTACAAAGTGTGTGGGAGAGAATTATCTTTACATTCATTTTGATAGGTGGGGCCAGGATTAGGGTGCATACTTTTGGCACTTCATTACACTCTGCCTTCATTAGGGGCCCAGTAATGTAACCTCCCCCCATAATCACTGCCTTCTACTGTTTTGGTAAATAGTCTCATTTCTTATGGAAATGACTAAAAAATTCTAAACCATCTTTATTTGGATCAAAGTATGGTAGCTATTACTCTTCCTTGGCCTTTAATATCTTTTTACCAAACTAACTATCCACCTCTTTCACACCCATTAATTGTTTCTGATAACATTCTTAGATAGGTTCTAAAACTTCTAAAACATATGCCCCCCAACCCCTTTTCTCTCATGTTGGCATGTGGTCAGTAAAAATAATACAGTATGGTTTATTTATTTTAGTTCTTTTGAATCTCTGACATTTATTTTTGCTTCCGGTTATCAAACTATTTGACCATTTTTCTTGTTTAACCTTTGCAAGATTCTGTTTTCTTCTGAGAGAGTGTATAACATCCTATTTTTTTTTTAAGTTCTTCTGCTCCATGCTGAACTATCAAAAAGTTCCCTTTGCAATTCCTTCTCCTCCAACAGAATGCTTGATGTCGACTTCAGGGCTAAGTTTGCCATAAGAAAACTTTAGAAAGACTAATTTGCCTATGTAAAGAAGGAAAACACCTGTGGTTTTAAACAATCTCACCTCACTTGATATTTCTGTGCTGCCTACACTATCCTAAAGTTAACTTTCTATTAACATGTTCTTAAATTAATGGTTTGCTGGAAACATCATAAGCCTACCCTTTAACCTGGAAATATCAAAAATCTGGACAAGGCCCATGAAAAATAGGTACAAATCTGTATGCTGATTAACATAAAATGTGCATACATAATTACATAATCCCACCCACTCCAATGGAATTGTGGGATACCAACTTTCAAACAGAAACTGAAGAACAGGCAAACAAAATATGGCACCAGAGTCCCCATGCAGCCATTCCAATATCCCATTACCTGACTAGTTCACCCCATTTAACATAAACACTGTAATGTGCATACTGCTTTACTTCTACAATGATGTGGATTTCATTTAAGAGTTTTATTTTGCATTTTACAGCACAAACACTAATAGCCATCTGCTAAACAAAGTAATACTGTCTCACAATGAAAATAGACTTGGCATTAAAACTTTTCTGTCCTTGAAACTCACATTCATTGAAACAGCATTGAAACCCACATCCAAAGAAAATGCTGTTTTCAAATCATAGGCCCCTTGCACACAAAACAAGAATGTGCTCTTTGATACACCCTTCTGACTTCATTAAATTATATTCCTTGTATAATACAGCACACTTGTTAGACTTAGAGAGCATTTTAAATTTATTGTTTGAACAGTTTTCCAGTAGGCAATGAAATGAAATGCATGAACCAATAATGACAAAACTGCACACACACACACACACACACACACACACACACACACACACACACACACACACACACACACACACACACACACACTTTCTTATATATATAAATAGAATGACAGTAGTGTAAGCCATGGGCTTCCTGCACAGTTTCTCAAACTTATTTTCAATTTCATTTTTTTGCTTGACTTACTCTGATTTGTGTTTTCAGACCAACTCAATAGCTGTAAATGCGCAACAAAATAAACAAGGTGAACTGCATGTTTTAAGACTTCCAATTTTTAGTCCAAGTACTGATAGACCCTCTCCTACATTCATCCCGAAGCATCAAAACTATCATTGTAATCCAGGCGCTGTTAACTGGCCACTCTTGCTTCTCCACTGTCTGCAGTGGAAAAATGTGTGTTTTATCTTGAATGCTGGAAAATGTACTCTACTTGTTTAAAAATATTTTTTCTTATAATGCAGCACAAAACATAATAATTCAGATTTTCTGTTCCTGAATTTGGGTGAATGATATTTTTTGCTCTTTCCACTGAGGCACAAATGCCCTTGTGCATGATATTTTCTCACTTCTGTTGTATCTGTAGCTACACCCTTGACTTGTTACACCCACCCCCTTTAAAAGTACAACCACACAGTACAGTATCAGCAATGCATCTACATACTGTGGGAGTAGAACCCACAGCCTTCTGCATCAAAAGCAAGTATTTAACCTGTTATGCTATTAACAATGGAGGCAGACTCACCACAAGCAACATTAAACTTCTCTTCCCCTGAAGCTCTCAGCTCCTTGTAAAAATCCACTTGACACTCAACTGTATCTCTCAACTTTGCAGCACAAGAAATTTTGAAAAAGCATAAATTTATTGGGGGGGGGGGCAAAAGTCGAAAAACCAGGGAGACATTTTAAACATTGCTTGTATAATTTTGGGAAGTTGCTAGAATAAACATTGTGTTACCACCTTGCATTTCACTGCCAAGTCTTGAACCCGGAACCCGGGGCACTACAGTCAGAGCAACATGCCACTATGTCAAATTAGCAGTTTCCTGAAGGATAGGAAGACTGAAACTTAAATGGCTATCATTTAGTGAATTCAATTCTCAGTTTTAACCATAGCTCTCAACCTCTTAGCACAAAAAACCTGGACAAAGCCAATAATGGGGGAATATAGCCCCAAACAAAGGGACAATTTTCAAATACTGATCTTATAAACTTAGAAAATTGTTGGAATAAAAGGTTTTGTGTTACCATTTATTTTCTGAAAAATATGAAATCTGAAATCCAAATGCCCATGTGGGGCATTTTACACACACACACACACACACACACACACACACACACACACACACACACACACACACACACACACACACACACATTTTCAGCATACCATTCCTGCAGGCAGCAGATACTTCCTCGCAGCATAATGTTCCCGCCTGGACTTCTACAGGCAGCAGATACCTCCTTAGTATAACGTTCCCGCCTGGACTTGTATGCATGAGCTAGCTAGGCAGCTAGCTCATTTTGGACCCCAAAACCCGGTAAAAAATGAGTAATTTGGGTTGTTTGGGCGGTATGATCATAAGAACAAAAGAAAAAAATAATAGTCATAATTCATGCCTGTTATCACCAAAACCTCATTACCTTATTCATTTACAAGCATGTACCTATTTAATGGCAGAAACACATATATATTACATAATTTGCTGCTACACTGAGCAGTGAACTGTATACAACCTCAAATTTATAAATACAGAAGATTAAGATCCACTCTACAATCATAATCAGCTTATGTGTTTGAGACATGAATGCCAAGAAATCAGTGGCAGCTGACAACTTCAAAGCAAGGGGGAGGGGGGGACTGCAGGAAGCAACTGTATGGATGGACTCAAATACAGGATGTGTGGGGATGTATTACAGCAGGGCAAAAACCATTACCTGTGATCAAACAGATGTGTTCATTCACTTTCATCAACAGACTACTTCGTACACCCCACTCTTTACAGCCACTTTACAGGCTGTATACACCTTAGATTTCTAGCCATAATCAGCATTCCATGGGTCACTCTGTTACCCACTAGTCTCCTTTGCATTCCATTCTTTCTTGCTTTTTCATACTTTGCCTTACTTTTACACCCCCCAAACACTCTGTAACTGGCCAAGAATCCACTGTAATTCACATCTGGAGGAAGTGACTGAATTAAGATATGGGTCTGCTAGCATCCCAGAAGTCATAAAGCTTAGATGTACAGAGCTGCATCTTAGATTTTTTTTTTTACTACTTTTTGACTTAATGACGATGGCCTGAACAAAAAAATAGTGAGTAAGGAAATATATTCAGTCTTTCTGGAAATAGTGCCTACCTTCTTACTCCTCCAAAAAGACAGTTATCTTATGTGTACCACTATGGTATTAGATTGGGATGAAAAGTAAAAGAATAGATTGTCAGAGGCATATATTATACTGCCAAGTGTCTGGTAGAAGAAACTGAAGCACTCGGATCAAATTCAGAAAGAGGAAAGGACTTCACATAGAAGGAAGAACCACCAAAAGACTGAACAAGAGAACTACGTGTTGTTATATGACAACACCACTCATTGCAACACCCTGCCAGTGGTCTGTTACTATCACACACATCCTGCCCAGACCACCTCAGACAGCTACTTGTTGAGTGCACTGCTGATACTTGATTGTTACAGAAAGTGAAAAAAAGCATGCACACTACTTTTGCAAAGTCAGAATAATAAATATTTATTTTAAAGAAATGACAACAGTGGTAGTCACTTTTATCCACAGACAGCCCTGCATCCAACAATTAAAGCCAACTTTATTGGCTTAATATACATCAAATATCAGAATGTAATGAAATAAAATATAGCAATGATTCGACAAAGTAATTTATTTTAACTCGCCATACACAGATGTGACCATCAATTATTTTCAGATTGATCCCGTCAGGAATTTAACCATGTATGCACAAGCAGTAAATAATACAATTTCCCAACAACAACCCCTTCATTTAGTTTGTCCATGTAAGCACAAGCACTTCACTGACATCAAAATGAAGCATTTCTTGCAACAACCCCTTGTCCTTGTATATACAAGCACTTCACTGTATCACAATGAAATATTTCCCCCAACAACCCTGTCAGTAGTGTGTCCATGTATGCACAAGAATTTCACTGACATCAAAATGAAACATTTCCTGCAATATCCCTTCAGAGGTTTGTCCATGTATGCACACTCACATATACATGCAATCTCACACACACATGCACACATGCGCACTTTAAGAACTTACCTTCTCCCACATCCTGGCAGTAGCACACAAACTACATAAAAAAGATACTTTAAAATAAATGAAAAAAACAAACAAACAAACAAAAATTATCCCACATTGCCTACTTCCTATTCCACACTGGCTACCTCTTTCTTCTTGGCTCATGCTTCCTCAGCAGTCCAGTGAGTAAAATAAAAATAGCAACAATTAGACAAAGTAATTTATTTTAACTCTCCCCTACAGAGATGTGACCATCAATTATTTCGACATTGATCCCTTCAGTAATTTAACCAGGTATGCACAAGCAGTAACTGATACCAGCACCTCCCCCAACAACCTCTTCAGTAGTTTGTCCATGTATGCACATAGACCAAAATGAAATACATCTCCCAACAACCACTTCAGTAGTTTGTCCATGTATGCACATAGACCAAAATGAAATACGTCCCCCAACAACCACTTCAGTAGTTTGTTCATGTATGCACATAGACCAAAATGAAATACATCCCCCAACAACCTCTTCAGTAGTTTGTTCATGTATGCACAAGCACTTTACTTACATCAAAATGTAACATTTCCTCCAATGACCCTTCAGTAGTTTGTCTATGTATGCACACTTGCATATAAATGCAGTCACACACACACACACACACACACACACACACACACACACACACACACACACACACACACACACACACACACACATGCACACTTTAAGTACTTACCTTCTACCCACATCCTGGCAGTAGCAGACATAGTGCCTAAAATATACTTTAAAATAAATGAAAAAAAATTCCCACACTCGTGTTTCCTCTTCCACATTAACTACTTCCTTCTTCTTGGCTCAGGCTGCCTCAGTAGTCCAGTGAGTCACTCATCTAGTAACACTTGTGTGATGGATGAATGCTGCTGATCAAACCCGATTGATGATCAATTGTAAGAGGCAGTTTTCTTTCTTTTTTTTTTTGTTGTTATTTAGGATGTCCTCGACACTCTGCATATGCTTGGAGTTCCAAGGACATGGAACATCACAGAAAGTTAACTATTATTTTTAATTTAAAAATAATAGTTGACTTTCAGAGTTAGTACATTTCTTTTTCTTTTTAGCTGGGTGGGGTGCGACCCAGCAGCCCAGTACCATGAGCTGGCCCTGCAAGAAATTCATCTCAAGAGTTAAGTTGGAAAGGTGAATCTTAGAATCTGGTCCCTGTACTTTATTTTTCATTACAGTAGATAGTTCCTTATAGATCTCACATTCTGTCCTGGAGTCTGTCTTCTGTTCTCCACCCTCTGATCAATTTCCTTTACAGCATGTCATTGTCTCCTTGCATACCTTTGTAAAGACTGAAACAAGTATTCCTTTAACACTTTGCTTTTATTCCAGCTTTTCATGATTTTCTTGTCATGCTTGCTCAGTCTGGTCATGTCTGTCCTTTCTTTCCTTTCATCTTCTATACTCCAAAATAAGCTTTTGTTTTCCCTTTTGACTCCTTCTGCTAACTCTCTTTCAGTCTCTACATTTGCAGCCCTCACTTCCTGTTTCCCCACTTCCTTTTTCCCTTTTGCTTACTTCCTTCTACTGTTTCTCTTACATAACCAACTTCCATTTCTCTTGCTGCATGCCCTGTTCTTTGCCTTTAATTACTAATCTCACCTTCCATGTTGCTATATTGGTCTTCTTCTCCTTTCTCCTTCTTGTCTCGTCTTCAAATGTGTATCTATAGCTCTGAGTACTGCAACTCTGACTTATTCCTGTACATTGTTTATTCTGAGTACTGTGACTCTAACTTATTCCTTTACATTGTTTACTCCCTCAGTTTGATCCCAGTTTCCTAACCCATCTTTGGCCCTCTCTCCAGTACATCTAGTACAAGTCCCATACTATTACTTTATGTCTGTATTCTTGCTACATCCAATGAAACCATAAGGTGGTGTTATCACCACTGTTTAATGGTGGCCTAACCTGGACATCCTTGCATCGTCACACATCTGTTGGCAAAGGCCCCATGATCCAAGGGTTGTTTTATTTTTTTCCTTCTCTACCAAGGAGCACAGAGTCTGCCAATCTGCTTCTGGCAGATTCAGATTCCTCATATCTATAACCATATTCCTCCTACTTCTTTCACTTATTCTTCTTTCCTCCAGTCTGTCTTTCTCCTGCCTTGATGTGTCAGTGGCTGATACACGATAGTCCACCAACACTCCTCTGATTCATCTACCATAGCCATAAGGATGCCCACTCTAGGACAGGACTTTGCCCATGGCTGCAACCCTTTTCATGGAGTGGTGCTTCTCTTGCTACTCTCCGAACTTGCATTTTTATTAGATAAATGCTACACCTCCATTCCTGCTTTTTGAATTCTTGAACAACTTATACTCTAGCATCTCCATATCCCAACCATTCTTATCACTTCTTCTGGTTTCTGTGATGCGAGCAATCTCCACCTTCCCATCTTCCATCACTGCCTGCAGCATCCCCATCTTCTTTCTGGACTCCTTGCACTGTATAGAAATACTACCAAAGCATGCTCTGAGTCACACCTGTTCATTCCAGTGCTTTTTTACACCCTCTTTCATTGTTTTTGTGAATCTACTGCATGACTACTTATCTCCCTCCTTTGTTACTGTTATACTTTCCTCATCCCATGTTAATTTAAAGGCAAGATCAGGGAAACATCCTTTTCCAGGTCAGGTTTTTCCACCAATATTCCATGGAAATGTCCTTTACATACTGTTTTGTCTTCTGCAGGACTCTCTTGGATATGCTATGAACAGTCTATTACATTCCTTAATCTTCTAGTTGCTCAGTGTACTGGCTGCTGGTACAGATAACATTCAGGAGAATGCTCCTTCCAATCCCACCCCCATTTTCACATTTTTCTGCCTTCACCCTGAAACTACTTGCCTTCACCTCAACTTTCTTTTCTTAGTGGTCATCAGTGCCTACATGCATCACAACATGCATCCATCCCTCTTGATGACAACATCCTAAGTTACACGCTTCCATGCCTTAGGATGGACAAGCCCTGGGGCTGATTTTATTGAAATAGACCCCCCCCACTTTATACATCTCTTAATCTACTTTATGATTGAGTCTGCATTCACCAAAATCCCATTATCTGTCCCCCATAACGGCTTGTGCCTTCTTCACTGCTTGTCCCATGCCACTGCACATCTAGGCCATTTTCACCACTCCAATCCTCCTACCTGTTTTTAGTTGCCTCTCTCCCTTTGTCAATGTCCCTTTTCCATTCCCTGCACCCATCCTACAAGCCATCTCCCCTACTTTTTACTTTCACCCCATGTCCTTCATCTGACTGAGTGTTATTCTCTGCCCAGTTCCATCCTGATTTACTAGTTGTATTAAATCCTGTATGCTCAACTATTGGTCTGCTCATGTGACCACTTTGTTGTCGTATCTTTTATGGCTGTCTCCCACTTTCGTCCTTTCCCTTTCTCTGTGCCATACCACATGCCCGTAGTTCTGTAGCAATATCTGCCCAATATGTATCATCTTGCCTTTCTTCCCTCTACCTTTCTGCACCTAATCATCTCTACTCGCCTCCTTTTACCACCCCATCACTAGCTGCACTATGACATTTCTCACTTGAATAGTGAATCCAGCACCCCTCCCCCCATGTATTACAAAGAATTATGATCAGGCTTCAGATGATAGCTTCATTTTCTTATATATTCTGAAATGGATTGCAGAAGTCCCATATTCTCCAGTGAAGCTCCCATATTCTCCTACAGACTCTAAATTCCTTGAACCAAATTATTGCTCTAAATAGGTAACATATCATCCATCTCTTCTAAACTCTTCCTTACTAGTATGTCCTGCTTATTCATACTCTCTCACTCCTGAAATATAGTTTAAGACACTTGGTAATGTCTTTCTACCTCTAGTGATATCCTTGAGCTACTAAAGTAAATGCCAGACAAGTGTCAAATTAACGGGCAGACTAGCAATTATCCCTTTATTTAGCTTATCTAGTGAATAAAAAGATACACATCAGCAGCTAAATTTGCAAGGAATTTAACAGGTATTCAAAAACAATTATATCTAATTCTGTTTAGATAACATTTTTCCTGTAAAAGCATCATTGAAATTGTACCAATACCTATTTGCACACAAGACAAGTTTGCAATGACAAGCACTGCCCCCAGAGTTGCAAACTGGATACTCCTGATATTACTTTATTTTCTCACCCCAACTGTCTAATCAATAAAGAAGGGTCTGTTGCCAAGGATATCAACTTTCCCACTACTCCTTGGTGGATATTGACATCCTGAGCCAATGTAGAAACTGCCTTATGTTCACAGACAACCAGTTAATTCTCAAACAAACTGCTGTGGTATGTGACTGATGTATTTACACAATGTCACTAAAGGCAAAGCTCTCACATAATAGCACTACTAATGTAAATAAGGTTGTCATTAGTGCACATACCACCCATCACACACAATTCAAAGCAGACACATAGACCCACACACGCTGAGGCAAATAAATGTAACCTTCCTAAACCCAAAAGACCTCCTAGATGAAGTACACATAACAAATACTCTCAGCAGTTTCAAATGAACTCTTTCAAAACAACATCCATATTAGCACATACGTCCACATCTCATAGTGTATCTATGTCTAAGCCCATAAGGCAGATCACCACATAATCCAACATTCTGGTCATTGGAGACTCCATTGTGAGACACACTGATGTCTCTCTCACCAGAGTGAGTAAGAAGAGAGTAAGACCATGCTTTGCCAGGCATGGTCTGCACCTCAATCCTCTAGGCTTTCCAATATTAGCTAAAATATTTCCCTTCCCCATAGTGCCTTTTTTAGGCAATCTCAAATTTATAGTACTTCTGACATAGCAAAGCAAAACCAAGAAAAAATAAAAGTGTTACTGCTCATTGCTAGGAGTCTAAACAAAAAACTCCACTCCCTAGAAGATCTCTTCACCGTAGTGAATGCTGACATTTTGCAGTTACAGAGACATGCTTTAAAGGCACTGAGGACACACTGACAGTGCAAGGTTATAATGACTTCCAAACATTTAGACCAGCTACTACACAGTCAGGGACTAAAGGTGGAGGTGCCTCAATTTATGTCAGAAATAAATATACCTCAAGGCTGGTCATACAGGACAATGCACTTGAGCTTCTCCACATTCAAATCACTATATGCAAAATCCAATACCACTTCCTTGCAAGATATAGGCTCCCTCTTTGACACAGGAAACCCAAACCAATACCATACTCATGGGTGAATTTAATTACTCCACTATTAATTGGGAATCATATATGACAGCAAACGTACAGGCACAGAGATTCCTGGATTTTATAAGCACAAAGTCTCTGGGCCAGATTATCAATACACCAGCCAGTTGTGCAACCATTTGGTATCTGATCCTCACTAATATGGGAGACTGCTGCACCCCCCCCCCCCCAGTGTAATGTCTTCTCTGATACTGTCAGAACACAAAATAGTCTCCTTTGAAATAAAAATAAAACCTGGAACCCCAACTAATCCTGGAATATTCAGGAACTACTCTAAGGCTAATTTCCAATTATTAAGTGATTACCTAGCAAATTTTCAAGCTCCCATAAACCCTGAGAACACGTCTGCCTACACAGAATTGTTAACAGAAATCCTATATAAGCATGTTAATAGATGCATAGAGGCAGCTGTACCCACCAGAAAGAAGTACGAGGTGCAGCACCCAGCAGGATAAACAATCTCCCATCAAACTAAACAAACAACTCAGAGGAGAAATACAATCTAGCAAAGTCAAATTTGATGCAAATCTGGCCTCTCAGGCCAAGGGTAAACATAAGACATTCTTTAGCTATGTCCGCAACCTCAAAGCCAATACACAGTTGTGTGCAGAGTTCATTGTTAATGGACCCACCTAGACTTAGCCAGAAGATATAGCAAACCTACTGGACAAAAAATTAATTCCCAACTTTACCCCTCTCCCCCCTCAACCTTCCCTCAAGAAATACTATCAAATGTAACCCCCCTTGCTATCACTAGTGAACAGGTCCTTAATGCTCTCTTTAAGACCAAGAACAGTGAATAAATGGTCCCAGACAATTTGCCAGGATGCTTTCTAAATAGGATAAAACATGACCTATCTGGCCCTCTTGAATTGTTGTTTAACTGTAGCCTTCAAACAGGCTTCATACCTCATGAATGGGGAGCAGCAACAGTCATTCCTCTGCACAAAGGTGGGCCATCTACAGACCCTGGAAAGTACAGACCCATAAGTCTCACTAGTCTCATATGCAAAGCTATGGAAAGAAATATCATGGGAATGATCAATAATGGCATAGGAAACCTCCAGACACTGGACCCAACCCAATTTGGTTTTGTCAAGGGCAGGTAACACCTACTCAACATAGTGGACTTCTTTGCGAAGGTCACCAAAGTAATGGATGAGGGCAAAATGGTTCTCACTGCCTACCTTGACCTGGCCAAGTCATTTGATGCAATAACCCTCTCGGGCATTGTTGACTAATTCAAGAGGTTAGGTACAAAGTCTTATGCCTTCTGGTGAACAGCCAGCTGGCTCACAAACAGTACCCAGAAGTTAGAACTGGGGGGCTCACCTCTACAAAGAGGTCAGTCACAAGCGGAGTCCCTCAGGGATTGGTCCTGGGACCATTCCTTTTTGGCATTTACTTCTCTGAAGTCAAGGCCAATATCATTGGCCTCTGGATAACTAAATTTGCAGATGATTGCAAATTAGGAGATGTCATTAAATCCCTCACTGAAACAAATATTATCCAGGAAGAGCTGACACAAACAACTGGTGTCAGAGCCATGGACTAAAATTAAATGCCAAAAAATGCATAGTAGCATACTTTAAGAAATTGTCCACCTTTGGTAACTATGATATTGACAACATACTCCTAAGAGTTGGCCCAGTAGTTAGGGACCCAGGGACATACACAGACAGTAATTTAGCCTTTGAGCATCACGTATCTATAGCAGTGAGGAAATCTTTCTATATTGTGCAACTTATAAACAAAGGAATGGTGTATAGGTCCAAGGAAGTCATTGTTCTTCTGTTCGTCAGACCTATCATTGAGTTCAGTGCCCCCTATCATATGTATCTAATCAGGCATATCGAACAACTGAACATCCACAAATATTCCTCACTAAAGGAATACAAGGTGTAAGTAAAATGTCCTCTGCAGACCACCCCAAGGCCCTGTCCTTCTATTCTATCTCCTACAGGCTGTTGAGGGGAGAGCTATGCCTGACATACAAGGCAAGGCCAGACCCCAATTTGATGGAACTCCTTTAGATCTGCAAAATAAACAGCACCATAATTACCAGTTCTAAAGTCTTAAACCTTGCCTGTGAAATAAATAGAACATTCTAGAGAGACAGGTATGTATCCCCGAGACTACCCCTTCTCTGGAACATGCTCCCCATCCATTTGAAGCAGTGTTCCTCCCTAAACCAATTCAAGTGTAACATGGACAATTGGACAGGGAACAGGAAATTCATCCATGGTTTGGCACCTATGTCTCTAATGGACACAGGCAGCCTGTAAATGGTTCATCTTCCAGGCCCCTACTTGTAAATGCTTCATCTCCAAGCACCTGATTATACTTATCAAGGGTACCAGAACTTGTCAGAGATTTGGGATACATAGCTGGGCTTAAAGAAACCCTTGTGGCCATTAGCCTAGTAAACACCTATTAACCTATGAATCAGTAAGGGAAACTAAAAATAAGATTTTTCTGCTTTTATTGTTGCAACAAAGAACTGAAGTTCCATTAAAAATGAAGCAGATATAAAGTTTAAGGAATATTGCACATGCGCGCGTGAGTGCACACACACACACACACACACACACACACACACACACACACACACACACACACACACACACACACACACACACACACACACACACACTTCCACACCCACCCACCCCAACACATTTGAATAATTGGTGAGTCTTGTGTTTACCCTCACTTGCCAGTCACCAAAGAACTGCATCAGAATCATTCTGTCAGTTTTAGAAACTATTGCCACACACAAGCAAGAATTGCAAACAAAAGTGTGGCACAGCTAGGCATCTAGCAGCTTTTAAATATGTTGCTTGGTTAGAAGTACATTTTGTTTGTGGATACCATTATCTGGTAATTTCAGGTGAAGTACAACTTTTAAAGCTGTTGGTTCATGCTGCCCCATGTTTTTCTTTAAATGATAAGACATTGGGTAGAACCCCCCCCCCCCATGTATTACAAAGAATTATGATCCGGCTTCAGATGATAGCTTATATATATTCCTGACATGGATTCTAAGAAATTCACCTCTTGAGATGATTTTTTTAGAATCAATTTCTTGAACACATAGACTGATTAGGATCAATAATCCCCTGGGTGATATAACTAAAGCATGGGCTAGACCCCATTTTTGCAAGATTAGTCTTACTTTCACATAGGCTAACTTTGTAAATAGATTAATATGAATTTCTTTTATAAGGTGACAATTACTTGGAACTCATCTGAGTCAGTCCCCAATATATCACCATTATAATGCTAAAATGTTTGTGGAAGAATTTCATATTCAGTGTATGTAGTTACTTTCTTTGTTCCAGTTCTGAATTAATTGTGCTGTTCCCAAAAATATGTACAGAGAACGTAGAGTTATTTATCTGCTTCAGCAAAAACACTGGATCTATTGAATGAGAAGCCTACAAATCAAAATGTATTTCTTCTGCCAATATATGCAATGTCACAGTGAGCTTTGATTCCATCTAATTTGCTTAGCATTGTTCTCCAGGCTTCTATGAACAGTCTGTATAGTTCCCTGACCCTTCCAATTTACATAAGTGGGTACCTTGTAACATCAGTTCCGTCCTCTTGAATAGTTTCTTATTCCTGTACAAATGATTCATGGTTTGCCCATCTCTCTTCCTGAATGTTTTCTATAATTTTCTTTAGGTATGACTATCCCTACCTTTTGTAATGTCTGCTGTTTCCGACAGTTGTTTTCTGATGAATATTATTTCTGTGAGTAGGATGATATGCAGATGAATGCACTACATTAATTGTTATTTAACTTTAATGAAAAACCTCAGCTGTGCAATTATTTCAAGGTCTCTCCCAGTTTGAAATGCTGCCACTAGGGTGGTCAGTTTGACCTGCATTCTTAGTGGATGATTTGAGTCATACAGTACGCACCAAAAAGCTTCATTTAAAAATGCCATGGATGGACCTGAAAACTTAAAATCAAATATAAACAGTAAAAGTGAGTGAGCAGAATATCCAGCAATGTAGTGCTGTAGGGATCACTTTATAGATTACTACACAAAGTATACAAAAATGCAATTTCTTTACAGCTATTTTGACGAATAAGTTAAAGAAAGCAACTGTTGTAACAATGAAAGCACACGAGACAACAAATAAATGTCCATCAATAAACTTCAGTCTCTAAGAATCTTAGCTGATGTAACTAATGTGATTTTCAAAGGATACAGAGTGACTGACTACATAACCACTGACAGTATTTAATATGTCTTTAATACATTCCTTTTGTTTGACTGCATTTTTTTAAATATATTTGATTTCCTGTATTCCTGAATGGCATAAAAGCAGATAAGTGGATGACCCATGAGAAATTTGATAGTGTGATCAAACTTAGGGCAGGTCCTCTGACAGATTTGTATTCCAGGTTCAACACTGTATGCCTTAGCTGTTCTATCCTAACATTTTGTTTAGTCAGCTACCGTTTTTCTACTGTTTAAGTAAAAATGGGCAGCTTGACTAGAGTTATAGTAACTGAGTGATGTGATGCATTTGGTTAATTTTTGAAATGTTGCCTACTAAACTTGTATTTAGTTATCATTTGCTGACCAGGTTAGTCCCACTACGTGAATTGTCTCTTTTTAGGGGAGACCCAAGATTGTATTTATACTACTAGGGGAAATTTGGCTAGGGCACTGGAGAACTACCCCCTTACCTTTTTGATAGGTGGCATAGGATTTTTTACATCCACCTAAGCTACCACTAACTCAGGCAGATGTGGCCTTGGTTTAATGTCTCATTCAAAGGACAACACACTCAGGATTATGGCACCCCACCTATGCTGCACTGCAGTGTTAGTAATCATGAGAATAGAACCCACAGCCTGTTCCAAAAATGAGTGTTTTTGTGCAACTACACTACTGGGCAAAAACCTTATGTAATTTGAAAACCATTTAAAACATCATACTCACATTAAAACTGTTATTTAAAAGCAGACTTAGGCAACCTTTTCTGGTCTGCTCTTGCCACATCAGTATCACTCTTGCATCACAGCTGCTAATGGTGTGCTAGTTTCTGTTCCCTGACCATACTGCTGATTATATAGCATATTACTCTATGCTCTTTTATGTTATAATATCTCAACTGTCTTGATCTCTAAATTTATGAACTAAATATTGTGATATTGTGCCACTACTAGGGTATCACAGACTTGCCCCAGGTTCAATGTGCATACCTCAACACTGACCTTGTATGCTCCCTTTGTAACCAGCCATTCTAGACACACTGCAAATGTACATTCCTACCTCCAAAGAGAGAGAAGTCCATAAAGTAAATCTCCACCCAAGGAAAAATCTGCAGTGACCTCTAGCAAGATCAAATTATTTCTACAAACATTTATGTTAATCCTTACCAATTCTAGCAACTGTACCCGACTTCACAATTGGATAAAATTGTGATTATGCATTCCTCATAATTCTGCACCTTTGACAGCCTTACAAGAATACTTGCACACTTTAAATAAGAACAAGGACATTTTTTTTCATATTGTGCCACTGCAACTGAATTCCACTTCTTGTCCCAGATCCACTGTGCATAACTCAGTAAGTAAAAGCTGTTTTCTACAAGTAAAGTAAACATTTTTGCTACTAATACATATCAAAATGTCAGTATAGCTGATAAAACTTCTCTACATTAGCAAAACATTTTTTTTAACAGAACTATGTACTTTTTAAATTATACATAGCCAGATTAGTGTCTCGGTGCTGTTTTGTGATTGTAATACCTTTTTGATAACTTCACGAGAGCTAGCAGATGTTTTATTGTGCTAACTCATTCCATATATGCCCTGTATGGTAGTGTACTATTACAGCTACTTATAAAGCTATTTTCTTTATGTGCATAAACTGCTAATCTGGTGCCTAACTTTGCTGCCTATTGCAATTTCCTCCATGTACTTATATTCTACAAGGTATGTCAACGTCCAGTACAAGCGTAATTAGTCTTTCTGCTGAACTGTTATTGCTGTTATATGTTCTCAGCTTTTTTAAGCATGTATTTCAGGCTAATTACACTGATGCTTGTACTTCATGTATTCTTTATTCTGCTTTAGTAGCTCAACCCAGACCTTTGGGATATATAACAATTTGAAATAGCACTCATGAACTATCGGCAACTGTTGTACTCCAATTAGCTATCGAGTACTCTTTCCATTTGCTGTTTATACTCGTGGTTTTAATTCGTAAGTGTCTCTGCTTAAATGTGACTAAATTGTGAAGTGTTTGTAAATTGCCTTTGCTTGTTTGTTCCAAGCATTTCACTGCCTCTGCTTAATTGTGTTTGTTTCATGCCTTTATTTGTTTGCTTCATGCATTTCACTGCCTCTGCTTAATTGTGACATAGCTGTACTGTGTTTTATTGCCTTTTACTCTATACTTAAGTTACTTTCTTAAAGGACAATGTGTATACTTTAATATACATAATAGTTATTTTGTTTGTGGGGTAATACGCATGGAGTAATTCATCCACACCAAGTAGCTCACTGTTCTCCAGCTTAAAATAAGCAAGATTGCCATTTAAGACCTTTGGTCATATTTCCCACTTTGGACCCAAGACACTTTTTTCCTATCCCATACTGTACGGGCCTACCACCTGCGTCCTAGCCAGTTGTACATTACCTATCCATTACATATCCTTCCCATATGCTTATCTGTTACACCCACATGCAATCTTCACTGTAGCTATACTTTGCATAACATACATTGGACTGTTCTTATACTTCTCCCAGTCTGCTTTTTACAACCCCTTTTCCTCCCCGATTCATAGTATGCCTAAAACTAGCTGTAGCCACTAGATGATGCTATTAGCATACATTGTCCTCCCTATCTCCATATCTAATATTGCCCTACACATTAATTCCTAACTGCTATATATATATATATATATATATATATATATATATATATATATATATATATATATATATATATATATATATATATATCCTTTTTACTCACTAACCATTCAGTTAATTGTCCCGCAGCCTTATTGTAGTTTCACATTCACATGAACAAGGTATTTGTGCCCCGTTCCTTTCCTGACCATGTCAATGTCATATTAACAAATATTTACCCCAAATAGCAAGACAGTCACTCTCTTGGTATGGTAACTAAACTCCTCATTGTCAAGTTCTAACAAATGTTATAAGCAAAGTTTTGGTCGGGACTACCTTATGTGTTACCTCTGTTCCATATTCAGCTATTAGTAGTCTGCACTGTATTTTCCAGGTTGCCACTTTATGCCATGAATGCATTAGTCTTGTTAATATTTTTATAGCTTTCCTGCCACTCCTTAGTCTTACCCTATTATGTGCTTTATTTAGCTGAATATTATCTATTTCAGCATTCACTCCCTCATTGTTTCCTTCTTTCTCTGTTAATATTCATTCTCTCTACCCCATTAGGTTAAACCTCTATAACTGTGCTCTTCCCTCATACCATTGGACACAGAGAACCCCCAAGAAAATTCCAGTCCCTGAGAACCCCTATTCATATGGGGGAATATTGGACCCCTGGTCTGCTGCCTGACCTCCAAAAGTGAATGTATGTATTCTAATATTTGGCCTAGTGTAACAACTATTTCTGTATCTTGGTCTCTCTGTCTGGTCCTCCTTTGTACATCATCCCTCCTGTCTCCCTAGCACCCTCTAGTCCACACTGCTCAACATTCTCTGGGCCTCATCCCTACACCTCCCACTCCCGCTAACTGCTTACCCTCACATAATGTTGGTGTAGCATATCTGAGTACACTATTCTTCCGCTGCCTGCCGCTCCAACCCTATGCAATACTGTATTTCCCCCTCCAAACAGGGCTTCTTAGTTAATAAACAGTCTTTCTGATTCTATACCTATTCTACTTGCCCTTTCACTTTTTACCTGCTAACACCTATAATAACTCAAATCTACAACTGAAAGGTAAAACAAAATCTACATACTCCTCTTTCCTCTCTTCTTTATCACTAATGTGCTCTATTCTCTAAAATAACTTACCTTACTGATTGTTTTTGTTCTTTTCAACTCATTAGTTCTGTACAAATCAACTGGGCCATCCTGCTCTGGTCCCCTACCCTACCTTAATTCTCACCCACACCCATATCAATTACATTTATAGTTAACCATACCCCACTCACACTTCAATCAACCAATCATCACATACTCCAACCAATAAACCCAACCCCACCCAATCAATATACCCAATTAACCAACCTCTAACCAACCATTCTACCATCATCATTTACTAACTATTCCTACTTTCTACAATTGCTACCTCTCCCCCTTCCTCACAACTTCCTCTGGTATCTCTGCAATCATATTTTTATCTAGAATGACACCACTGTCTGTGACCATATTACTCCTTCCTCTGTCTCTATCTCTTTCAATCATTCTTCATCTCACAACACTTCATCCCACTCACAGACAGATCACATTCACCTCTATCACTTCTGCCCAGTCCCCAATCACAAATCTTACTTCAACATATCCTCTAGTCTATAATCCACAAATACATTGCTATTCCTCAAATATTAAATCCTTAAAACACACATAAGACCCTACTTACAACAATCCCCACAACACTGTATAACTTTAAGCGCAAACTGCCACCAACATTATATTCAGTTAGTACCACTATCCTATCCCAAAGTAGGGACATCCACCCCAATCCAGGACCTACCCCATCTGCCTCCCCCCCCCCAAATCTCAGAAATCCTTACAAATCACCACCATTAACATACAAAGTATTAGAAACAAAATCCCAGAATTCTATGTATGGATATCCCACTGTAGACCTGATACAATTGCTGTAACCAAGGCATGGCTAAAATCATATATAAGACACCGAATTTCTCCCTCCTGGTTTCTCATGTCTGAGATTAGACAGACCTCCACAAGGAGGAGTTGCACTCCTCTACCCTAACTCCTTTGCCATCGTTCCCTGCTCAAACCCTATTCCACAATTCTCTACAGCTGAACTTATTATAGCACATCTAAAAATGAATGAATTCAAAAGTCTCTGTTTGATTGCCCTATACATCCCATCAGGTAATAATATCCCTCTACTACAAAAAATCTTAGCCTGGACCTCAAACAATATTCACAACGAAACAATAATTGTAGGTGATGTTAACATAAACTGGCTAGATCACATGACTACCTCTCCAAATGCCTCCATCAATCTCTATAACTTCACTCAGCTCATCATTAGCATAACCTGACCAAGAAATAACAATAACAGTGGCTCCATCCTCGACTGGATTTTAGTTTCTGACCCTAACAAAAATTTCTTCAGCAGGAACTCTCCCCTGTAATATTAGTGACCATCAGCCCACCTACATAACATGCAACACCACTACAGTCTTAAATCACCACCAGTATAAACCCACCAGAAAGTTAGCTCACTTCAACCTAACAAACTTCAATGATGCACTGAGCAAAATTAACTGGAGTACTCTGAAATCCCTACTCTTGGATGAAGCTGTTGAATTATTCAATTCTACATTCCTAAACATCCTAGAAACAAGAGAATAAAAAACAAGTCATGTAATCTGGCTTTCTATAGAAACCAAACAACTTATGACCACAAGAGACAAAACATGGAAAAAATGGCAGAAAAGTAAAAACTCTGTGGAACTCTAGCTCTTTAAACAGCTTCACAACCAAGTAAAATGTCTAGTCATTAAAGATAAAAAACAATACTACCTTCATCTCCAAAATGACTATAACCATAACCCAAAAAGATTTTGGTACTCAATTTCTACTCTACTAAACCCTGGTACCAAAAGCAACCCCTACCCAAATCCTGACAAAACTCCTGCTGAACTCGCTTCACTTTTCAATTCCTACTTTATAGAGACTATATCAAAACTATCTGCCTCTTTTCCTCAAACTAGTCATAGCAACAACCCAGTAACTCACATCTCATCAACAAACTCTTCTTTCCAGCCTTTTACATTCTCTCCTATTCCTACTTCCACTATAACTAAGCTCTTACTAAAACTCAAACCCAGTAGTACTGCCCCAGATAACTTACCCCCTGAGTACCTACAAATGTCAGCCAGATCTATCAGCTACCCCATCAGTATTCCCATAAACAGATCTATCCAGGAATCCTATGTACCCTCCATCTGGAAAAAAAGCCTACATCATACCTTTACATAAAGGTGGCAACAATGTAGAAATCTCAAATTTCTGCCCTATTGCCATACTATCCCCCATTTCTAAAATAATGGAAAAATGCATTCAGACTCATCTTATGAACTTTCTACTCCAAAGCCAACTACTATCCACCACTCAGCATGGCGTTCAACCTGGTCATAGCACTATAACTGCTCTCCTATCCTTTTTGAACACTGTCAACCTCAATTGCAATGACGACAAACTCATCAATGCACTATTCCTCAGTCCCTCAAAGGCCTTCAACACTATCTCCCATTCTCTCCTCCTTTCTAAGCTCTCACACCTAGGCATGTCTATTTCCACTCTTGACTGGTTTACAAACTGTCTTACAAACAGACAACAATCTACCAAATAGCTACATTCTTTCTCACCTTTTCTTACTACTGCCACTGGAGTTCCCCAAGGATCTATCTTGGGACCCTTTCTTTTCAGTCTTTTCATTAATAACTTTCATTCTGCTATCACTCATGGATATGTAGTACAATATGCAGATGATTACACTATTATATGCTCCGGCACATCAGAAACAGAACTCTTGACCATGACCCAAAAATGCTTTCCCCATTACAGAAATTTGTATGACCAATAACCACGTTGCCCTTAACCCCAACAAAACCAAACTCTTGATCTGTACACCCAAAAAAAAAAAAACACCACTCTTAACAAATCAAACTTTATCATCTACTCATCTAACAGAACCGCCATAGAGGTAGTCATCCACATCAAGTTACTTGGTGTTACTGTAGATGATAACTTAAATTTCAACCAGCACATCCATAATAATATTTTTAAAAAAATTGGTACCTTCTTACAGACATAAACACTTTTTAAACTACTCCACTAGAAAAACACTTGCTGAACCTTTCTCCTACCCTCTCTCCTCTATGGTGCCCCCATTCTTACAAACATCCACTCCTGCTTAAAAAGTAAGATGGACACCTGTTACAACAAAATTGCTAAGTTTGTGACCTGTACAAAATATTCTTCCCATCACTGCCTCTCTTTACAATCCCTGGACTGGCTTGAACTCCCACAATACCTAACATATATACAACTATCTACAACACACAAACTTATATATGTACAAACCTCTGGAATGCCCATCCCTCACCTCCCTTCTAATTCTCTGTCAACCAAACCGGCATCTCAGATCTAAAAATCCACCTCTTATCCAAGTAAGTAGACAGAAACTCCCTGCAGGTCAGTACCTCTACTCTTTCACCATAGCCAAACTGTGGAAAACTCGTCCATCTCATCTTAGAACCATTAATAGTGCCCCCTTATTCAAAAAGTCTTTATTATTATTATTTACATTTTTATTTATATTTGTTTACTGGGAAACTCCGACTGGACACAGGTCCATTTTCAGCAGAGGCCCGGGGAGAAAAGCTCCACAGTACAATAGAATGCAGTACATGAGAGAACAAAATATAGAACATACAATTGATTTTAATACATAATAGGTTAGAAGTTAACAGTTTTAGTTAGTACAGTAGACAGTCATTGAGGTACATAGTAAAAACATTGAGGTACATAGTCAAAAACTTAAAAAAATAAAGTTTTTTTTTTAATCAGTATCTGGGTTTACAAGCTTTTTAGGGCAAATCCGTTTATACTTATCTGAACATGTGACACACAATTAGATTGGTATGGATTAACCTGGAGTGTAACATGAGTATAGCCAGTTAGTTAAGTAGTGGGTTTTAAGGAGTTTTTTGAAATGGTTGAAGGAGGTGGTAGACGTTATATGGATTGGTAGTGTGTTCCAGGTTTTGGCAATGTGGCTGGTAAAGAGTGATTTACAAGCGTTGTTTTTATGTTGGATGACAGTTATTAGGTTCTGGCTGTTAGATCGTAGGGGTCTAGTGGGAATGTGGAGCTGTATTAAATGCTGAAGTGTTGGGGTTAACTCAGGGAGGTAGTAGAGTTTGTGAGCTATAGAGAATATCTCCCTTCTCAATGGCTCTGCCCATGCACTATCTCCTACTCTACAATAACCTGATTTCCTGACTTGACCTCTTTTAAGCCAATACTCATCTTTTTCTCCCTTCTTAATAGGTCACCCGTGGAAATCTATCTATACCCAATTTTGTCTCAAATGGCATATGAAAATCAATGCAGTTACCTACTCTTGTCTTTGCATCCTATATAAGGTACTCTGAATAGTCCATCTCTTGAAAATGTATTATATTATTTTATATGTGTTTCGCTTATCTGTATTCTTTGTTAAACTCTTTATACATCAATACCCTGTCATCAATGAAAGTTGATTTCTCAACTACTAGCCAAATAATTGTACAATGTTCCAAGCTATTTGTCCTGTTTTATATATTTTTTGTAACTTAGCTATATTTTAGAATCTCTTGTTTAACATATTTCTATTATCTTGTATTATGTTGTATTAGGCTGAGGAGCTTTTCTCCCCAGGCATCCACTGAAAATGGATTCATTTCAGCCCACTGGACTTTCTCAGTAACAAAGACAAATAAATAAAAAATAAATAAATAAAAGCAAGTAGATAAGCAACACTAAGACATGGGTTGGCATAATGGTTAAGGTGTTCAAGAGTTATAAGGTTTGAGTCTTACCAAGGAAAATTGGCTAGGCTTAAAATGGTCCACATAGGCAGCTAACCTAGTACTTTCCTAAAAACCTTTTATGGGGGATGGGGGGATACCAAAATGGTTAATGTGTTTACCTTATAGACACAAGGTGCAGGATTTGATTTTCAAATGGGATAATTGGCTAGACTTAAAATGGTCCATAAGGGCAGTCAGCTTAGTAGTAATCTATGACTAAATGCAATAGGTTGTGCTAATGCTGACCTGGTAAACCAGCATTTCTTTTTAATGAAAAAGCTGCATTAATTCTAGTGGAATACCTGCATGTATTGTTTTTAACTGCATTTTTAACAACTAGGCAGAAAATGCTGATAATAATATACTGTGCAATTAAGGCCAAAGAGGCTGAGAGTTTTGTATAAGAGT
Organism: Protopterus annectens; assembly: GCF_019279795.1. Classification (NCBI taxonomy): domain Eukaryota; kingdom Metazoa; phylum Chordata; order Ceratodontiformes; family Protopteridae; genus Protopterus; species Protopterus annectens. The sequence goes on from NC_056731.1 coordinate 376,946,961, forward strand.
ACAAAGTATATGCTACATTCACTTCTGTAGAGTATTTACCTTGAATTCACACAGTAAACATTTTGCTATACAAATTAATATGTATGAAATAAATTAATATTTTAATGCAGCACAGCTTTCAGTAATGCAAAAGCAATTAAATTGCTGAAATGACTGGCAAACGCAGTCAATACATTTTATAGTAATATACAGTGGTGGCTGGTGACTTCAAATCAAAGGGGGGGGGCGCAGGAGACAGCTGAATGGATGGGGCCAATGGGAAGGGGCATGGCTAATCAGAAAGGGGTGGGCTATGTTCAAAACCACAAAAACTGGGACTTCAATTAAATACGCTGCCCTGGGTGCCAAACCATCATTATGAGAGTCCAATCAAGACAAAATGAAGTGGAGAAGAAACAAAATTTCAATGCATTGGCTACATGATGGCTTACTTAATATCTAGATGGAAACAAAAAGGTTGTGAGGCATGAAAAAATAAATTACTTTTTAAATAAATTACTGGAATGCCAATCAAAATCATGTATAAAAAAACAAGCAGCACTCACCTCAAACAACTTCTCCTTGCACTGCAGTTTTAATTATAATTTATATTCAGCTTTATAAAAGTACCAAGTAACTTGCTGAAAGTAGCAATCTCTGTGATACCTCCACTTGTAAAAATGTTTCTTATCCAAAAAAAGACCTGCTGCCTGACAACAACTATCTACTTGTTTCATGGGGTAAACATGATCAAAGTAAAAAATGAACAGTAAACAAGAAACAAGTTCACGATAAATTGCTTAAAGGATTACTGCACTGGTTATGGACCACACATGATAGATTGGCATTTTGTTTAGTTTACTGGTATAGCTTGCAAAGATGACTACAAGTCTCCAACAAATGTAATGAGCTTCTGAAAATACTGTAATCCTGTCCTTTATTACAAATACTGTCATATGCATTTCATTACCTAAGGCTTATATGTTATCTAGTTATGTAAATATTCTCTGCATGGCAACAACAAAAAGGCTTTTGATGTTGATAATTCTTTAACAATATGCTTATTAAACCTTACTTGCATCTTACAATCTCAGACAAGCTTACCTGATGGTCATTAAAGCATTGTTACTTAAACACAGAGCAACAGGCACTGCAACAACATGCATTTTCTGAATAATAAGAAGCATACATCAACAGTATAAAAATATGACAGAAAACCAGAACATTCTACAAAATCAAGGACAGATGAAAAGCAACTGTAGTACTTGTGTCTACCTTGGATGGGGGATATTCTGCACACTTACACTGCATAACTGCTCCTTGCCTTACCTGATCACATCTAGAGTCACTACATGGGGGAGTGGGGTACAACAAGTATGTCACAATTTGAAATGTCTCTAGCTGATGGTGATGGCCTTGACACATTTGTCATACCTCTCAATATTAGAGCAAGAAATCTGGACAAAGGCATAAATAGAAATGGGACAAAGACCCAAAAATAAGGACAATTTTTAAATATTGCTCTTATAAACTTAGAAAAATAATAGAATAGTAGGTCTTGCATTAGTATGAATTTTCTGACGGGTATGAAATCTGAAACTCAAATGTCTGTCATTATTTTCTAACTTTGATCTTTAATGAGTTGCAACTAATTTGCCAGAAAACCACAATTTTATGAAAAATGGACCAAAAATGTGATGCAAAATTATAAAATAGCCACACGATACAGCTGGAAACATGTCAAAGAAGGGACACATTTTTAATATTAGTACTGTTAAGTTGAGCAGCTGACAAAATAAGAGAATCTACATGCATTTCTGAAATAAAAGTAATTTATAACTCTGATCATTACAATTATTTATTAATTGCAAACTCTCCACGTTTTCTTCCAAAATTGCCATTTTGCAGAGGGATTATTAGGGGGAGAGCAACATTTTTATGCAAAATCAGGGAGAGTTGAGAGGTTTGGATATACATAATTCTATAAAGCGATTTATTTGCATGTACCTCTCAACTTCTTAACACAGGAAATGTGGACAAGGCCAAATATATTGGGGTAACAACCAAACAGTACTAAAAATTGCTCTTGTATAAACGTAGACAGTTGCTAGAATAACAGGTCTTGCTTTAGCATGCAATTTTCTGAAGGGTATGAAGTCTGAAACTCAATGTCTGTCATTATTTAATTACTTCATTCCTAAATGATTTGCCAGAAAACCACAAATTTTATGAGGAACAAACCAAAAATAAGAAGCAGAACTCTATTCATTCTGTGAAAATCTGGACAGTTGAGAGGTTTAGTCCAGCCGGGGCTGTCTTTGAGTTTGCTGCCCTTCCCCTCTCACAAAATCATGGCCAAATGGAGCCTCCTCCCTGTAGCTATTCCAATGTCCCATTACTTGGCTATTTTGCCTCATTTACCATAAACACTGTAATATGCATACTGCTTTACTTCTACAATGATTTGGATTTCATTTAAAAGTTTTATTTTACATTTTACAGCACAAAGACTAATAGACATCTGCTAAACAAAGCAATGCAGTCTCACAATGAAAATAGACTTAGCATTAAAACTTCTCTTCCCTTGAATCTCACATTTATTGAAACAGCATTGAAACCCACATTCAAAGAAAATAGATCTGGCCAGTGGCAGATAAAGATTAACTTTGGGATGTTTTCAAATCAAAAGCCTCTTGCACATGAAACATACATGTGCTCTTTGATACACCTTCCTGACTGTATTAAATTATATTCCTTATATAATACAGTACAGTTGTTAGAAGGCATTTTAAATGTATTGTTTTGAACATTTTCCAGTAAACAATGAAATAAAACGCATGCACCAATAATGTCAAAACTGCACAATTCAGAACATTTCCATCATAAAAGTTTACTCAAATGTCTACAATCCACCAGTATCAGCAAATATGAACAATCTCTGCAGAAGTAAAAGGCATGTAAATAATTCCACATTAAAGAGATCTGTAACTAAAGAAGAGGTTGATGCTAGCAAACAACTTTATATTTCATTGTTTTATCTACAAAGAAAGTACCTGTTGCCCTTGAGGAATAAATTGCCTATGTTACATTAAAAAAATGATAAGCTAGTAATATTGCAATAGGGAATGGATGCAAACTAATAACAGGTTCATAGTTACTAGGTATCACTGCCAAAGAGGACATTTTCAGGACTGCAGCATCCACACCCTTTAAAAGTACATCACAGTACAGTATCAGCAATGCATCTACATACTATGGGAGTAGAACCTATAGCCTTCTGCATCAAAAGCAAGTATTCAACCTGTTATGCTATTAACAATGCGAGCAGAGTCAACATAAGCAGCACTAAACTTTTCTTCCTCTGATGCTCTCAGCTCCTTGTAAAATCCACTTGACACTCAACTGTATTTCTCAACTTTGCAGCACAAGAAATCTGGAAAAAGCCAAAATTTATTGGGAGGGACAAAAGCCCCAAAACCAGGGACACATTTTAAACATTGTTTGTATAATCTTGGAAAGCTGCTAGAATAAAATGTTGTATTACCACCATGCATTTCACTGCCAAGTCTTGAACCCAGGACCCTGTGCACTACACCCAAATCCAATGTAATTTATTACAAAGAAATAAAAAGTGAACCACCAGCATTGGAACAACGTTGATAATTTATTGTAGCAAAACAAATACGATGAGCATTTTCATTTCAAACAAGAGACTTCTTCAAATCTAACTTAATTCCACAAAAATTCTCTCCTTAGTTTTACAAACACTATTAACTAGCTAATGAATGAAGGCAACCTCCTCTCTTCCCTTTTCATTGACCTCACAAAAGCATTTGATACAGTCTCCCATCAAACACTCCTCTCCAAAATGTATACTCTTAACCTCTGCCAGTCATTATTGAGCATGTTCCTTAGCTACCTATCCAACAGAAATCAAGTGATTAAATGTCAGCACACATTTCCCCATCCCTTGCATGTTACTGTGGGTGTCCTGCAATGATCAATTATAGGACCCCTTCTTTTCACCATTTTCATAATTAAACTAAGTACTGCTACTAACCCTGCCACCATTGTACAATATACAGATGATTCAGCCCTGATCTCTTCTAACTCTACTTTCCTTAAATTCTAAGAATGCACCCAACTATCATTCACCACAATAGAATCCTGGCTATTCAACTCTCAACCACTATTAAACCCAACTAAAACAAAATTAATGATTTTTACCCCCAGAAATTACAGAAAGAAATACTCCTTTCACATCTACTCAACCAACAAAAAATGTTAGTGTCCTAATTGATGAGGAACTAAATTTTGACATGTTGTTTAGTACAAGTCATTAAAAAACCCATGTGAAACCAGGCTCACCCTACACAGTAAATAACTGTCCTACAGATTGCAGCAGGCGGTCTCTTGACAGCCATCTTCTCCCATTCTCTTGTAGGCCATGCCAATATTTACAAACCTAAATAAAACAGACAAGACAAAACTCAAGACTTGTTATAATAAAACAGATTCACTTAAAACACCCACCAGAAAACCAATCACTACACTGCATGCCTTAAAAAAAGAACTTAATTAGCTAGAGTTAACTAATCAATTAATTTAAGCAAAAATAGATACTACACATAAATTTATTTTAAACCAAAACACTGTCTCATACATAAAAAACTTAGTACAGCCCTACTCCTGTAATTGAGACTTTAGGTCCAACAACAAATCCCTCTTACTTATAACTAAATCCAATAATAATGCAGGCAACTTGCTCTACACAAGCTATGCTGCAAAATTCTGGAACTCTGTTCCTTATAACATCAAACTGATACACAAATTAGTCACTTCCAAAGCACAACTAAAAAAGCATCTAAAACCAAATCAAAAACCAGTAAAAACAGTTGAAAGGAACCACGGTAGTACACCAAAACACACACTTTTAATATCACATTTAACGCTTTCGTTGCAGTATATTGGACTTCATCAGATTCTGATATTGTGAATATTGAGTGATATTAAAAGTGTGTGTTTTGGTGTACTACCGTGATTGATTTCATTTGTTTTTAAAAAAGCATCTAAATAACAATTGGCCCTGCTCCTGTACTTCATCTTGTTAGGTCCACCCAACTTCACTGTCCCTCCGCTTACATCTTTCCTACTACTCCCCCTGTTCTCTCTCTCCAACCCATTATTACTCCCTTTTCTTACATCTTTTCCCAATACTACTATACCCCCAACCTATCTACTTGTCTTCTCACCTTTAAGCAGCTCCTTGAGCTTACTGTCTGTCACAACTAACATCTCGTTATTCTAGATTTTCTTTGCCCCACAATGATGAAAGGTAAAATAACACCAATATTATACTATTTTATCTATCTGTCTGTCTATCTATCTATCTATCTATCTATCTATCTATCTATCTATATATAAAACACCAAGTACAATAAGTTCTCATATGGGTCAAATGAATATAAAAGAATAAGAATGATATTACATTGTTATTGATTTCTCTTGTAAAATTTTGTATGCATAAAATAACATTAATCCTGCCTACAATGTTATGTAATAAGCATTGTTTACTACATGGCTGAAATCAAATTTCTTTCACTACTATGTAAAACCAAAATGCAATGTTTACTTACATTTAATTATTTTTCTTTTTCTCTATGTAAAACAAAAACTGGAACTTCTGGAGCATTTCTTCCCGGGCATCTGCTGAAAATGGGATGTTGCCCAGTTAGACTTTCCCGGTAAGCAAAGACAAATAAATAAATAAAGCTGTGAATCTTGCCATAACTAGTTATCAGTTAGGTTGCCTCTTGAGCATCTTTCTTTACAATATAAGCCTTACTTCAGAGAAGTTTTCAGTGCTGACTGAAGCTGAATTAATTTAAGGCAATGCTATAAATGATATATGGTTAACAGCTCTATGTTACCTTCAAGCCCTCTGTCATACCTCTTTTTAGAAATGGCTTATGTTAGCCTGGAGCCTGTGCTCTTTCACTTTATGTGCCCTGTGATACAACCAGTATGTCAGCTATGATACAGACCATGACAAGTTGTTTACTTGGAATTATACTTCCTGTAGGTATAGAAGTGTGTTTGGTAGAGACTCCCTGTAATGGGAGAGAAGTGAGTGCTGTGTGAAACAGTTGTTTGTGCAGCTCTGTGTCCTGAGTGGCACTTACCCCAATAAAAGCACTTACATTAGGCACTTACTGTGAAGCAAGTATGATCACAGAGTTCATTATAAACAGGAGGGCTGTGGGAGGCTTAACCTCCTGTATGGAGTGTGGCGAACTTGTGTGCATTTCTATCTTTGAGATTTACATCTTTCGTGAGTTGATTTTGTGTGTGTGTGTGTGTGTGTGTGTGTGTGTGTGTGTGTGTGTGTGTGTGTGTGTGTGTGTGTGTGTGTGTGTGTGTGTGTGTGTGTAATGAGTGCAGGTGTCAATGTGTTGACTAATTGAAGAGTATCCTATGTTAATATATTTTTTCAACTAGCCAATCCTCAACAAGTCTGGCATCAACATTATGGATGTAATCATATGTATATATACATATATACATACTATACATGAATGCTGTATTAAACATTCTGTTTAATAAGTTTACAAGGCCGTATTATGTTGTATTTTGTACCTGTTCTTTATTAAAATAGAACTTTGAAGGATTTGATCATAAAATAGAATGGTGCTTCTCCAGACAGTTAAGTCTAATAACCTCGATCTGCTGAGAAGTACAGCTTTGTCTGTGGTAATGCATGGTATGTGGTGTGGTAATCTCCTGGTGAGTGGCAATTACCCCAGTTTAAGTACTTACATTGAGCATATACCCCAAGGTATGAATGATTCCGGAAATGATTATATACAATTGGGATGTTTGTGGGGGTGCATGTTACTATACGCATTCCTTAGAAATGTAAGCCCTCATTTGTATACGTTCTTACTGTTCTGGGACTCATACCTTTGAATCTCAGTATCTGAAACTCTTACTTGGAAATGTATGCAGGGAATGCAGGAAGGGAAGAATGCTGAAATCAAAACTGAATAAGTGTTAGGCAGAAATAGTTCTTCAGTGGTATGCATGTATTTAGAGAACATTGATGGGTGAGATCCTATAAGTTCCATGTTAAATGAGGGAACTTCAGCTGGCTTTTCATATGCTAGTGACAACACAGTCGCTGAGTGTATGACAGTGGATAATGTGGAACTACAATGGGGCTTATTGAGTAGGATTTTTACTAAGATATGTTTACTCTAGAAGGTTAGGATTATATTTTTCTGGTGTGATAAATATAAAATATGTAACAGTGGGAACTCCCTGTAAATGTACTTCAGCCTCTAGAGCTGGGCAGATTGGGAGTGAGCAGGGCTAGAACTCATGACACTGTAACCATTCATAATGGTAGACTATCTTAGAACTAAATGCTTGAGCAGTAGAAGCCCATTTACATGCAATCTGTATTGGAAATGCAAAAAAGAAAGCACCCATCTCCCGAGTCTCTGTAACTTAAAAGAGTATTGAAAGGATGGCTTCAATCACTGCAAAAGACCATGGACAAACTACTTATCCAATGCTATTTATAAGTAGTGTGCGACCCGACAGTTATGATGGTCCAGGGGTCAGGTTAGTTCCTTGGTCTGAGGACTATGTCTGAATATATAACAATGACTTGGAAGTATGCATGAAAAAGGTTAAGGATATCTACTTATGAAATTAACATGTTACAAAGCTGTGTGACTTCAAATATATTAAGCAAGGGTGAGAAAGAGAATCCACACAATTACACAAATGCCTACTTTTATCGTTTGTTTTTTCCTTTAACATATTTTCTATATAATTAATAAAATCTTAGAATGTGTTGGATGAATGAATGAGTGAGTGCATAAAAAATGAACACTAAAGCAAACTGTGAGAAGAGAAGAGAAGAGAAGAGAAGAGAAGAGAAGAGAAGAGAAGAGAAGAGAAGCAAAAAGTGATCTTTATGGTGTGGCTAGGCCAGGATGAGGGGGACCACGGGGACAGTGGCTAATGTGTGTGTGGAGGTTAGGTGTCAGCACTATGAAGCCATTTCACTAAGGTGCCATTTTACCTAAGGCCAGCCCTGACCTTGACTCAGTGGTGAGGTAAACAAACAAAGCAAGCTACAAACAAACACACACACACACACACACACACACACACACACACACACACACACACACACACACACACGCATGCACACTAACACATGCACATACACAAACACACACACACACACACACAAAATGCACATACACATGCATACACACACACACACACACACACACACACACACACACACACACACACACACACACACACACGTACACACACACGCACAAAATGTCTCATTAAACACTAAGTCAGACAATCCATCACCAGAAACACAGAATATTGATTAGCAGAAAAAAGAAGCATTTCTGAGCCCTTTACAGACAACACAAGATCTGATTGTGGCCCAAACTTAGTAAGCATAAGTAGCCGTATACCTCTTAACTTTTTTGCTCAGGATTTCTGGACAAAGTCAAAAATAATGGGGGACAATAATGACTGTCCCCAGGATTTACTAATCTCCCATGCAGGACTAGTGTAGTCCTGCACGGAAGTGGCCACTTAGGAGCAGAATGGCAGCGCGCCATGCATATTAATGAAGGCGTGCTGCCCAACATCCTAGGCATACATGGAGCTTGTACAACTGCAGGGGGCATGTCTGAGAGCAGAGCACTCAGAATAAATACACCTCTGCAAAGTAGAACTGCAGAAAGTGAAAATAAATGAGCGAGGCCGCTCATAGGTGTCCACATATCCCCACCAACTGTCCCCCATGCGTACAACAGCAACAAGACATAAAAATGAAAAGAAGAAACCCCTGTATTGTTTTCTAAAGCTCCGAGTACAGCTAACTGTAGGTGCACAGGTGTGCCCATTGCTCAGCCACAGTGAAAGCAGCCCGAAAGTCTGAAGAGGATAACAAGGAAGATATATGCAAATGAAGCATGTCAGCAACAGTATAGTGGGCAGAGTGTTCGCTCAATGAGCAGGCATTCCCAGTTTGAGTCCCAGCACAGCACAGTTTATTTTACATGGCAAAGCATGGTATAAGCAATATTTGTAATGAAAACCCACTAAATAACAAAATTTTTATGAACAGGAGTACTGCAGAAAATGCACATGTGAAGAGCCAGTATCATAATGAATAAGTCAACAGTAAGCAGGCGTAAGCACAGATAAGCAGTAGTAAGCATATGTAAGCACTAGTAAGCATGTGCAAGTGTGTTTGTGTGTGGTTAAGCACTGCCGACACAGATTAAGCAAAGGAGAAGCTAACTGGGTGAAAGACACTGTGACCAGAAGTTGGCAGTGCTTACCTCTGCACAAACCCACTTACAACCGCTTGGACATGCCTTAAGAACACCGTATCCAATGGCCGGTGTTCTGTCTAGCAACAAAACAAACAGCTTCTGCAAGGCCAGAACCCAGGACTATGCACAGCATACACAAAGCGATTTACCACTAAGCCATGCCAGATATGCAGAACTCATATGTTGTCAGAAACATAACCCCAGCCCAGTCATGCAAAAGTACAGAGAATGTATACCTACAGCTAGATGGGCATGTGTGTGCAAATATATCACTATCTAAATGGATGCAACATATCTATAGATGCAGTCACATATATATACATGTATATATAAATATCCAGAGATATATACATATACATACAAATATATGAACAGATATACATGCAAATGCTGACAACTACACATATATATGTCAACATCTATATGTCCACATATACACATCAAGTGACATATATGTATGCAGATATATGTCTCCGTAGGTATATTCCGACATAGTTAGAAATATGTCAACAAATATATATACCCACAGAGGTATATATGGCCAGACATCTGTAGATACCGATGGTAGATGAACAGAAACATATATGTCCACATGCACCATCAATGGGCCTGAGAGGCCCCAAACAATATATGTCACGTACGAATTTGCATACCCCCCGCCCAGCCAGACATGTCCATGCTGCAATATACTACCAAGCTCATAGTATTGTACATCTGTCAATGAACTAGGGGATTAAATTAGCCCTCTGTTATGTTTCACATGTCAACATCAAATATCCCTCTACACCACCAACTAGGCAGGCCGAGCAGTACAGACCCATCCAACCCAGGCCATCCCCAAAGCAAACATGCATAACCCACAGTTCTGCTTCTGCCCCACCCGCAGCACACACGCAGCCACCATCCCTACTCTGGTTAATGGCCCATAGCTACTACACCACCACACATTACCCCCCCACCCCTCGGGACCCATCCTGTATGATGTCCCAACCCAAGTATCCTAGGTGCTGCACATGTCATAGATCATGCACATAGCCAGGGGTACCCACATAACCCTGAGTGTAGACGAAGGTTGAATACCCAATGTTTGGGTTGTCCCGCATGAGACAAATGTATTCCTGGTACTAACAATAGATTTCATGTGTGACTCTGTGTACACTAATGGATTTAGTTGCAGGTATCGCAAAGCATACGTGGCACACAAGGTTGGCCGGTATGCACATGAAGCACACTATCCAGCAATACCAGTTAACATTACAGGATATGTAGCTAAATATGTAGAGGCATATGTGTTTGTATAAATACCCATAACTATATAGATATATACCTCCCCTCTCTGTAGTATAAATGTATACAGACATAGATAGACATATATATAAATACCCACATATAGATATATACATATGCAGACACCCATACATCCACATGTCGTTAGATATATATATATATATATATATATATATATATATATATATATATATATATATATATACAGCAATATATATATATATATATATATATATATATATATATATATATATATATATATATATATATATACACACACACACACACCCCAGCCAGACAGGGGAAACATAGAAACAAACACGCAAACAATGTAAACAATCCACTGCTCCCCTGACCACAGGCAGGATACAACCGGGGGGGGACACAGTGGACCTGAGAAGTCTAATCTTGGAACAGAGACAGGAGCATCCCTTGCGGGACACCCCAAAAATTGTCTTGTTATAGGAGGATGCCCGTGCAATGACCTATCAAGGCGGGGCATGTACGTACCCAGACTACAAGGGTGGAAAAGCCTGATGACCCATGGGTCGAGACAACGTACGAGATGGGTCCTGTGAAGTGGAGAGTGGGCAGTGTGTAGTGGTGTGTTTAGACCCTACCTGCACCCAGAGTAAGGATGAGTGCTGTAGAGGAGGTGCAGGTGGGGAAACTATGGGTATGTAATTATGGGTCTAGGTGTGCAGGTGTTTGCTGGAGTGGCTCTATTTGGACCGCCCCAGGGATGTAAGCAATAGTGTTCATTGGGCAGAGCCACCAGCCAGCAAGCAGCCACTCCCGCTACGAGTCCCACTGCAACACATTCTATTTTTCATGGCAAAGTACAGTATAACCAGATGTATTGTTGCAAATCCCACTAAATAACACCAAAGAACACATGGTCACAACAACCCACTGTAGGCATGTAAGCCGAACTACTTGGCATCACAAGATAATATTGTTTTTCCCACCCCCCACCCATGGGTGCTAGTGTCCAAACCTACCTCCAAATGCAGTGTATATACACAGCTGTTACTGGAGAAAAAATGGCCACCGGTGGACCTTCCCATCAGCCTACTTGCACATCCCTGGACATTCCCCTACTATCTGCCCCTCTGTGTGCCCCATTAACACCACATACCTATCGACCCCTGTGTCATTACTACTACTGTTTGCAGTCACAGGTAGGTGTCACCCTCTTCCCCAACTATATCGGCAGAATCTGGAACCACCTACCCACGTGTATTACCTCAGCTGTCCCACACGACACATGTAAATAACACATGAAGGAACACCTCAAGCACACTTGGAACAGTACATGCTCACCACCTGGTGAATCCCCCCCCCAACTAACACTCCATACCCCTACATCAACTAGTGAAACCGACACCTCCTGTCCTATCCGCATACAAATCCCAACATCCTGCATACCTTCCCTATTGCTTCAACACCAATCATACCAATGGCCTACTATAGAGTTACAATGTCCCCCCCCCCTCTACCGACCTACCTACTCCTTCACTATTCACTTCTACTCTAACACACAGGTATAACTAAACCAAACCTGAATACTTGAGTGTAACCTATCCAGAACCAATAAACTGGAATCACAGTTCACCTTAAACTGACCTATGTCAACAGTCATACCTCACATGTAAACCTGACCTTTGCACATATACTACTGACATGTTAATGTGAACTAAGCATGAAGAATGTGGTACATAGCTATGGTAAGTCTGTTACTCTCTATGAATGTGTACACCTCAGTGCTACATGTAATGTGTAGCTGGGGATTACTGTGGGCTACACTCCCCAGGCCACTGCTGACAATGGAGAAGCATCCAGTCGGATTGTCCCGGACAACAAATGTGAACTAAATACATGAAGTAGTGCGAGGGTATGCTGCAGCAAGTGGGAGTACGCTTGTTTGGGCAGTGGTAAGCAATGCCCACACTGGTTCAGTAATGTGTAAGCCAACCCAGTGTAAGACACCATAACTGGAGGTCAGCAGATCTGAGCCTCGCGCACACCAGCGCATACCAGCCTACACTTCCTCTACAGTGCCTTAGGCCCTCTGTAGTCAACAGCTCTCATCGTGCCCATTAACAAAGTAATCTGCACTCCCAGGTTCCAACCCCCCCACCCTGCACACTATAGTCTAAGTGAGTCACCACTAAGGCATGGAAGATACACATTCAGCTGTTGTTATCACAAACATATCATCCAGCACAGTTATTCACCAGTATAGGAAATGTATGTAGGTATGTAGATTAATACCAACAAACATGTGCACATCGCCCAATCACAGTATTCTGAGCAGTCTATGTGTATCAGTGAACTGTGCCTGTTCAAACATACTGTGAGAATAGTAGTCTTGCATAATACTGAAGAGAAGAATGAATAACGGTGCACACCATGGGGGCGTGTGGCCGTGCTTCATGCACAGAATACCACACCTGGGGCGTTGGTTCTGCAGGACTGGGAGATGAAGCTGGCCTGGTGTGTGAGTAAACCGCTGCTTCCCAAACCCCGGGCAGGATGCTACCAGTGAGAGAAACAGTGTAGACCAGCAAAGTCTACCCATGACACAACAACAGGCCCGTCCCTGGTGGGGTGTACCAAACCTTGTGGGTCACATAGGTGTTTCCACCAGTATCGTAGGAGGATCAAGGGAAGGATCGAATGCACGTGGACTACATGGATGAAGAGCCTCCTGACGCTTGGGACGAGACAGTATAATGGAGGAGTAGCGACACGGGCAGAAAAAGAAATGTGTGGAGATGTGGTATGGCTGGGCTAGCAACTAGGGAATGGATGGATGCTGTGTACGTGGAGCTCAGGGGCCAGGGAAAGGGAGCATTGATATGACATTAAGGTAGAAATATGCAAATTAAGCAGAACTGCAATAGTGTAGTGAGCAGAGCATCCGACCAATGAGCAGGCATTCCTGGTTCGTGTCCCACTGTAGCACAGTCTATTTTACATGGCAAAGCATGTTATGAACAATATTTTTGTTGCAAGACCCACGAAATAGCAGAAATATATGAAATGGAGTACCACAAGATATGCACATGTGATGTATCAGTGTCAGATGGAATAAGGCACTAGTAGGCAGGTTTAAGCATAAATAAGCATTAGTAAGCATATATAAGCACTAGTAATAGTGTTTAAGTGTGTTTGTGCAAGGGTAAGCATTACCTACACAGAATAAGCAACGTAGAAGCTAACTGAGTGTTAGAAACTGTAACCGGAGGTTACCAGTGCTTAGCTCTGCACAAACCCGCACACACCCGTGTACAACTGCTTTAATGTGCCGTAATCACTCTTTACCTAATGGCTCATGTTCTGGCCAGCAACAAAATTAACAGCTCCTGCAAGGCTTTTACCAAGGACCCTGCTCACCATAGGCTAAGGGATTTACCTCTAAGCCATAACAAATACAAATGAAGGAGATGTTGTCAGAAACATATCATCCAGTCCAGTCATGCAACAGCACAGAGAATGTATACCTACAGCTAGATGGACGTGTGTGTGCAAATATATTACTATCTAAACTGATACAACATATCTATAGTTGTAGTCACATATATATATATTTATATATATATATATATATATATATATATATATATATATATATATATATATATATATATACACACAAATATATGCACAGATATACATGCAAATGCCGACAACTATACATATATATGTCAACATCTATATGTCCACATATACACAGCAAGTTACATGTACATACACAGATATATGTCTCCATAGGTATATACGGACATAGTTAGAAATATGTCAACAAATATCTATATACCCTCAGAGGTATATATGGTCAGACATCTGTAGATAGCAATGGTAGATTAACACAAAATACGAACTGAAACCAATAAGAGCAGTAGAAACCAGGTTTAATTTAGCGTTACAACAAATGAATAAATACCATGCTTTCGGTAAAGACTGTGCTTCACCTTCATCAGAATGCTAGATATAAAATAACAGCTGTGAAATTCTGCCCTTTTAAAATATCTATTAAATGCATTCTTAAATTATTAGCCCTTAAAAGACAATAAGAAATACACACATTATACACATTTTATTTAATTAATAAGAGCATTATAGTGTTCTAAAAGTTATTATTTTTAGGTTTTACATTTTAAAAAAACATCAATTTATTTTTTTATAAATTTGTGAATAGTAATAGATCAATTAATTTTGTAGAATATTTGATAAATCATATTTATATTTATTAATTGCTATTATTGTATTAATTAATATAGATACTTTTTAAAAGAATATCGTACACTTAAAATAATTAAATTATTAAAACATTTAATTTACTTAATATATGTGATACCAATGAACAAAAATTAAAATTTTTAATACTATTCAATATATTTACAACGAATATTATTATTATTCTAAATTTTTAATTTAGATGGTAGACTGATGTTAAACGTTCCAATTGACAATATTACTACTTTTTGATGATGGTTATTCATTAAATCGAGTATATAAATAAGACATAAAACCTTAAGAGAAACAACTTCAACAAATGATTCAAAGGTTTTTTTATACTATTGACAATGATGTTTATTTAAACTGCTATTGAATATCTTGGCTGCTGGAGTGGTTAGGGGTTAACGAGTAAGGCTATGTAATAGCCGTTTGCTGCCGACGATCTGTTTGTGTAATTTATTTTATTATTTGTATATGTCCGAAAAAGTGTTTTTAATTTTTAAATATATTTTTGTATAAGCTTGTAAACTAAAGTATTCAAATTTTAGGTTAGTGAACGCCAGGTTTTAACATGTCTTCTTTTAGAAGGGAAGTGACGTTTCTAATTACATTTTGGCGA
This sequence comes from Protopterus annectens, assembly GCF_019279795.1. Taxonomy (NCBI): domain Eukaryota; kingdom Metazoa; phylum Chordata; order Ceratodontiformes; family Protopteridae; genus Protopterus; species Protopterus annectens. The sequence continues at coordinate 376,962,471 of NC_056731.1, forward strand.
TATTTTAAAAGGGCAGAATTTCAAAGCTGTTATTTTGTATCTAGCATTCTGATGAAGGTGAAGCACAGTCTTTACTGAAAGCGTGGTATTTATTCATTTGTTGTAACGCTAAATTAAACCTGGTTTCTACCACTCTTATTGGTTTCAGTTCATATTTTCTTTTATCCAGTTTGTCGGGTTTTTTTGTGGTTTTAATGATAGATTAACAGACACATATATGTCCACATGCACCATGAATGGGCTTGAGAGGCACCAAACAATATACATCACGTATGAACTGGCATACCCCCCACCCAGCCAAACACATCCACCCTGCAATACACTACCAAGCTCATTGTATTGTACGTGTGTCATTGAAATAGGGATTTAAATTAGCCCTTTGTAATGTTTCACATGTTGACATCACATCCCCCTCTCCCCCACCCACTAGGCGGACCGAGCAGCACAGGTCCATCCAACCAAGGCCACCCCCAACCCATACCTTCATTACCCACAGTTCCGCTTCCCCCCACCTGCTGCACACACACAGCCACCATTCCTACCCTGGTTACCGGCCTGTAGCTACCACACATAGCCCCCCACACACCCACCTCAGGACCCATCCCTTATGTTGTCTCTATCCAAGTATCCTAGGTCTGGCACACTCCGTAGCCCATGCACATTGCCATGGGTACCTATGTAACTCTGGGTGTAGACAAAAGTTGTATACCCAATGTTTGGGCTATCCTGCATGTGACAAATGATTATCTGGTACTAACAATAGATTTCATGTGTGACTCTGTGTACACTAATGGATTTAGTTTTAGTTGCTGCAAAGCATACGTGGCACACAAGGATGGCCAGTATGCACACAAAACACAGCACCCAGCAATAGCAGGCAACATTACAGGATATGTAGCTAAATATGTAGAGGTATTTGTGTGTATATATATATATATATACCCATAACTACATGGAGATGTACCTCTCCCTCTCTGTAGTACAAATGTATACATACATAGACAGATATATATATATATATATATATATATATATATATATATATATATATATATATATATATATATATATACATATATATACATCCATATATATATATATATATATATATATATATATATATATATATATATATATATATATATATATATATATATATATATATATATATATATATATATATATATATATATATATATATATATATATATATATATATATATATATATATATATATATATATATATATATATATATATATATGTGTGTGAAAATATACATACATATATATATATCTATATATATATATATATATATATATATATATATATATATATATATATATATATATATATATATATATATATATATATATATATATATATATATATATATATATATAGAGCTAGGATATGATACAGCAGTTAACAATTACATATGTTCACAGGCCATGCCAATGGGGGTGAGGGGCCCAATCAACAAACATGTAACAGATAGCATCAACCCGCACCCCCAGCTAGACAGGTGAAGCATACAAACACACAATAAAAGTAAACAAACTACTGCTTCCCAGACTACAGCCAGGATACTACCAGTGGGAGAGATCCACCAAGTCTAATCTTGAAACAAAGACATGAATGTACTTGTGGGACAACCCAAAAGTTCTATGCATATTTGGGTTTCCAGGCATTACACAGATGTCCAACGGCAGGGCACGCATGTTCTCGGACTACAAGGTTGGGGAAGCCTAATGATCCATGGGGCGAGATAACATAAGTGATGGGTCCCGAGAAGTGGGGAATGAGCAGTGTGTACTGGTGTGGCCAGACATGACCTGCACCCAGAGTAAGGAAAAGTGCCGAAGAGGAGGTGCAGGTGGAAAACTATGGGTATGTTATTATGGGCCTAGGCATGCAGGTGTTGGCTGGAGTAGTTCTATGTGGACTGCCCCAGGGATGTAAGCAATAGTGTGCATTGGGCAGACCCAACACCTAACGAGCAGCCACGCCCAGTACGAGTCACACAGCAGCAATGTTTAGTTTACAGGGCAAAGGGTGGAATAACCAGATGTGTTGTTGCAAACCCACTAAATGACACCAAAGAACACATGTTCGCAACACCCCACTGTAGGCATGTAAGCTGAACTAATTGGCATCACAAGGTATTATTGCTGTTCTCACCCCCATCCAGAGGTGTGAGTGTCCAGACCTACCCCCAAATGCAGGGTATATACACAGCTGTTGCTGTAGAAGAAATGGCCAGTTGTGGACCTTCCTGTCAGCCATCCTGCACATCCCTGAACATGTCCCCTACTATCAGCCCCTCTGTGTGGCCCAATAACACCACTTACCTATCGACCCCTGTTTCATTCATAGTAATGTTCACAGTCACAAGTAGGTGACACCCTCCACACAACTATATTGGCAGAATCTGGAATCCCCAACCCAGGTGTATTACCGCAGCTGTCCCAGACTACACATGTAAAAACACATGAAGGGAAAACCCAAGCACACTTGGATCACCACCTGGTGAAGTCCGCCGCCCTCCAACACTCCAGATCCCTACACCAACTACTGACACTGACACCTCCTGTCCTGCCTCGCACACATATCCCAACACCCTGCAAACCTGCACTACTGCTCTCCCAGCAATCAGTCAAATGGCCTACTATACAGTTAAAATGTCCCCCCCCTCCACCTACCCGCCTACACCTTCACTATTCACATCTACTCTACAACACAGGTATGACATAACTAAACCTAACCCAAATACCTGAGTGTAACCTATCCGGAAATGCTAAACTGGAATCCCACTTAACCTTACACTGACCTTCGTGAACAGTCATACCTGACATGTACACTTGATTTAAGCATGTATAATACTGACATGTACATGAAGTAGCATGTGGGTATGCAGCAGCAAGTGGGAGTACGCCTGTTTGGGCGGTGGTAAGCAATGCCCAAACTGGTTAAGCAATGTGGAGGCCAACCCAGTGTAAGACGCTGTAACCGGAAGTCAGCAAGTCTGAGCCTAGCGCACACCAGCGCATACCCGCCTACACTTCCCCCGCAATGCCCACAGCCCTCATCGTGGCCAGTAACAACATAATTAGCACTCCCAGGTTCCCACCCGCCCTGCACACTATAGTCCAAGTGAGTTACCAGGAAGGCATGCTAGATATACAATCAGCTGCTGTTATCACAGACATATCATCTGGCACAGTCAGTCAACAGTATAGGAAATGTATGTAAATATGTACGTTAATAACAGTGCTCAGTCACAATATTCCGAGCAGTCTATGAGTATCAATGAACAGTGCCTATCCATGCATACTGTGAGAACAGTATTTTGTATAATACTGAAGAGAGGAATGGAAAATGGGGCACACTGTGGGGGCGTGTTTCATCCGTGGAAGTGGGAGATGAGGCTGGTCTGGTATGTGAGCAAACTGCTGCATCTGAAAACCCTGGCAGGATGTTACCAGTGGGAGAAACAGTGTAGACCAGCAAAGTGTACTCGTGACAGAACAACAGGTCTGTCCCTGGTGGGACACACCAGACTTTGTGGGTCACAATGATGTTTCCACCAGTATCAGAGGTGGATAAAGGGAAGGCTCAAATGAATGTGGACTAAATGGATGAAGAGCCTGCAGATGGTTGCATCAGGACAGTAAAATGGAGGAGTACTGAGACGTGCAGAGAGGGAAATGCATGGAGGTGTGGTATGGCAGGGCTAGCAACTGGAGAACAGATGGATGCTGTGTACGTGGAGCTTGGGGACCAGGAAAAGGGAGCATGGGTATGACATTAAGGTAGAAATATGCAAATTAAGCAGAACTACAATAGTGTAGTGGGCAGAGCATCTGCCTAACGCGCACGCATTCTCAGTTCGAGTCCCACTGCAGCACATTCTATTTTCCATGTGAAATCGGTATAACAACATAATTTTGCTGTATAACCTACTAAATGACATTTACACTTGAACAGGAGTACTGCATTACACATAGACCCACTCACTATTCAAAGGACATGAGATGACACAGAGATATGTATACACAGACAACCTTTAATGGTGTATTTCACAATAATGTATGCCATTACCAACAGCTCATATATCTGGACTTATTTAATCAGTGAGGAATGCAAGGCCCACACAGAAAAGTAGATGCAGACAGTGCAGATATATAACATACTATGCTGTCCAGGCCAAGCCTGTCAGTTTGTACAACTGTAGACAAAGGATTTGCCATCAAGATAGGTAACAATACACAATAACAGATGTAGGTCAGCAGCCGCCAGTTACACCCTGTAATCAAGGCCTAAGGGGACATTTATTACCTGTCGTAATGTCTACGTATCTGTCACATGTATGGACCCTGACCAACAAATGTTGTGGGAGTCCACGATATGACTGGGATGATAGCAGGAATGCTAGCAGTACATTATGATAGGCCAATACTGAACAACCCCTAACCGTATCACAGCAGGACAAAGCCAGCCATATATGTGGAGGACAGGGGCAGGAACACAGGGCCATACTTGTAATATTGCTGTTACACACCCTGCAAATTGCTGGTGTTACAGGATTTGTTGCAACATACCCTTATGCAGGAATTACACATCAGGAACACAAAAGGAAGTAGCCATGTAATGATATCATGCAACAGACAGATTGCCAGGGATATATCTAGGACAAGACCTGTGTGGTGCACAGGCAAAAGCAAACAGACAATCCAGTGGCCATCGTGTGGATAGGCCCACTGTTGAGAGATATGCACACAGGTTGCATTCCATCCTAAACTATTATGTACATGCAAACACTGCAAGACCAGCAATATACAAAGCACATAACAACACTATTCACTCTGTCTGTAGGTCTGGAACTTCTTAAGATTGTGTAGTTGTCCTTTGTCTGCAAGTCCCACTCTAATAGGTACTGCAACCTGCCATCTGTAACACTGCTGCTCACATACAGGAAGGATGTCCTCCATACTGGAAAGGTGAAGGGACAACGCCCACATGAGTAAGCAATTTATAGCACTGTGTTGCCATGACTGAATCACTACACAGCAGGCTGCACACAGTCAGCAACTGTTGCACACCGATTGGTGCAGAGCCCATCACCTGATCATGTGCATCACCTACAAAAGCCATGCTGACATCCATTCAAACCAACTCATTTGCTCTACTGGAGAGGGAGAGAGACAGAGAGAGAGAGAGAGAGAGAGAGAGAGAGAGAGAGAGAAATTTTTATAAAACGAAACTCACACAGTGGGAAACAAATAACTACAAGCCACAACCGGTAAGGTGTCACACCTGTCCAAAGAATAAAAGGTATGTAAAACATAATTGTATGTAATTTAATGTAGTATGTGGTATAGATTCATAGGATATATGATGTAAAATGTTTGATATGTGCCATCTGTAGTTGTCCCTGTAAATAATGTCCCGTTGAACAACTGCCCTGGACAATACTGTCTGTCCCTGTAAGCAGTGGGACATACCTGCCAACTGTACAGATCAGCAATGAATGACAAAGATGTTAGCTATAATATCTGTGTATGTTATGTTAGTGGACAATAGCTGTTGGTGGTTGTACTGCCGTCATGTTAGACACATGGGTGTCAGAGCACACCACTTGCAGGACATTCATATTAATGTGTAATGTAGCATGCATAAATGCCATAGGTGTGTATTAGGCATACCAGCAATCCCACACTATATTTACCACCCTAATGTTAGTCTGTGTTCACATGTGGCACCTGTCTTTGTTGCAGCAAGACAGAACAGTGCAGCTGTGAATGAAAGATGGTTACAGAATGCGGATCAGATGTCCATATGCACTCCACATATCTGTGCGATACAGAATGTGACGTGTATGTGTACAGATACAGACACTCATATAGACATAGGTATATCAACAACGTTCAACATAAATCTACACATATATGTACATAGCTGTATATTTATACACATATATATATATATAGTGGCACTGACAATGGCATGCAGGTGAAATAGTCTGTAACAGGTCAGCAAAGATAAGTGTCCCCACAGGGAGCATGGCTACAAACACATAGCACAAAGCGTGGCACATACACATAGCACAAAGCTTGGTACAATACAACACATGTCCCAATGGTAGGTAAGCAGCTGACATAACTATTTCAGTCTGTGAATGTTTTTCTGTAGCTGATATGGTGGGGGGAGACAAATATGTGTATTAAGAACTATGTTAACCCTGCTGAATGGGTGGCTCAGACCTATTTCCATTCTTATGTCTTCCAGGAAACATGTCGCATAGTCATCTTCCCTTGTACAGCGCTACTGAAACAGTGATCATTATCGACCACCTGGTACAGCACTACATACTGCTGTTTGGCCAGACAGCCCATGACCAGCAGGAGAGGACCACCCTGTGGAACAAGCTAGTCCACAGAGTCAACGATGTCGGACTGCATAAATGCAGCTATGAGCAGGTCCGGCATCATTGCACCAACCTGCTTCGCCGTGTACATCAGCGTGCAGCTGCCATAAGGGGAAACCACCTCTCAACAGGGGGGCAACCCACCCATCCACCTCTCACCTGTGTGGAGGAACGTCTCAGCAGCCTTGTGGCACCTGTCCGCCTACAGCATCAACACCTGGCAGGGCACATCTTGGAGGTGGGTGCCAATGACACCAACTGAGGAGCATGCAGGTAAGGCCCCAGGGCACATTGGTACCCCACTTGTGTGTATGCATTTGCATCTGTACAGGTACATCATACAAAACTGAGATGTAATATACATAGTCTGCTGCTGTGTAGTATTAATAAACAGTTGTGTATAAGCTGTAATATTGTGTAATTCTACTGTTGATGTAACATCATGCTGCACTCACCTTTTATGAATGCCACAGCTGTGGCCACTGACATCAGCTTTCCCGCACTCCTATGTAAGTCCCTCCAGGATACCACCACGGCAGCATCCCATAGCCGGTGAGTATGGTTCATGTTAACCATGATAAACTGGGCATGTAACAGCTATGGGATATTCCCCATGCACACGTCTAACACACCTACCCATACTGCATGCTGTACACATTCACGTTCTTTTGCTGAGAAATGCACTGTATCGCAGTAGAGACCATGCTGGGGTATCGGAAAGTTACACCAGACACATGCAAGATAACTAACATCCTGTCAATGTGCAATGTGTCCACAGGGATGTGATGTGTAGCAGGACACACGGCCTACAGTAGGGACATGTGTGACTCAACACCACCATGGCTGCAGGTGCACACAATCAGGTTAAGTAAACATTGCAGATGTAACCCTGACCCCACAGCACTTGTGACAGCAGTGTGTGCACTCCAAGGGATGTGCACATGAGTAGACCTTGCAACTATGCAGAGGTCTGGGACAGGTGTAGGGCACCCCTCACAGCCATGGTAAGGTCCGCTGGTTGCCAGTGTAATAGTCATGTACTGGTTATACATGCACTGCTGATGTTGTGATCTGTAATGCAGACATCAGGCATCCACAACTGATAGCTGTTCACATATCATCCCAGATATGAGTTGCAACAACACATAGGGGCTGTGAGCATTGGAGCTGACATAACCGACACAGTACTACAGATGCATCAATGGTTTCTACACCTGCAAGGTATGGTGGACAGTACAAGGCAGGGTGTAGAACAGGTCCACAGTAACACTTTGTACATGGGTGCAATGTTAACACAGGGAAGGGCCATCACCTACCAACAAAGCCCATGCCTCACACACATGTATACTGCCACTAGCACAATGTCACTATAGTTGCACTGCATGCTGTTGAGCTCCATATGTAATGCATATTGACAGAAGGCTAATGGGAGGACTGTGTGTACAAATGTTGCGCAACTCCACATGTAAGAGTGCGGGGTGTGTGTGTGTGTTTGTGTGTGTGTGTGTGTGTGTGTGTGTGTGTGTGTGTGTGTGTGTGTGTGTGTGTTTCTTGGTTGTGTTCGTAAGTGCAATCTAGTGGAGTGTGGACGATGCATGTCAGATATGTGTGTGTATGTGTGTTTGTGTGTGTGTGTGTGTGTGTGTGTGTGTGTGTGTGTGTGTGTGTGTGTGTGTGTGTGTGTGTGTGCATGTATGCACAGGCGATAGTGGGATTGACCACATGTCGGTACTTCCCCTTGGGATTGTGTTGTACATGGAGTGAGATATGGAACACCAGGGCAGCCTGTCAGGTATATGAACACAGACAGCTGATAGCATGACAAGGTCTGTAGCATGGATCATGCATTGGGAGGTGCAGTACATATCAGGTATACACATCATATTGCCAGCAGCAGATAGGTAACTGGCTATCCACATATGCAGCACTACAAATGTAATGGGGAATTACCACAGCACATCAGTGAGTGTAGCCAGGTAGTACTGTTGTCCGCATGATGGGTTGCTTGTGCAGTAGTTGTGGCATGGACTGAGCAAGACTGTAGTATGAGGCTCTGGTGTGTGACATATGTAGTGAATGTAGCAGCCTCAACCATATAGGGGCCTCATACACCATTACTGTCCATACACAGGGTAATACAAGGTGACAGCAGTGAGGCCATGTACAACCTACTCCACTCAAGTCAGGGAGGTGATGGAGTAACAGGTCAGGTGTGATAACCACACGTATAGGCTTGGAGAGGAATGATATGTTAATAGGCTGTAGTGATGCATGTATATTAGCAAGTGCCATGCAGGATGGGGAACATATGTAACTGAATGTGGGACTGTCTGCAAACTCAGGGGAAAGTGAGGTAGTAAGGTGGCTGTTAGTGTGAGTGCATGTGAGTGTGTGTGCTGTTATGCACTGCTGTGCAGGTCTTAATGTGTGTGTTTGCTTCTCCCACAGGTGGTGAGGTGGGTCAGGGTCACTACTGCATGCAAACTGAGGTAGGTGCCCCTACAGACACCAATGATGATGAAGGTACAGGTGAGGCACAGGTGGGGTTGTCAGAGGCCAACACTGCTCCAACATGTGTCATCACCCTCCTAGCCACCCCAAGCCTGCACACAATTATAGTGTCCCTACAAACCCCATCACATGTTGCCATAGCAGAGAGACAGTCGGCGCATGGTGGCAATGACCAGGAAAGTGTGGTGTCCATGCCAACTGTGTCAGGCCACAGTCGGCATAGCCAGATGTCCAAAAGGCCATCACATCGGCAGAAGTACCATGGTGCTTGTGGGAGGACAGCAGGTCATCATGCCACTGGCAAAGGCGCCACAACTGGTACCACCAGGAGCATATTTCAGGCCATAATGGAGGCACAGGTACATATGGAAATGCACACCAGACAGGTCCTGAGGCTGCAGAGGTCTGCTTTCACAGCTGTAAGTAGCAACCTCCATGAACTCGCTGGTGCCTTCCGTGAATATACCGAGGTCATGCATAGATGGTGGGGTGAGATGGTTGGCCTCCTCAACCATGGTATGTCTGTGCTAGAACATGTGATGGGAGTGGTGCAATGGCCGCATGGACATAGGCCAGAGACACTAGTAGTTGGCGGTCAGCGTGGACATGCCAGGATGCACAGCCACTCCTGTAGCAGCAGTACCAGCCCCAGCACACCACAGGGGCTGATGTCCACACCACACCACAGCAGGCCTCATGCATGTGGCCTTGGCCAGTCCCAGGTGGGACATGGTTCCAGCAGACATATGTTATCATCAGGGGAGAATAGCACCTCAAGGTCTGTACCTGCACGTGCCCATGGAACCCCTGGCAGACACAGTCAGCGTGCCTGTGGCCAGAGACAGTGAACTGTACACCCTGCCAGGTATGGTCTGCAGCTGTCCAACATTACCCATATAGGGCAGCCACATGGTGAAACTGTGTGCATGCATACCCACACACTATGCAACCACACCTAGGGCAACCCCATACCGACACACACCACATCACCATGCCCCAATCAAGGAACCACACCCCTCACCCGCACACATGGTGACACATGTTTGGAACCCCTCGGCCTCTGACACACCGGCAACACACCCTGCGCATATGATGATACCTGTGCTACATCCCTGTCATCCATAACATCAATGTAGGGACAGGTTCTGAGGCACACGATGACCATGATAGAGTGTTGCAATGTACTGCAGTGTAGAATGTAGTCAGGGGTAATGTGTACTGCATACATGTCAGGTAGTGTAGCCATGCAGCTAAGATGACATTCACACACCCTGTGCATATGATGATACATGTGCCACATCCCTGTCAAACATACCATCAATGCAGGGACAGGCTAACATGGTTCTGATGCACATGGTGGCTGTGATAGAGTGCCGCAATGCACTGCTGTGTAGAATGTAGTCAGGGGTAATGTGTACTGCATATGTCAGGTAGTGTAGCCATGCAGCTAAGATGCATCTCAGCTGTTGGTAACACCAAATTATATCCCCATACTGTCATCCATTTGTGCTGTAGGCATACATGTGTCAGCAGAAGGATGGTCCACAGTCATATTCCACAGGGGTATGTCAGTGTGGTGACAGCATGGCCATGACATATGTGATGTACAGTTTCACACATGCCACAGGTATGTATAACAATTACTGGCCGTGCAAACATGACCAGTAGCCTGCTGATACAGGTATAATCTGTACTCTTATGTCAACCTATCCACATACACACACATCCTTACTTGTCGACATTGTGTCTAGACCCCAACCCGGGTATGTAGTGGTATTGAACTGTGTGGCTGTCATTGCACACACAACACCATCTGTAGGGTGAGGTGTGTACCAGGTCATGTTTTACATGCAGACCATCCACAGACATGTACAATATGGTAATGAGGGATGTAATGTTTGTATATGGAGGATACATAGTGTGTCATACCATCATAGACACATTGACACATAACAGGTAGACACACATCTTAGAGACCTGGTTGTATAGTTGCTAAGTAACTAGTCCATGTGTCCAATGTGTTACAGGTAGGCTGCACACAGCACATGTGTAACTGGGCTGTATCCTGTTATCTGTTACCTGTATGGGTGATGGTGACATTGGCCACCTGAGAGTGGTACGTGGGCCATATACTAGGTGTACCATGGTGTAAAGACAGTGTACACAGCACCCACATCCCCAACAAGATATTGTACACACTAGAACCCATCTTGATACCCTGACATAACCACTATCACACATTGGCCACGATGCAAAAACAACCCTTTGCATATCACAACAGTGGTACCACAGGGATATGTATGTGATGCACACGCCACAGGCATAGTAGGGTGTTGCACTGCATTGCCACACCTATGTGTGACAACAACAATATCTGTACTACTGTGTGGCAATGTGTATTGTAATAGGAGTATGTGGACTTGTACTGGTGTACCCTACAGATATGCACACATGCACACATACACACATGTGGCAGACCTCGATGGGATTCCCATGCCTATCGACCCATTGGTACAACACTGTTGTGCTGGTACTGCAAGGCACATGTAGCTGTTAGGGAGCAGAGTGTAACAGGCTACATGCTACGTTAATGAGGTTGAGAGGCACCACACACTATATGAGTTGTACAAATAGGCATCCCCCCCAGCAAACACGTCCACCCTGCAATACACTACCAAGTGTTGGGGATCCCATAACCATGGCCAGTGACAACACGGGTACACAATGTTACCTGTACTACATCCCACCTGTATGATGTCAGGCTGTTATTGGTAACATATCATGCAGTGCAGTCTGGCTCCCATGGGAAATGTATTATGTGGAAGCCATCAGTATTACCAGGCTTCAGATACACAGACACAGATATGCAGATACAGGTATACATATTTATAAAAAAAAATATATATATATATATATATGTATGTATATATATATATATATATATATATATATATATATATATGTATGTGTGTATGTACATATACATGTGACTACACATACACACACAGTAATATGTACAGTAGGATACATAAGTGGTAGGTGCACACAAAATGGAACAGCCACTATGCCTACAGTTGACCCCTGAATGACTGGACACTGTATGTGCCACCCATACAAATGACAATCATTGCCTGTAACATACACCCACAGAGAGGTCATAGGTAAAACAACACCCACAGGTTTGCAGACATGGAAACCTTTCTTGGTGTATTATTACAGTTCTACATGCCATGCCATATAGCTATTCAGACACTGACAGCTATATCAATGGAGTGATGCTAAAGTGGACCAGTTACAGTCATACAGTAGGCTGCAAATGTTCACAGCTGTTGCTGTCCAGGCCAAGCCATTCACATTGTACAATAGGAAAGACATAATGGGCCACAGGATACCTAACAATCAACAGTATGTACTCCAGGTGTGTAGTTCAGCAGCCTCTATCTACACACTGTACAAACACAGTAGGTGGTATAGACGTCTTATGACCACATGGGTTGTAACTGCTACATAACATGGCATAACTGACACCATCACGAGCACACCAACACACAGAACAGTTTGTATGGCAGGGGGCAGTAGTCCTGCGGTACCCAGATCCATGTCAGTAGTGTGTATATAGGTGAAGTATATGGTACTGTACATCCAGATAGCCTAAGGCAGCTCAGCCCTGATACCCCCACATTTTGTAGCAGTAGGTCATTTCTGGTGCTCCCCCCCCAGACTCAATAATACAGGGACATATACCACTGTTACATACACTGGGCTCTGCAGTCCATGAGGGCACACTTGTATTGTGTAGGTGGCGCCCATACATATATGGCCCCAGCCCCACCATATGTGTGGGGGTTACAACAGCAGTGGACTGATGGCAGACATGGCAGTGTGTTATACTCCCAGCCCACTATGGATCAACCACCGACATCATGACATATGTGCAAAGCTTGGTATGTAGGTGATGGACAGAGGCTGGAATACAGGCACATATGTGGACAACTGTTGCCATACACTATGCAAGGTGCAGGTGTTACAGAATTGTCTGTAACATACCCTTAGTCAGAGAATTGCTGGTAGAGATGGTCATGGATTTAGCCATGTACCGGTAACATGCAACACACACACACACTGCCAGTGCATTACCTGGCACAAGACCTGTGCGCTGGATAGACAAGACATGATAGGCACAGCTCTGGCTGGCATGAGGTTAGGCCCACAGTTGTGTGCTATGCAGATGGACAGCATTGCATTGCAAACTAGTATGTACATCCACACCCTGTAACAGCAGTACTGTACTAAGCATAACACAACTCCACTCGCAGTCTATCTGTACTTCCTGATTCTCCTACAAATATGTGGCTGCCTTGAGTGTGCCAGTTCTCCTGTATGGAGTATTGCTACATGCTGTCAGTAGCACTGCTGTCCACACACAAGACGGATGCCCATCACACAGTAGATGTAATGGGACCACGCACACATGATGTGGGAATCTATAGTGGGTGGGTGCCATGACAGTGTTAATTGGGTGTAGTACACATGTGTAATGGTATATCTGGCTATCTGGATATGTATATGTACATATATTCCCACCATATGTCCTGGACATGAAGTGTAGTCCAACCCCAGCCCGTATGTTCCCAATGTCGTAGTTGCAGGGGATGTCAGGTATCTATAGCAGGTATTACAAAAACTCTTCAGTTCAAAATAAAAAACACACATAGAAAGGTAGTAGACTTTCTTTTCTTCACAATAAGTTCATCTTGTACCTCAGCTTCTCGCCTTCACGGATACATACAATCAAACACATCCTACTTTTATATCAGGTGAAACCATCAATTAATTAAACATTTATCTACCAAATTACCCAATGCTTTAATATATACAAAATATATATAAAAATTGATTTATGTAGTTATATACATATATATATATATATATATATATATATATATGTATATATATATATATATATATATATATATATATATATATATATATATAAAAAACATTACATATAAACATTATACATAACAATTATATATAAACATCTCCCATTGCCTATGATCCCCTAAAATGACCCATGCATATTAAATAGATACATTTTCATATTTAAACTATTTTAACTATTCTTATATTTATATCATAACATTTCATAACATATTAGAACATTTCTAAAACTTTAAACAGTTGATAGTATAAACATAAGCATCTGAAAAACATACCTAAATATGAATCTAAACAAAATCTACCTTTAAATTTAACCCTTTGGGTGTCAAAGTGCCATAGTTTAAAATCCTCCTGCTTTCAAGCACATTCAATTTTTGCTTCAACTCACCACTTTTAACTTGAAAGGGTCTAGTCAAACCACTGAAGAAAAATGTGGAGTCATCTCCTCCATGTACTGTACAAAAATGCTCTGCCACAGGGCTCCTAAAGTTTTTATTTTGAATATCACCCAAGTGTTCCAAAATTCTAACCTTAACAGCCCTTTTGGTTTGCCCTGTGTACCATTTTATTTTTTCACATCCACATCCTATGGCATACACTACTCAACATGAATTACAAGTAAACCTGTCCTTGCTTAAAAATTTTCTATTGTTTATTAAACCTCCTGAAATGTTCCTAATTTTATAACAAACTACATTTCCCACAAGAAAATGAACCTGTGGCTAATGCATTTGATGCAAACAAAGGTTTATTCAACAGTTCCTTGAGGTTAGACTATCTTCCATATGAAAATTTTACTGCACCTGGAAATACGTCTGAAGAAGCTCTATTGGGTGAAAGTGCTAATCTCTCTGACCGGTTCTTAACAATAAAAAAGTTTTACAAAAGGAAATTTGCTGAAGGACTTTCGCTTTGTCAAGGAAAATTGCTGAAATATTTTTGCTTCGCTCTTGTCCTGATATGTTTTATGCAGTTACCTTTGTCTCTCGCTGAACAAGAGCATTTATCTGGTGTACTGGTGGGACTGTTGCTGTTGTTACAGGGTTGTTGCAGCATATGTCCTTTGAGGAGTATTATGTCTGTGACTACCATAGCTTTCTCCATCTACTGACTGCAATCCTCACACTACCTTCAGCAGTCGACAGCTAGATGCTCCGTGGGTGACACATGCAACCACAGACACAAAACTGCCCAGGCTGCAGATGACCCTGCAGATGGAGATTCCCCATCAACATGGAACTGACATGGCAGATATTGAGACATGTACAACAGCCATATCTACACAAACACTGTGAAAGCAACATTACTCCAAATGCAATATAGCGGCACTTACAGTCTGTAGTCAAGTCAGGCATGTCCACCTCCTGTTTGTTGCACTAATTCCACAGTGTATGTTGTTAGACCTACACCGCAATCCATCTGAGATGCTGTTTGGCACACGACAGATCTAGTTCCTGCTCACAGTGGGTGAAAAGGGCAAACACCACTATGATGTTCCCAGGTATTGGAGTGTGTTTCCATACAATTGACTATGGGAATGTTACCACAGCTGTTTCACATGCAATCAGCTAGGGGAGGGCTGCAATTCATGCAGAGGCCATCAGCTGATCATGAGCATTACTTACATCACACATGCTGCTGCCTAAGCAAAGCAGGTGTAGGTCTCCACATCCACCTGAGAGGGGGTGGAGGACGCAGACAGAGGCAAATACCTATCAGGGAGGGGTGGGAGGGTAAAACTGAAGCATGTCTGTGTCACACACCTAGCAGTACAGGGCATCAAACCCCTGACAACTATGTAGTGCTAGCAAAGTTCGCTGCAATTATTGGATGCGCCACATGGGTTACCTGTTGTGGGGCACTCAGAACATATATTTACTGGGGCGTGGCCAAGGATGAACACAGGATAGCAGCAGATTTCTTCAGCTCCACCAACTTAACTGCACTGACAGGAAATAATTACTTTAAAAATCAACTAATGAAATAATTTTCTTTCTAAATACGTTTGAAATATCAGTTTCTTGAATAATATCTAAAAAAGAAAGAAAATTTCAATAATTTTCCTGTCAGAAATCATCTTGGAAATTTCTCTTTCATCACCTCTGTTCAAAATGAGTTCCAGTAAGGCAAACACTCAGGATTCCAGCATCAAGAAAGTGCTTCAGTCTCTGATATCTACTATTCAGCAACTAACAACCAAAATGGACAAACTGGATACTAAAATTGATAACTTCATAGAAAAAACTACAAAACAAATGGATTTGTTACATCAAGACTTGCAACAACAGAAGGCTCAGATTACAGGCATAGAAGAGACTGTTAATGAAATGGAGAACAGAATCCAGGAAGAAGAAATTAACATTGAGTTTTTGCTGAAGCAGAACACACACCTACAATCCAAACTTGATGACCTGGAAAACAGATCTAGACACAATAATATTAGGATTTTTGGACTGCCAGAAAATATTGAAGGTAACAACATTACTTCCTTTTTAAATACTTGGCTTCCCAAAACTTTAGACTTGTCAGAAGCATTTTCTTTTGGTATTGAAAGAGCCCATAGGTCCTTATCTAATTTTAACTCTAACAAAAGTATCCTAGATCAGTTATAGTAAGATTTTTATCATCTTATGACAAGGAGATGGTATTAAAATCTGCATGGGCTAAAGCACCTATTAAAATTAATGAGGCAACTGTGCGTTTTGACAATGACTATTCTTCCTTGGTAATAACTAAAAGAAAAGTTTTTTGCCATTAATAAGAGAGCTTAAGAAAGCACAGTTCAAAACGTACCTTTTGTTTCCTGCCAAACTAAAAATCTTTTTACCTGATGGCCCTAGAATTTTTGAAGACTTGGACTCTGCTTTGCTGTATATTAAAAAAAATAAGATATTAGATAAAATAGAAGATATGGAATGGGCAAGTCCTTCGTTAAAGAGGATGGCAACAGGAACTTCTTGGAAGACTGCAGAGAAGCAAAAAAGACTAAAAAACAAATGACATGTTCTATAATTTTTTTTTTTCTTTTCTTCTCTCTTAATCTCTTCAAATACAGTTACTGCATCTCCAGAAAACCACAAATATTTTAAAGATTTATTCAAAGTGATTTTTCTGTGTGCAAAGAAATGTTTTTGTTTCATAAATAGTCAAACTCTCTGAGGAACAAATAACATGCTATCAATCAACGTGTTTCTCTTTGTGATAAAGAGACCTAAGGTTAGTAATTTGATACATTTTCTTTCTCTTCTTGTTTTAAATAATGGCATTCTTTATAAACTATGCATTTAGTGAGGGGTGGGGGAGGGCAAGGAGAGAAGTATGATATAAAGTATGGAAAAGGTGAAATTATAACCTATTAGTTCTTTAAAACTATATATGCTGTTGAAACACTGTTGCTAAATATTATATCATGATTTTATTGCTTATACATGATTACAAATAATATGTCATGATATAATTGCAAATAATTAGAACCAAAATAGTTGTAAGTAATATGTTTCATGCTTAACTTTATTAATACAAACAGCAAGTAATATTTCTTTGTAGATACTCTTTGTAGCTTCTTTTTTTCTTTCTTCTCTCTCTCTCTCTCTTTTTATTCTCTACTCTTCCTTTTCTTTTTTCTCTCTCTCTTTTCTCTTATAAGTACAGTTATATGCTTCTGATAATACTGATATATGTATATAATAAGATTTGTATGAGAAAATGAAATGGGGCACATAAAAATAAGTTGTATAATATGTTAAATAACTGTAGGCTTGGTTTCACTGTCATAGAGACTGTAATGACTTGTAAAATACTTTGCGAAGGTTTTGCACTGTTTAGTTTCATTTGTATTACTAAATGAATGTCAGTCACTTGTATTTACTAAAATTCCCGCCAGAATGTTAAGGGAGACAATTTGGGATGTGGGTTACCTCGTGAATAGTGTCCTCGAGTTGTTTTAAAAGCTTCAACACTCAAAATACATGCAGAGAAGCTGAATGCAGTCATTTTAAACTTTGACCCCTGATTTCACACTGACACATCGCAGATTCAAGAAGAACACTGTTCCAGGAAGTAGAACTGCTGTAAATGCGACTTTGTGATGAAAAACGAACCTTATGACATCTAAATGTGAGTTATTCTTTATAACAACTTACTTATTTAAGATGTAATTTATAAAATATGAAAGTTATAATGATTTTAAATGATTCAGTATGCCATAATAAGCAAGTGAGATATTTTAGAAGGCATAGAAGGTAAAACATATATACACATGTTTTTGAAAGCTTACACGACTGCAACATGTTACTGTGTATAAATACTTATGATTTAAACATATATAATGTTATAAGTCATTTGACTTATTTAATTGACAAGCACAAGTATCATTATGATTATATCTTAGAAGAAACTGTCATGTGACATATTTTAAAGCAGCAGTTCAGATATATAAAATACAGATGGCTTTCTTCACAATGATTTATGTATAACTAGGAATTTGCATTGCTGTGCAGTATGACTTGTAAACATATGTATGAGTATAAATATTTTATTTACTGACAATGATAAGTATGAGAAGAAAGCTTTGGTGCAAGTAATTTAAAGTTTTTAAAACTGTTAACTGCATTTCTATGGCAGAAAGTAGGAATACCCTAATATATGTAATGTCTGAACCATTATAGCCTAAGTTATTGAATCCAAATGAACATAAGAACTTATTTTTACAAACTTTTAATAAATTAATATATAGATATGCCCCTTTTTTTCTCTCTTTCTCTCTTCCTTTCTCTCTGTCTCTCTCTCTTCTCAGTTCCCATTATCAAGTTTATTAGAATGCTATTTTGATTATGAGTGTATTTTACAAAATAGATGTACATAGTAATATGAGCTGTTTCTAAATGTTCTTATTTGTTTATATGAAGCTGATTTATAAATTGTTTAGCTTTGTCTTACTAGATAATCTAATTAAATGAGGTTAACTTTAGTTAATAATAGTTAGTATTGAATTGATATGGTGGCAGCTGAGGTACTGCTGCTTAGGATAGGGGATAACTTGAGTGGTATGTGCTACTCAAAGTTGGAGTTCTTAACTCCAGGCTGGGTGCAATGTTTAATCCTAATATTATTTTCACCTGTTTATTGTTGTTTGTATATAGTTCTGACATCCACAATACATTTTATAAACTTATTGTCACTACAAATAAAAGTGAAGCTTATACAAAATCCCATAAGATTTTCAATAAATACAGCTATAATTAATGGTACACCTAAAGGAGGAGGTATAATATCATTTATTTTGTTAATTGTTATTCTGATTATATGTTTTATATGTTTATAAAAGCTAAATGATTTCTCTAAAAGGAATTTCTTTAAACATTAATGGACTGAATAACCCATGTAAAAGGGCAAGTTTAATGAGATACATTAATTTGCATAGGGCCAACTTAGTATTCCTTCAAGAAACACATCTCCTGAAAAAGGATATTGATAAATTAGCCACTAATAAATATACAGTCTTGGTTAGTTCAGAACACACTCAGAAAAAAAGAGGAGTGGCTAGTTTATGGAATAAAAGTATGCCCATACCTAAAACTATTAAGTCTTATAAAGATGATAAAGGAATGTTTTGTATGGTTACAATACAGATTAATGGAAAGACATATACATTAATCAATGTATATTGGATACCAGGAATTGGCATTAGCACAGTGAAACACCATCTCAATAAGATCATATCATTTTCTATAGGAGATATTATTTTAGCAGGTGACTTTAATTGTATCCTACATGAAAAAGATACTACTACTATAGGAAAAAGGAAAATTACATCTAATGCAAAACATTTAAAGGATTTTGTTAATTTATATCATTTGAATGATATTAATAATCAGATAGATTCAAAATCATTACCATACACTTTTTTTCTAACAGATATAAAACTTATTCAAAAATAGATAGAGTCTTTATTTCTAACCAGATGATTACAGACTTAATTAATTCTAAAATCATTTTGTGTCCTATATCAGATCATAATTCAATTGTCTTTGAGTTTATGATAAAAAGTACTTACAATGTTCAGATCAAAAGGATACCAGCATACTTAACTCAACTAAAAGACTATAAAGATTATATACTTTCAGAAGTGCAACATTTTTTAGACTTAAACAATACACCTGAAGTCTCCATTGTTTATGTTTGGGATGCTTTAAAATCGTATTAATATGGACAAAGTATCAGATGGTATAATAATAAAAGGAAATCTTGGGACAAGGAATTATTAGATATTCAAAGCAAATTAGACTCATACAAACATATTAATAAAGAAAATATTATGGACAAAAAAGTCATTGAAGAAATAAATAAATTAAATGAGAAATACAAAGAAATTTTAACTCATAAAGTTAAAATAACATTAGAGAAATATAAGTTTTTGTCTTACTCAATAAGTCCCAAATACTTACATAGAGTTAAAAATAAAACAAAAAGGTTGAACAAACAAAATCATATCAAAGAAATTTTCTCTCCAAGAAAAAGAAGAATGTTTCTAGTTTACCAGAAATATTAGATGAATTTAGAAATCACTTTCACAAAATTAATCATAATAACATTAACATGGAGCCTAAAGATAAAATAAAGAAATTTATAACTACAAACATGAACAAAAAGCTTAATAAACAACAGACTAAACTAATGGATAAAATATTTCATATACAGAGGTTATTACACAAATAAACAAGCTTAAATCAAACAAAGCACCAGGTAATGATGGTATTATACCAGAGATCTATAAAATTCTTCCCAAAAGTACCTACTCATTAATACATAAGGTTTCTATTTTGGCCCAAAATGAGTTAACAACTCCCCCATCTTGGCAATACACATTTATTTCACCAATTTTAAAACCCAATAAAGACCCAACCAGATGCACTTCATATAGACCTATTTCATTACTTAATGTTGACTATAAAATGTTTATGAGTATTTTTGCTGATAGATTAAAGACAATCATCCCAGGCATTATAGATATAGACCAGACAGGCTTTATTGTAAATATAAATACTTTTGATAATATAAGGAGAACTTTAACGTTAATTGATTTTGCAAATAGGAAAAATAAATATTTAACACTTATTAGTCTTGATATAAGTTCAGCATTTGATTCAGTAAGTTGGGACTACTTGTTTATCTTACTGAAGTGCACAAACTTCTCAGATGCATTTGTAAATCTAATTGAACATCTATATAAAGGAGCATTGGCTTACATTAAGATAGGAACATATGTCTCACAAAAAATACCCATTTTAAAAGGTACAAAACAAGGGTGTCCACTCTCTCCACTATTATTTACTTTAATAATGGAGCCTTGGGCTAATTTGATCAGAAACAGTACTGATATAGAAGGATTTGATATAGATGAAAATACAATATCTAAAATTCAACTTTTTGCAGATGATGTTCTAATTACGTCAGCTGGATCTAACTCTTCTATGCAGTCCTTATTTGATAAAATGATGGATTTTAAAAATATCTCTGGTTTAATATTAAATGAAGAAAAAACTAAAATATTACCAATATACACACGAAAAAATGTCCTCATTAATGATTTTAACAAATATATACCCAACTCAGGTCAGATAACTTACTTAGGTATAATATTAACTAAAGATATCAAATCTATTATACATAATAATTATAGTACCTGTCTTCTTAATATACAAAATCTTTTCAATAGCTGGAACAATATGTTTTTTACCATGGAAGAGAGACTCACAATTATTAAAATGATAGTATTCCCTAAGATATTATACTTAATACAATCAATAATACTCCCACCTACAAAAATAATTATTAAGAAATTGAATTCACTAATGTTACATTTCTTATGGGCACCTAATAGACCTAGGATTGCATTAAAGAAACATACTAATAGTTGGTCTCAAGGGGGCATTTCATTTCCAGACTTTAATCTATATACTATCTCTTATATTATAAAAGTTATTACTTTGTTAATAGATCAGTCATATGTTGCAAGATGGAAAGATTACTGGGAACTAATTAGCATTGACTTCATGAAAATCTCTTTAATACATAAAAATATTATTGTAAATAACCCCATGTTATGGTTACTAAAAGAATTTTGTACTTCATCCATTACACCAAAATATGTAGTTAGTTACCCATTAAACATTATTATCAGTTATCGTAATTTTATATTCATGCATCCTAAGTATAAGGAATGGAATTTTATTCTATTCCCTATAATGTATACACAAGGTATGCTTTTGTCAACCACCTCTGAAAGAACTCTTTTAGTCACAGAGAATGATCTAAAGTATTGGTATCAGTTGCTGTCTGATAATAAAGTAAAAAATTTAAACTTCTTAAAGCAAGAATTTGACTTGAGAGAAACATGTTGGTTAGAGATTCAGACTTTTAGACAGCATCTTATTAATAAAATTGATTTAATGTCTTTAACAGTTAAAGAATCTGTTCCAATACTGATTGATTACTTGATATTAAATTTACAACATAGAGTTTCTGATAAAGGTAAGCTCTCATACATACATAAAATTATCAGAGAAGAAACTCATTACAGTTCAGATACCTATTGGAATTATTTCATTTCCATTAATGGTGAATCACCAAAACAACAAGATAAACAATATATATTGGAATCTGCTTATAAAACTACTTCTTCCATTAATTGGAGACTTTTTACTTGGAAATTTTTACATAGATCCTTCTATACACCTTTAATGATGAATAAAATAAATAATAAAGACAACTTATGTAAAAGATGTAATGTAGAAATAAATGCTGATTGGGCACATATGTTTTATGACTGTATAAAATTGAAGGAATATTGGAAGTTAATCAATGATTTTTTGCAGGCCCTTTTCACAGATAATTTCATTGTTTCTAAATCACTTATATTATTTAACGCACCTGTTCCTAAAAGCGTTAAAACAGTTAAACTTCCCTTATTATGGTCTATTCTAGCAGTGGCTAGAAAAATAATAACCAGAAATTGGATTTCAGATACCCCTCCTTCATTTAATGAATTTAAAAATGTTATGACTGAAGTGTGTCATATGGAATTGATGACAATAAAATCAAGAACTACTAGAAAAACATCTTATTATATTATATGGGATACTTTACAAAACCTGTTAAAAAATCTTAGTCTCAATAGCATGAGATTATAGTTTAATCAATTGATTTGATTTGTAGTGGATGTCTTTGTAAATACTTTGGTTATTTTATTGAATGTTATAATTATTTCTATTTTAATTGCTTGTATAAAATTGTTATGATATTTATTTTGTATGTTAAAAACAATAAACTTGTTTTAAAAAAAAAAGAACATATATTTACTGGTGAGTGACATCTGCAACAGGGATATAGTAGCTCTATGGTAGGTGACATACACGTGCCTGTGGGCATGAACAGGTGCCAGCGTCAACACAGCCACACTCTCACAAGGACACACACACATTGACACACATGGCAGGGCCAGGTGTACAAATCATCTGTTGTGAAATTGCCACATCACATCACTGTGCAGGTATCCCATGCACCACACAGGTCATACGGGGGCTGTATGGGAAAAGGGTATGGGAAGGTGTCTGACATCAGGGGGGTTGTAGGGAGTGTGGATGTGAACATCTGCAGCATGCAACACACACACACAAACACACAGGGTGCCACTACTGACATGCATGGGTGCATGTCTGCAGAGGTGTGTGGTGTTCGACTGTGCCAGACAGCTGTCCAAGGTTAGGTGATGGGTGTACCTTGGCATCAGGCCACATGACAATAGTCTGCATTGTGGCTCAGGGATGTAGTGTCTGCATTTGCCCACACAGGCGGGTAGTGTATCCCCCATCCAGTCACCTAGGTGACTACTGTGTGTAGGCAATGCTGTGCATCACTTGCCTTGTCTGTGTTCCTTTGTCCATAACATGGGCTGTGTCTGGGATGTGCACACCTCCCACATGCATGTACAGTGGCATGTAGAACTGTACCTGGGGTGTCCGGCCCAGGTTGTGAACATAGATTATCATCAGATGTTCCAGTCCTGGCCACCTGTGGCATGAGCTGGTAATGGCCAGCAGCTTTACCCTGCACCTACATGGAGTGCATGCTATCAGCATTCCTTGGTGTCAATGGCATCTGTCCATACAGGCATGCTGTCAGGCATGGTATGTCCGTTGTGGGTCACATGTGATGGCACTACAGGTGGTGCAGTTGTCCATTGGGGAACATGGTGGAAGTGCACTGTCTGCACATATGTGCATATTGGACAGATGGACTGGGTGTCATGCCCTCTGTGGCCCACTGCTGTCACTCCATAGTTACTATAAGTGGCCAATATGCAGTGTACTACCCACATATTGACTGTTACCTAGGCATTGTGTGTGTGTGTATGGCACATGGGGGTGAGAGTGTGCTCTGGGTAATAATGAGGTTGCTAACTGCGATTGCCTGGCCTTGATGTCACATGTCAGGGTATGGCTCTGCACCCTGACCTCTCAGCCATATCACATGTGTTATCCCTGTACAGTGGACATTGTGATATATAGTAAGGTCACCATATAAGAAATATGCAAAACCCACTCCACACTGGCCACACACACACATACACACACACACACACACACACACACACACACACACACACACACACACACACACACACACACACACACACACACACACACACACACACACACACACACACACACACACACATCATGTTTGGGAGTAGAACCCCTACCTAACTAGTGTATTACACTACAGCACTATGCAGTTATATTATGTGCCATGGATATTACTGGAGTAGTCCTTGACCAAATGTGTATTTCACACTGACTGACATCAGCAGGATTGCCAAAGTAGGGCATTTCAAATGACTGCGAGAGACTAGCCTAAAATGCATTGCTCCCTACACAGACACACACAATACATCCGGAACTGCCATGTGCGGGATGGAACCCAACCACGCTTCTGATTCACAATACAGCAGTATGCAGTTACAGGACATGCTACAGTGATTACTGGTCTACAACCTTCCCAGAGGTGTATTTCTTGGTGCGTGACATTGGCAGCCTTGCCAAAGGTGAGTATGTGAATTGTAAGGGGTGTGAGTACCATAAAAGCATTTCTCTCTACACAGTCGGACATGCACTCATGCACACACAGTTGGCAAGTCGGGGGCTAGAATTCCCAACTAATTCCTTAATCACACTATGGCCATATGATGTTACAGGACATGCTACAGAGATTACTGGGATATGATCATCCCAGAGGTGTTATTTAAGTTGCGTGACATCAGCAGCCTTGTCAAAGGTGGGTATTCAGCTTGTAAGGGGTGTGAGTAGCCTAAAAAGCATTGCTCTCTACACAGTAGTGACAGACAGACACACACAGACTCACACACACACAGGTGCCACGTCTGGGGTTTGACCTCCTACTTAACTACATTATCACACTACAGCAGTACACAGTTAAAGCATGCGCTGCAGAGATGACTGGACTACAGCTTTGCTAAAATACTAGAACACAACACAGAAAGTTCAACTGTGTAGAAATTTCCTTTAATTCTGGTACCTCGGCCTTCGCCTTCTCATGGAATAAATTTATGATTCAAACAACATCCCTTTTATAACACATCTTCAAAACATTTGCATAAATGATTGGTTCAATAAAACAATTAAACATTTTTTATCAATTGCCTTAAACAAACCTTGCTTTTACCAACAATATTTTTCCTGTGAAGTTTCTAACTTCACCTTTAAAATTTCATACTTCACATCCTTTATAAAATTTTGTGTATTAAATATATTAACAATAATTTATCTTCCATGACAATAATCTTTGTATTTAACTTATAATACAAAAATATATAAAAGAATATAATAATTATACTTAATACACTCCAAACCACTTGATATGTTTAAACATGACTATTGCTTTATATAATTTGATATTAATTTTACACTTCCAAATTCATCCCATTTGGAAAAAGAGTATTATAATTTAAAATAAATCTAGACTCCATTTCCAATAATTTGTTGTGAAAACATGCATCCTCACCAAAACTCTTGGGTTTCCCCAAAACACAAAAAATAAACCCTTCAGGAACCCCTTTGTGCTGCTTCCAAAAATGCTTGGCTACCGGACTATCTAATCTTTTGTGTCTGATGTCCCCCAAATGCTCCAGAATTCTGAGTTTGACTTTCCTACTGGTTTGTCCAATGTACCATTTCTGTTTGGCACAACCGCAACCTATAATATAAACTACCCCAGATGAATTACAATCAAAATATTCCCGAGCATTATAACATACATTGTTAATTTTCGTTCCATCAAGACTTCTAACCCTAACACACACCTTGCAATTCCCACATCGGTAGGTTCCTTTCTTAATATTACTCATCAAATTACTTCTAATATTTAATATTTCTTTTAAATTAGGATATCTACCATAAGAAAAAGTAACCTTGGTTGGAAATAACATCCCCACCTTGTCATCTCCAGTAACAATAGGCCATAATTTTGACACTGTCTCTCTCAAAATACTGGAAA
Organism: Protopterus annectens; assembly: GCF_019279795.1. Lineage (NCBI taxonomy): Eukaryota > Metazoa > Chordata > Ceratodontiformes > Protopteridae > Protopterus > Protopterus annectens. The sequence goes on from NC_056731.1 coordinate 376,988,922, forward strand.
ATTGGGAATATTTAGTGACAAAAAATATTTTTTCTTTTTGTCCTTCATCCCCAACACTTCCCCTCTGGTCATTTGGACATTTCATGGTATGCAAGTGTCTCCTCCTGTCTAACTTTCTTAAACCCAAATCCTGTTCTACATTTGCCCTGGCTGACTGAATTCTCATCCTAGAATAACTCCTTTCAATAAGCTTTCTCTCAATTTTATCAAACTTTACCCCAATCCTTCCAAGTTCAGAAGTGTTGGACCCAATACGTTTGAATTCTGCCAATGGAAGGGAATCTATAAGATGATCACTATGCATGCTGGATGCATGCAAAAAATTGTCAGCTGCTGTTGCTTTGTAGAAGGGTTTGTATTGTATCCTATTATCACACCCCACATATAATTCAATGTCCAAATACTGGATATTCCTTCTACCCACTACATATGTAAAATCCAAACCACATGGGTTATCCCTCATCTCCAAAACAAATTTCTCAAACTCACTAGGGTCACCCCTACATAAAAATAAAAGATCATCAATAAATCTCTTATATTTTACCACCTTATTTTTGAAAAAACACTTTGGATAGATGAAAGAATTCTCAAAATGGGCCATAAACAAAATAGCATATGAGGGCGCAAATGGTGCCCCCATTGCAGTACCCTCATTTTGTAAGAAAAACCTACCTTCAAATTCAAAACAGTTGTGTGTTAGACAGAATTCCAAAAGATTTATGATGTAACTAGTCCTAGGTCCGTCTCCCAACATTTTACCAATGGCTTCAAGCCCCCAATGCTTATTAATACTTGGATACAAAGATTTTACATCTACACTAGCCCAATAGAAATCCTGTTCCCAGATGATGTTTTTCACTTCCATACATATTTCTCTAGTGTTTTTTACATGAGCCTGTATTCTATACAGATGGCACTTTAATACTGAATCTAAAAAAATTCCTATATTTTGTAAATAAGCACCCTTTCCTGAAACAATGGGGCGACCCGGGGGATTCTTGACATCCTTATGAAGTTTAGGAATGATAAAAAATCTTGCACTCCTTGGATTCTTAATATGCAACCTCCTCACATCTGTTGATGTAAAGAAACCCAACCTTTCGCCCCTCTCTAACATTTCCAACAGCATGGAGTTATATTCTTTGATGGGATTAGAAGCTATCCTTGTATAAATTTTAGCATCATTTAATAACCCCAACGCTATGGAATTATACTTTTCTCTGGGCAAAATTACCCAATTGCCCCCTTTATCGGCTTGGGTGTAAACATATTGCTCATTAGATCCTTTTAACTCTGTCAAAGCCAACCACTCATCCTTGTTCAAATTATATACTCTTCCACCCCCTCTGAATTTCCCATATTCACTTTCCAATTGTTTAAACAGCGTTCTTTCAAAAACACAAATTGCTGCATTAATTTTGGGCGGAACAAAATTACTTTGATAAGGAACCTTGGGAACAATTAATCTACCATAACCAGTGTTAAATTCAAAACCAGTAAAGCATGGAGAAATTTCGTCTGCTGTGTATATATCTATCACATCATTTTCATGCAAAGACATATTCATTAAAGAGCTGTCCAAAATAGAATCAACAACATTGTTATTTTCATTATTATCAGCTCTATCAGTGAAAAATACTCTTAAATGCAATTTCCTACAAAAGTCTTTTGCATCTAATAAAATGTCAGCCAAAGAGGGAAACCTCATAAGAACAAACTTGGTTCCCTTATACAATACCCTTTTAACATTGTCCGTGATGACACAATTGGATAAGTTTACAATACAAATGTTCTCACATTTGTCCCAATGTGAAAAAGAACTGGAAACACCTGCTTGATTCTGCTGCATAAAACCATGTTCAGGTAAACAATTAGTCAAAACTTCACCATTAGAAAAGGCACTCTCATCTCCTCCTTCCCTTGCCCTGAAAGTGGCGTCCTTGCCCCTTGTTCTGGACTGGACTCTGGTTAGAATTGTTGACACCTCCATTCGAACATGAAACAGATCCCTGTTCTATATTTAAATCTTCAAAAGATACGCTTTTTCTGCTTGTGGACTCCATTTCCACTGACGACGCTGATGTATCTCCAGCTGCGCCTAACCTCGGGCCCCCTCTGACATCACGACTCACGTTACGCTTCCTCTTAAAGCTATATTGCCATGAAAAAAGCTTCCCCGAATCATGATCCTTGGTGTCACGAACAAACTTCCTTCTTTTGCGTGAAATGACCTCCGATTCCACCTTGGCAACCCTTCCTTTAATGTCAATCATGTTTTTTTCAAAAGCGCTTTCAGAACTCTCCTCAATAAGTGCTTTCTGCAATTGTAAAATAGAAGCACGAACTCTGTCTAAAGTTCTTTCATTCCTCTTGACCAAAACACCTAGCCAGCTCAAAGTACACCTTAAAGAAATAGCTTTCCATTCAGAGGATAAGTCCGCCTCATCCTCTGTAAATTCATAGGCAGGAAGATGTTCCACTCTTAGACCTCTCGGTGTGATGTTAGAGCTAATATATCTTTCCAATAATTTCAGATCATAGAAGGTAGTGACCTCCTTAATCATAGCCTTCTCAAGTTCCTCGTATCTACCTGAACAGTCATTCAAACCACCAACCCAGGGATCACTTAACGCCAGCTTCTCTTCTCTCTCCTTCCAAATAGAGATGAAATTAACAGAATGCATCTGATGTGTTGTACCCAACGGGGTAACTGCTGTTGTGTTTAACGACATATAGATCCAAAAACATGCTCCAAAATATGAAATTGCTAAAATACTAGAACACAGCACAGAAAGTTCAACTGTGTAGAAATTTCCTTTAATTCTGGTACCTCGGCCTTCACCTTCTCATGGAATACATTTATGATTCAAACAACACCCCTTTTATAACACATCCACAAAACATTTGCATAAATGATTGGTTCAATAAAACAATTAAACATTTTTTATCAATTGCCTTAAAGAAACCTTGCTTTTACCAACAATATTTTTCCTGTGAAGTTTCTAACTTCACCTTTAAAATTTCATACTTCACATCCTTTATAAAATTTTGTGTATTAAATATATTAACAATAATTTATCTTCCATGACAATAATCTTTGTATTTAACTTATAATACAAAAATATATACACAGTTGAACTTTCTGTGTTGTGTTCTAGTATTTTAGCAATTTCATATTTTGGAGCGTGTTTTTGGACTACAGCTTTCCCAGGGGAGTATTTCTAGGTGGGTGACTTGCCAAAGTTGGGTATGTGAAATGTAAGGGGTGTGAGTACCCTGCAAGCATTGCTCTCTACACAGTCAGACTTGCACACATGCACACACAGTTGGCAGGTCAGGGATTAGAAATCCCAACTAACTCTTTAATCACACTATGGCCATACAATGTTACAGGACATGCTACAGAAATGACTGGGCTGCAATTGTCCCAGAGGTGTATTTCAAGGTGCATGACATCAGCAGCCTTGCCAAAGGTGGGTATTTGATTTGTAAGGGGTGTGAGTATCCTAAAAAGAATTGCTCTCTACACAGTCAGACATGCACACAAACACAGACACACACTCAGTTGCCAGGTTTGGGGTTGGAACTCCTACCCAACAAGTTTATCACACTACAGCAATACGCAGTTACGGGATGTGCTACAGAGTTTACCGAGCTATATCTTACCCAGGGGTGTATTTCTAGGTGGGTGACATCAGCAGCCTTGCCAAAGTTGGGTATGTGAAATGTAATGGGTGTGAGTACCCTAAAAGCATTGCTCTCTACACAGTCAGACATACAAGCATACACACACACACACACAGTTGGCAGGTCAGAGGCTGGAACTCCCAACTAACACCTTAATCACACTATGGTCATACAATGTTACGGGACATGCTACAGAGATTACTTGGTTATGATCATCCCAGAGGTGTATTTCAAGTTGCGTGACATCAGCAGCCTTGCCAAAGGTGAGTATTCGACTTGTAAGGGGTGTGAGTAGCCTAAAAAGCATTGCTCTCTACACAATCAGTGACAGACAGACACACATACATAGACGCCATGTCTGGGGTTTGACCTCCTACCTAACTACATTATCACACTACAGCAGTACACAGTTACAGCATGTGCTGTGGAGATTACTGGGCTACAGCTTTCTTAGGGGAGTATTTCTAGGTGGGTGACATCAGCAGCCTTGCCAGAGTAGGTTATGTGAATAGTAAGGGGTGTGAGTAGCCTAAAAAGCATTGTTCTCTACACATTCAGTGAGAGATAGACACACACGCAAACAGTGACACACACTCACACACACAGTTGCCATGTCTGGGGTTAGAACTCCTACCTAACTAGTCTATCACACTACAGCAGTACACAGTTATGGGACGTACTATGGAGATTAATGGCCTACAACTCTCCTAAAGGTGTATTTCACATTGGATAACCTCAGCAGGCTTGTCAGGGTACCACTATGGGGTGGTCAGTGTGTGCATGGCCCATACACCATTCATGTAGGGGTGACATGACACAGGTGGCTACATACAGGATCATATGTCACAGGTGTGTGTATAGGACAACTAGCTGACTACGTCCTTGTACAGCCATGTTGTGCAGCTGGCACGTGGACCACATAGTCTGTGGTGCTGACAGGTACTGGTCGGTAGTAACTGCAGTGTGTGACATCTGCACATGATGGTTTTGAGGCCCTTTGGCTGTGTGCTCGGTGGGACAGGCGTGGATGGCTTCCAGTCACAGTCACCCTCTTCCACACATCTATATCCATCTACCTTTGGCATATTATGGTGTGTTGTCCTTACATATATGTCTGTATTCCTATCCACTGTGTGTGTAAGGCATGAGTGGTGCATACTGATGTGTCTGCAGTAACATTTGCAATCGCTGGCTATGTCTGGTCCACTGGTGTTTGCATACATGGCCTTCATGGGTTTAAGTGTGTGAGCATGCCCAGTATGACCTTTCAGTATGTTGATGACTGACATTGCCTTCATTTCTCTAAGTGTGTGAGCATGCCCAGTAAGGCCATCTGTTTTGCATGTGTAGAGCATGTCCGGTGGCTTGTACTGCACAGCTGACCTTTGTGTTATACACTGATAGGTGGCAGGCTGTGTCTGCAGGGTATCCACCGATCATTTGGCATTGACTGTTGCAACATGTCTGCATAGTGGGGGGTACACCTGACTATTTCTATGTTTCTATATAGGATTGGGAGGGCGCACATGACTGTTACTATATTTCTATGGGGGTAGGGGAGCACACCTGACAGTTATACACACTTGCTAGGACTGTACTGGTATGTGCTGTAGTCCATTTCAGTCAGTAGTCTTACCTATCATGCTGGCTACACATTAGTTTCTGACTTCCTAGCTATCACAACTGACATCCCACTACCTGGCCTGCTGTAATTTGTCCATGTAGGCCTGGGTGGGGGTCACCCATACCCCTCATTCAGAGGCCATAGTACGACATTTGTTTGTGTTTGTCTACATTTGTCCTGCTGGCTGTGACTGTTGTTGGGTATGTGACCCCCCCCGTCCTAACTGGCATGTGTGAGTCCCTTATCTTGTGAGTGTCCCAGTATTGCGGGTGGTGCTGCAGGGCTGCCTATGTTGGATGCACATAGTACGCAGCCTATGCATAGTTAGGCACAGGTAGTGTAGTGTTTGACATCCCTTTTACTGTATGTGAGAGTCAGAGAGAGGTGCTATTCCCTGGGTCCCTCCCATGTCTGTGTATGTGCTATGCATTGCCTTTTTGGCAGGGCCAGGGCATACTGGGCATGCCTCCTTCTGCCTACTGGGGCAGGCTCAGGTTGTTCCTCCTCTGAGTCACTCAGTGCCTGTGCAGGCCTTGGCATTGGTGGGGGGCTATGTGGCCCTACTCCTTGCTGCTCCTGCTGCAGTTGTTTCCGCAGGATCATATTGTGTAGCATGGCACATACAAGCACGATTTGGGTACATGTAGTTAGTGAGTACTGCAAGGCTCCACCAGATGTGTCCAGGCACTGGAACCGTGACTTGAGCATCCTAAACACATGCTCTATTATGATTCTTGTTTGTCTGTGTTCCTCATTATGGAGTTCTTGTTCGGGTGTGTGTGCATTTCTGATGGGTGTCATCAGCCACGGCTCCAGTGCGTATCCAGCATCCCCCACTAGGTGACCGTGTGGGATGTCCCCATTGGCAAATTTCTGGTACAGCTGCATCAGATGCCAGATGTGGAAATCGTGGTAACATCCAGGGCAGCCAGCACACATTTTCAGTATTATGCCCTGGGCATTGCAAATGACCTGGCAGTTGATGGAGGGGAAGCCCTTGTGATTGATGTAGACCCTACCCTGCTCACCGGGTGGTGCTTTGATGAGTATGTGCTTGCAGTCTATTGTACCCACTACATCAGGGTATTCTGCTATTTGGTGGAAGAGATGCATACTGCTGGCCAAAGCCTCACGGGTGAGGGGGAAATATAATTGCTCACCGACATGTGCTGCCATGGCACCCAGGAAATGGTGGAGTACCCTGGATGCTGATGCCTGTGAGATCCCCATCATATCTCCAGTTGGTCTTTGGAAGGTATCTGTAGCTAGTATTTGTAGGCCTACACATACTTTTGTTTCCACTGGGATGGGTTCCCCTCTGTTAGTTCTGTGTTTCAGGCATGGTCGGCACAGCTCAACAATCTGCTGTAGGAGGTCCCTGTCCACCCTATAGTGCTCCACTATCTCCAGCTCATGTAGCCCTTGGTAGGTTACCCTGGGTCTGTATACCCTTCTCCAGCTCCTCACTGTGGGTTAGTCGGCAGCATTCCCATCCTCACCACCCTCAGACTCTTCCACAGGTTGTATGATAGCTATTGCAGCCCCTAACATTTTGCTGTTGTGAGTGTTAAAAGTTCCCCGCTTGTTTACACCGGTGGTGTAGGATGTGGGAAAACCAGAGGGGTAGGTGTTTGCATAGTTTATAGTGGCGTTCTGGGCTGGGTTGGTCTGCTGCCTATGTAACTGGCTGGTTCCGATACGTTTCACCTGGCAGCAAACCTAGTACCCATTGATTAACTTCCTACTGATGCTTTCCCTTCCCATTGCCCTTCTGTTTCATCCCGGGGGTGTGCCACACAATCGGTGTACTCCAGTGTGCACACTGCTGCTATTTCCTGGGTTCACTTCCTTTATCTTCCTGTAGATCCCGTTGCACAGCATGCACACCCGCTTACACTTTGTCATATATGCTGGGCAGGTTTAGACACACCCCCTGGCTTTGCTGTGCTAAGCTGGATGCAACCCCAAGCCACAGGGCTCCAATCCACTGATAGTATGCCTGACACTCCCACACATGATGTCACCTACCTCCTAGTCTTGCACTCAGCAGTTCATACTCATACACTATTGGGACCTGCCACACATGCTGGGGAAAACTGGGATTCACTATCCTTCCTCTCATTTGCATAGAATTGCCTGCTAATGCATAGTTACATGTGTTACGCTGTGCCTCCCCCTTAGCAACCACTACTCACTGGCCAGGTTGTCTTTTGCCTGCCACTGACTTGCATGGCGGAATACTTATTTTAGTTAAACTGCTTTTTTAAGGTTTATTTTCTTATTTCCCTACCGGTCCCGTTTGTGCACTGCTGCCCTATGCGTCAATGGCTGTGATCGGCGGATATATCCTAAACGTTGTATTTTGTACATTTGGCATTGTTTGCAATGCCAATGGCCTTCTACTTGGCCATTGGCATGCTTCCTCAATGATATGCAGCCTTTATTTGGAGCTGTCATAGCTCCATTTTGGAGTTTGCAGTACTGTACTCGGTTACTAACCGAGTACATTTCTGCATATTACGCTAGTCCTGCATGCCCTGATTCCTGCTTCCTGGATGGCAGATTTACCTCATTTGCATGGTTTTCACCTGCAAATAGGGTGATTTGCATACGGGGGCTGGGAACATGCAGCACTAGTGCTACAGCGCTCTTGCACTTCAAATGTGCACATACATGGATCGCTCGGTTGCCATATTGGCAAAATTTCATCATGCATGCCGTGCAAGCTTTTGAGAATCTGGGGGTGTCTGTAATCCTCAGTGAACTACCAGAAAAAATTATGAGGGAGCAGGCAAAAAATGAGACAAAATCAGGGACTTTTGTGAGGTATGAATAACAGACATGAAGATGAAATGGGACATTAATGATACAAAAAAAATAATAATGATGGACAAATCTAAACTGGAATGAGTGACAGCACCTGCAGACAATAACAGAGAACACAGCTGTGATATTCTAAGGATGTTGATGCAGCAAATATACTCATTATTTGCTGCAGAGATGATATTCTTCTAAACTGCTGCAAACACAATTCACCCTTTGAACTGCTGCCAACACGCCTCACCTTTCACTCTTGCAGGTCTCCCTGATGTTCATGGAATTGCTGAAAATCTTACTCCAACCACAGTGGCTAGACTGCATAAAAGACTAAGGGAAATCCCCAGAAGAATACTAGGATGTCCCTTTCATTTTTTTTGTGGATTTCCCACCTTCCAGAGCACATTTGCACCTTTTAATTTGAGCAAGTAACACTTTCCAACAGAACCCATGAAGCAGTAATAAAAAATGAAAACATCTGCTGGATTGCAGGCGTAAGACTGGTAAGGATGGTAGACCAGCTGCAAAGAGCAACTGCCATCTTAGCATAAAAGACACACCAGTGCTTAGCTATCTCAATGACTGTACTTAAAAACAAAGATTGAAGGTTGGGGTGCAGAATAACAAAAGAAGAAGGGAATAAGTGTTTATTCAGTATTCTGCAATACAAGCTACCTTAGTACAAAGATATGGGAGCTGCAAGCAGTGATGAAGGAAAGGAAAGTGGACATTGCTTGCATTACAGAAATGTGGACCAGTGGCAAGAGGGGATAGGACAGAAACGTGCCTAGGTATAATTTATTCAGAAATGACAGAAAAGGATGTACAATAGCAATCCACGTAAAAGAAGGCACCAGATATGAGTTCAAAAAAGAAGAAAGAAGACCAAACCAAGAAATGACCAATAAGGGAAATGGGTGAGATAATTATTGGTGACAGAATAAAGGAGCTGGGGCATAAGAGGTTAATATTCATGGGAGATCTGAATCTGCTAAGATTAGTCTGGGAGACTCTAAGCTCTTCATGAGAGAAAGAGAGAGAGAGAGAGACAGAATGTGCATGATTATGTAAATGTATGTGTGTGTGTGTGTGTGTGTGTGTGTGTGTGTGTGTGTGTGTGTGTGTGTGTGTGTGTGTGTGTGTGTGTGTGTGTGTGTGTGTGTGTGTGTGTGTGTGTGTGTGTGTGTGTGTGTGTGTGTGTGTGTGTCTGTGTGTCTGTGTGTCTGTGTGTTCTGATGTTCTGATAGAGGTATTAGACCATGAGGGGTTCAGCTAACTAGTTCATAGTTTCAAAGGTTCACACTAAGCTTATGGCCAAAGGGTCATAAAGAAGATTAACTATGACACTCCTTGGTACTGAGAGTTTATATTAGTTGCCCTTAAAAAAGATTATTTCCACATACTCCAGACATGAATTTATGGCCTTGCATCCAATTGTTGGGTCTGGTTTTGTGAGTAGATCGAGTATATGCTTTATTTGACGTGGAAAGACAGTTTATTATAAAGGTAGTGAGTGTACCAAGTGAAAAATCTGTCATGCTACCATATGTTTTTGATCTTGCAATGGAGGTTGAGGTCTTCAGCATCAGTGACAGAGAAATGATGGGTCCAACTAGAATGACACCCATTAACCAACCAATTGTTGAAGGCAGTTTATGTTAGGTTTGCGCTTAAGGACCATTCTTGGTGAGGGCCCAAAACCAGTGACTTTCCTGGCTTGGAGACATGGAAGGAACTCTCAGAAGTGTTTCTCCATATCCTTAAGGGAAGAACAGCAAAGGTGGTTCACGCCTACATGGTTAACAAGGCCATACTCATATTTAGCATGGTGAAGGAACTAAGATGAACTAGTAAAGTTCCTAATCCTAGCACCAGAGAGAAAGCTTACTGTAACCTTGTCCTCTTTCAGTCTGCTGAGTACAGTGTCAGTGCAAACATGTATGGAATCACCACCTGCAACATCGACCTTGTGACTCTCTGTGAGCCTGTGGGATCTTCTGGGAGCTAGACTGTAGTTTAAATAATTCATAGCAGAGGTATGTGTGACAGTAGGCATGGATAGAGATATGTGTCAGTCTGTTGGTGGCTGAGGTTTGCTAGTTGTTAGCCCGGGAGGCTCAGGCAAAGAAGTCTTAATCACCTCATCAGCATATGTTGGCAGGGTGCTGTGCTGCTGTTTACTGTCACAGAGTGTTGTCAAACAGTATGACTCCAAATAAGCAAATACTTGCATCTCATGCACATAAAAACAGGATGGCCTAGATGTACTGAGTTGTCAGTATACAGTACACATTTGCTACACTGCATCAAAAGTCCTACATATAGTAGACTGGCAAGAGAAGGAGGTACAAGAAAGCCATGAGTCCATTTTGATGGGAGAAATACTGGTTTTGTTGTAAGATTTACTGGAGGAATTACAGGGGTTGCCAAGAACGGAAAACAGTAGCGATTCACCTATTTTCTATTACTTAGTATCTACTAGTGCTAGACACTCCTCAGCTGTATGCATGCAATTTCAATGTTCCTCTAATCTTTCCCAAACCTGGAGCCAAATACACCATAATACTAAGCTGGTTCATAAGAAGCAAAAAAAGGAAGGGAAGGACAAAAAGGGCCAGACGAGGAAAATCGCACAGCACAGTAGCATATGATTAATGTAATTTAGACTTCACAAAAAAAAAAAAAAAAAAAATGAGAGAAAGGGGAAGAGTCATACTGAAAGGGAGGCAGGCCAGACTGGGGAGAATGGTAGACATGAACTAGGATAGTGAGGGAGGAGGCAGTGAGGGAACCGGCTACCTTAAAGGATGAAGAATTACAAAGACAAATGGACTGTTTTACAGAATCCTCAGAAATCTGCCCACTGAGTAGACAGGCCACCTGATAGAGGTCTTCGACACATCGTGAACCAGAAGTGGCAGAGTAATGGAATTTAGGAAGTGAGGGAAGGTTATATAGGCTTCTAACTAGTTTAACAATAGTAGCAGCAAACATTTTGTAGACATTGCCAACGTTATATCTTCCAAAAGTTATAGAAGCAAAAATCTTCAGGCCAGCAGCCAACACAAGTTCCAAAATAGAAAGAGCTGTCCATCAAACCTGATCTAGTTTTTTGACTGGATTGCAGATGACCTTGACAGGTGTGTACCAATAGATACAAACTACCTGGATTTCAACTAGACCTTTAGATCAATGACTTCGTACCACACAGGAAACTGACAGGAAAACTGGAGAGGTGGTGGCAGGACCAAATCTGTGGAACTCAATATTTGCATAAATGAATGAATAAATGGTAGCACACAGAAGTGAGAGGAACAATGTCAAAAATTAGGAACGTGACTAGCAGAGTACCATAGGAAAGTATCATGGCTTCAGTGCTCTTCCATGCATTTGTATCACCTGCATTTGAGGGACTACAGAACAGGATTAATCTATTCATAGATGTCACAAACATGGGTTAAGTGGTGGAAGATGGGAGAAAACTTTAGGAAATGTGTTGGAAAGGCTAAGCAAATTGGACAGAAAGGTGACAGTTGAGGCTCAGTTGGAACAAATACAAAGTACTGCACTTAGGGCCACAGCGGTCCTGTTGTAGAATATCACCTGATGCAGTGGAATAGAGGACAACAGGGCAATTAAAGGATCTAGGGGTATTTACCAAACCTAAACTGGACCATTAGGGGCAGAGAAAAGAACTGTGAGACTAGCAAACAGCATGCTTAGGAGTTTTTCTCAGGGGTTAGGAGTCCACAAGCAAAGAGGTAATGCTCCCAGAATACAGGATTCTTTGTAGACCATATTTTGAGTACTGTATGTCATTCTGCAAATCATACATGGAGTCTTCTGGAAGGATTACAAAAGAAAGCCATCAGGAAGATCCATGAGATGGAGGGGAAGGGCTATGATCAGAGATTAGTGGAGCCAGAGCTTCTACAGGAGAGGTCAATTTGAACTGGAAGTACACAGAGAGAAGAAGGGACCATAGAGAGTAGATTATACTGAATAACTTCTCCTTGAATTCCTGGAAGTACTTATTTACAGAGAGATAGAGAGACTATTGTAGACTTAAGGAATGGGCTACTAGAATGGGTGGTGTAGAGAGGAGTCCACTTAGGCATTTAAGAGGATTTGGGACAGGTGGATAAAGAATAAGAGAGAGGGTAGAGATGGAGATGAGGTAGAATGCAAAATTGCACTTAGATGGAACAATTTAGATACATGTATAGTCTTTTTCTGGCATCATGCATATGAGGATTGGGGTTGCAGTAATGGTTAAGGTGTTTACCTTGTATACGCAAGTTACAAGGTTTGATTCTTACATTTGGGATGAAAACTTTAGCTATACTAATAGCCTAGGACAAACCTATGAACAAACTTCCCACACTTCTCTGCATCAAAGTTATTTAATTGTCTAAAAGCAAACTGGAAACATTGTTCAAAAATAAATTGCTATTTAAGTTGCGTAAGCATTTTATCTCTTGTATGTGGGTGTATTATTAAATTGTTTATAAAATGTTGCTTGAAAATGCTCATCTAAAGAGGCTTGTTTGATGTAATTCTATTTCCCAGAACAGAGTTGATGTCTGCCAAAAATCAAGACATTGAAGTCTACCTATTTCTTAACATAACTAGCTTTGTTTGATCATTCTTTTGTTCTCAGTAATAACTAATCTATAAATAATTACTTGAAGGAATTCAGGGAAGATACTGCTAATTTTAAATAGTATTATACTGCGGATCCCACCTGGAATTGAATTTTAGAATGAACCAAAGAGAATGAAATGACAGAGTACATGGGAGTAATTCCAGACTTAAATTTGGTTCACAACTATTTGCAAAAATCCAGAACAGTCCGAAATACTATTTCTTTAATTTAGATTAACTATAACATGAATATGATTGTATTTAAGTCCAAACATCCTGTAATTGTCATTTTATGTTTCCTTGTTGACATACCCCAGTAATTCAGTTCTTGACCTCAGTGTCATTTATCATTCCTTCCATCCATCCATCCACGACTCCTTTTTTTCCATTTTTGCACATGGGGTCAGGGTGTCACTTCAACAGTGACAATCATCTAGGACCAAGGTTTACACCAACAGGTGGCTAGCCCTACAGCAGTTGTCCTTCAGCATGTGACACTCACAAACACACTCACACATATGGCCAAATTTAGAGTGTCCAATCCACCTACATTGCATGTCTTTGGAATGTGGGAGGAAACCAGAGCACCCAGAGGAACCCCATGTGGACTTTGGAAGGACATGCAGACTCTGCACAGAAGGCACCTCAGCCAAGAATTGATCCAGGTAATCTCTTGCTTTGAAGTGACGCTATCCACTGTGTCACTCTGCAGCCAAGTTTTTGCCAAGGTGGATGTTCAAACGAAGCGAAACTGCCACAAAAATGCAAAAAGTACTGCTGCAAATATTATATATAAAACTACTGTGGTACATTTTGTAAATAAAACTGTTACTTTAAACAGAATTATTCCTATGAAAAAGACAGAAACCATGCCATACCAAGGAGAGTATTTTTTCATAGGTTTGTTTGTTAAAGAAGATATTTCTTTGAGCAAATTTTCCCGTCTTGAGAGACTTCATAAATTATTCCATGTGTGTGTGTGTGTGTCTGTGTGTGTGTGTGTGTGTGTGTGTGTGTGTGTGTGTGTGTGTGTGTGTGTGTGTGTGTGTGAGTGTGTGCGTGTGTGTGTGAGTGCTGGCAGCTTTCATGTGAAGTGCACCTATGTCTGTTCTTCTGCCACAATGATGATCATAGAACAATTGCTATACACCATTGCTGCTCTTGCAGTCAAGGGGGTGGTGGCAGTTGCCAAATCTGTCACAACATCAAAGACAGTTCCAAAGAAATAACTCATCAGGGAAGAAGATCTTTAGGTATACCTTTGTAGCTTCAGAAATGTATATCTAACAAGAGAGATGGGACCATAGTGGCAGTGCCACAGTCTTTTCAGTCTAACTGTGGAGCATTTTAAAGTTTTCATAGGCATGGAAGGCGCATGGAAGGGACTGAATATCAGGAATAAAAGATAGTTAGACAAGCACTGCTGGCTCAAGCTGGTACTGCCTCTGAGATACAAGCTTAAAAGTTTCACAGCTGGATATCTTCTCTTAATAAAGTGGTATGTTCTCAAGTATTCAATATAAAACAAATATGTACATTATGGAAAGATCCTGAGGGTTAACATAAGTAAAGGAAAATGACAGAGATTCTATCCATTGATAAATATAAAAGAGATTTATCTGTTACTTTATAAACATGAACATTTCAAAGTGGTCATAAGAATACTGAAAATGTTATTATATCAGGACAGAGATTATTATGTAATTAAACACTGCTTAAAGCTGAGGAATCTAAATCTAGGGTAAAATGTGTGTCAAATAATCTTAAACAGTAAAATATCAGCAGTAGACATATTCTGTTTTAAATGTAGGGAAGGGGTCACAATAGCTAGATTTTATAATAGTAAAAAAGCCATTGTTGCACATGAAAATTATAAACATTTAAGAATGTGATATTAATGATGTGAAGTCTAGAGAATACAATTAAATGTCTGCTAGAATTGTTGCATCAGCCTTGTGTTATTGTGTTACTGCAAAGTTAAGTGCAACGTCTTAAATTCAGTCCTTCCAGCTATACAACTTAGCAGCATACATGCCAGCATTTTATTTATGGCTACTATTAAAGAAGTCAAAACAGCACTTTCCAACATAAATGAAAAAACAGCTCCAAGCACCCAAAACAGTATCCCAGCTTCATGAAATTATTTCACTTCATAACACCTCTCACGCAAATAGTCAACCTCTTCTTAACCACTTCTATATTTCTCTGTCTTTAAGTACTCAGGCATCATTCCCCTCCAACAAATGTGGACGTCTTTGTGAAAAACAGCTTGGTTTCAGAAATTCTTTCAGTACTATGACAGCATTATACACAGTCAGTAGCACTATTTATAACAATGTAAATGATTTAAACTAACAGAGGTCTGTACACTGATATGGCAATATCATTCAAAACAGTAAATCATAACGTACTCCTCTACAAAAGTAGCAAATTTGGTTTTGGGCAAAATAAAAAAAATGGCTTCACAGCTCCCTGGAAAAGAAAACATTCCAAATGCACCTAGGAACTTGCCTTTCGACTGAAGGCACTATTGAATCAGGAGTCCCAGAAGGATCCATCAGTGGATCACTATTGTTTTCCCTGTTCATCAGTCATATATCCACTCAGCTGCCCCACCTCAACTTGGTTCTTACTGCAGATGAAACCTAACTACTTGAACCATGTAAGAACACTTTGACCCATAAGCAGAAAAACTGCAATCTAGAGTTACTGGTTTATGCTACTGGATGAACAAAGGATGCTCCTAAGCAACCCCCTGAAGTCTAACATCATGATATTTGTCACCCTGCAAAAACTCCCTAAATCCCCAAGCCTATTTATTAATGACAGAGATGGCAATTCACTACCACTAGCAACAGGACAAAAGTTCATAGGAATCACCTTGGACCCTAATCTTTCACTGAACAAGCATGCTGACAATATTATTAAAACTATGTTATAGAATCTCATACCTCTTCGCACATATAACTCGTACTGTCTAAACTAAAAATGTGAAATATAAAAATACAAATGCATTATATAAACATATATCAAGATTTGCTTCATCCAAGTTTCTCTTTTTTGTGCTGGGGAGTGTGGAACAAAAGCCTGGGGGAGGGGGGGGGCTTGGAGTGAGTATTTAAAGAAGAGGGAATTGTGATGACAAATTATTTTGAATGCATATACATTTCTGGGACAGAATGACATGATCTCTATTTCCTGCATTTTCTCAATCATTTTTTAGTTAGGGTTTGCTTACAAATGTAATGTTATTAAATATATATATATATATATATATATATATATATATATATATATATGAATTCATGAGTATTTATAGAATGTTTTGCTTTGAAATGGTATTCATTTTTTATTGTGATTGGTATTTCTTTGTGTGATTTAAATTTACTCAAAGTTATTGGCTCTGATGGGCCATGGGATTTTTAGTGTGTTTTTTAATTTGGCAATGGATTCTTGGAGGAATAATTATGCTCTGATGAAGTCCCTGGGTCAGGAAAAAAGTGCTTAACTTTTGTAGGGTTGTTAAGTTTATTTTTTATTAAATTTTGTGGGCTAAGCCTCTGGTGTTTCTGGATGTTTTTAGAAATGTATGAGTTGTCTTTCACCCTACTGACTGTGTTTTTCATTCTTGGTTTTCATTATCATTATATACAGTAATACACCATAGATTGGGCTTGTATTGGTTCATAGGTTCATAGGTTCATAGGTTCATACTAGGCTATCTGCCCTGGGGCAATTATAAGCCTAGCCCGATTCTCTATGGCTTACGCCACCCCTTGATTTGAGTATACTGTGCCCTTTTTAAGGTTTAGTTTACTGTGCCTCTGTCTAATAGTGACACGGGAGTAATCCCTGGGACAAACCTACGATCCCCCATCCACTTATCGAGATTCTTCTTGAAGAGATTCAGTGAGGTGCTCTGCCTAACATGAACTGGAATTCTAGTCCAGAGCGAAGGGAGCCTCTGGGTTATGAATCTGTCCCTCCAGCAAGTTCTATTTATTTCTGCGCTGAGGTTCAAGTCCCTCGAGCATGTGGCTCTAAGGGATTTAGATTTACTGAGGTGGAGCATGTCCATTAATTCTGGATTTGACATAGCTTTATATGTCAGGCATAGATCGCCTCGTAGTAGGTAGAGCTGGAGTTTTTTTAACCGAGCAGCATATGGCATCTGTTTGAGACCCTTGATCCTCTTGGTGAGATACTTTTGGGGTCTTTCTAATTGCTGCAGGTGTCGGGTAAGGTGGGTTATTAATTTGTGTGTGATGGCATGGGTCTTACTGACAGGGGAGAAATACCATGGTTGATTTAAAGGATATAGTATTGAGTAATAATTATATATACTTTGAAGATCGATTTTTTTGTCAGAAGAAAGTGTAGCAATGAGTGCTATTTGTGCACCTTTATTTGTCAGCATTGGTATGGCACAATGGGAGAAAAGGTATGTATTCAACAGCCCTTTTCTTCCTTGTGGTTGCTTTGCTCTAGGTTTTTGAATGACGTCATTTGGCATGATGTACCACCTAAAATTAATGAATTTTTTGATTATATTAACACCACTATGAATTTTATAAAATTTACTATTACAATTGTTAATACTTCTATTAATTATTTGGACATATTGATTAGTAAATATTCTGGTAATCAGAGGTTAGGTCCAATATATTTAAAAAGGGGTGACCTAATCTAACTACCTTCTTCATTACCCTAGTTGTCACCCCATGCATCAGAAGAGAGCTATAGTTAAAGGTCAATCTGTTAGATTGGCCAGGATGGTTGCCAAATGGGTGACTTTTTTGTTGGAATGTGAAAAGCTGGCAAAAAAGATTACCAGTAGGGTTTACTCATTTGGTTTTGAGAGCCCCTTATGTATGAGGTAGTGACACAAAAGAAAGGTGGTGACAGCTGTACCCTTATTCACAGAAATGGAGTCAGCAAACAGTTAAAGAATGATAAAAACAACTTTAAAATGGTTACAGTTATGACATATAATCTTAATAGTCTCCCTGTTAGGAACATTCTTGAGAAGAACTGAGGTTTATTTTTTCTAAACAATGATTTATCTGAAATAGTGGGAGTGAAGCCATGTATTGTGTACAAGAGGGGTAGATGTTTAAGGATTTTTTGGAAATGGTCAAAGAGGTTTGATATGGTGATATTACCACTAAAAAGGGTACATTTAAATGTGGAAATTGTTCTCTGTCCTCTTTTATTTTAGTAGGTGAGTATAACAGCAAAGGATAAATGCATGGGGCCATTTCAATTATAATTCTAGGGGCGTTGTTTAGATAGCTAAATGTCAGCAGTGTCCATCACTCTATATTTGAAAAACAGAAAGGAAGGTGAAAGAATATTTCTGAACATGTGCACAACACTGTGAAATGTAAAAATGCGAATGCCTTATATAAACATATATCAAGATTTCCTTCATACAAGTTTTTGTTTTTTGTGGTGGAACAGGTGGAGAAAAGTCCTGGGAGTTGACCTTTAGAGTGAGTATTTAGAGAAGAGGGAATCGAGGTGGCAAATTTTTTTGAATACATATAAATTTCTGGGATTGAATGACATGCCTCTGGATTTACTATTCCTCTGTGCAGGACTAGCTTAGTCCTGCATGGAGGTAGCCGTTTAGGAGCAGGACAGCAGCGCGCCATGCATAGTAATGAGGTGCACTGCCTGAGCTCCTAGTCTTACATGAAGTGTGTAAGAGTGCAGGGGGACGTGTCTGAGAGCAGAGCTCTCAGAATATACATGCCCCCACAATGAAGAACAGCAGAAAGGGGTCAGAAATGAATGAGACCGCTCATAGGTGTCTGCATATCCCCACCAACAGCCCCCTTGTGTACAACAGCAACAGTATACATAAATGAAATGAACAAATCCTTTATTTTTTTTTTTGTATAAAAATCCCATTAAAGCTAACCGTAGATGTGCGGGTGTGCCCATCACTTAGCTATGGTTAATGCAGCTTATATGGCTGAAGAGGATAACAAGGAAGATATATGCAAATGAAGCAGCATAGAAATAGTGTAGTGGGCAGAGCATTCGCCTTACAAGCAGGCATTCCCACTGCAGCACATTCCATTTTCCATGGCAAAGCACATTATGATCAATATTTATGTTGCAAAACCCACTAAATAACATATATTTATAAACTGGAGCACAGCAGTAAATGCACATGTGAGGTGTCAGTGTCATAATGAATAGAGCACTAGTAAAAAGGTTTAAGCACCAATAAGCAGTAGTAAGCATATTTAAGCACTAGTAAGTGAGTTTAACACAGTTTGCATGGCAGTAAGTAATGTCTACACTCGTTAAGCAATCCTGAAGCTAACTCTCTGTAAGCAGATGTAAGGACAGGTCAGCAGTGCTTACCGTCACACAAACCTGCGCAAGCATGCTTATAAATGCTCAAAAGTGCCTTAATCACTCTGTATCCAACGGCCCTTGTTCTAGCCATCAACAAAATAAACAGCCATGCAGGTCTCAAACCCAGGACCCTATACACTATAGTCACAGTAGTGAACCACCAAGCCATCACAGAAGTACAGAGTAATGAGCTATCAGCAAACAAGTATTCACCATAGTAAAACCAAACTGAACCTGTGAAAGGAATCATTATACAGACATATGTGCCTTAACCCACTACATAACATAAATATGTGAACCGGAGTACAGCAGTAAGGCCAGAAGTCAGGTGTAATTGTAATAGAGTGTTGAAGTCCCCAATAAAACACAAGGACCCCATACAGTGTATGTACATATGAATCATGGATATCAGGCATACATATAAGGTGTAATGAATAATAACTAAATGCCAAAAAGGAATTATAATGCAAAGTCTAATGTAAGCAACGCTAAGCACTGCACAGGCCAGCTTAGGAGGTGTAAGCAATGTGTAGGCCAGCTAACTCAATGTGCCCAGTGTTATATCCCTTTAAATACTGCCAACCCTAGGTAAGCAGGTTTGCCCATAGCTTAGCCTTTTCAAAACCGGCAAATCATGGAAAAGTGTGGAAAATTGGCCCTACTTAAACCCAAGAGGTGGGAATACATCTCATAACTGGTTGTAGCTTCTCCTTGCAGGCACAATGGCAGTAAGGGGAGAAGTTATGCACTTCAGGGCGCAGTGCTGGTGCATCCAGGAGTCCAGGTCATGGCAGGACTCCTTGTCAAAGACCATGATCAGAGAGAAACATAGACAGAAAACGGAAAATGTAGACAACAAAACCTGAATAGCACATGCAACTGAGATGTGAACTGTTGCTTTTTTAGCACACATAGCCATGGTTCGAATCCTGCCAGTGGTAGTACTCTGCATACAGAATCATACCCCACAACTGTACAGAAATGTCCAGAATGTCCAGTAAAGTGGTAAATATCTGTCGGCTATCAACCTGTCCCCCTAGGAAATCAGTGGGATGATCCCAGACATATAGGCAGCAAACAGGAAATACATCTGATTGACACACATCTATGAGAACAAAGCTGGCACACTAGCAACTCCACAATGCCTTATGAGACTAAGAAGCCACGTATGTCCCATTTACACCCCGACTTGTCAAGCTGTGGTCAGAGTGTGTGCAGTAACAGAGTGTGATGTATGTGCATAATAGTAATGTGGAATCTGGTACTGTGTGTGGGAGCATTCAGGTAGTGCTAATAAACATTTTTCCCACAGGTCTGTCAGATAACAATACTGTGCCCAGAAATACAAGAATGATACCCAGTACTGGTACTGTTTACATTGGTATTGTATGGCAGTGCGACTGATGCAGTTGATCTGAATAATGAGGTATTACACCTCATTGTCGCCCACACTGTACTACAACATATAACTGTCTAGGAAATCTGTATAAGAGTGTTGTAATACAAGGTCAGAATGCAAAAGCACAGGGGATTAACAAGACAGAAAGCAGATAGGAGATATACAGCAATATCTATATAGCAGACACAATTGTGATGGACAGTGTTTAAGTTGTAGCAGACCCAGGCATGGTCTGAATCCTGGGAGTGGATGTAGGCTGCATACAGAATCATACCCCTCAACTGTACAGATGAGGCCAGAATGTCCAGTATATGGGCCCATATCTGCTGCCTGTCCCCCTGTCCCCCTGGTAAATCTGTGGGATGATCCCAGATGTTTAGCCAGCAAACAGGGAATACAAGTGATTGTCAAACACCTATAAGAACAAACCTGTCACTGTAGCAACCCCCGAAACTGTTAGGAGATTAATATTTCAGGTATGTCCTATTTACTCTCCCATGTTCAAACCAAGAAAATGTTCCGACAAGTTCAACAACAGAAAATATCAGATCCCAGACTCTCCACTCAAGAAATCCTTAAATTTTAATTTCCTCAGGATGTTAAGACACCAGTCTTGACGAAAAGTGTATCGCTATTTTTATCGCACTTTAAGTTGATATTAAAATTTAAGGATTTCTTGAGTGGAGAGTCTGGGATCTGATATACTCTCCCATGTTGTCAAGCTGTGACCAGAGTTTGTACAGTAACAGAGTGAGATGTATGTGCATAATACTAATGTGCAATCTGGAAGTTTGTGTGGCAATAGTCAGGTAGTGCTAACAAGCATTGCCCCCACAGGTACATTGGATATGATCACTGTGCTGAGAAATACAGACCAATATAACCTGTACTGGTACTGTCCACCCTGGTATTGTAGGGGATTGTGAGTGTTGCAGTTTCTCTGAATAATAAAGTATCACTGGTCACTGTCGCCCACACTGTGTGACATAATATAACTGTGTAGGAAAGCATGTATATGTGTGTGTCAGGTCACTAAAGGTAGAAGAGGGCAATATTCTAGATATGTCCAGGCACACCAGCATGTGGTCAACACATGGCCAGAGTCTGTGCAGAAAGAGTTGGATAGCTATGTGCACAACATCAACCCAGAATCTGGGAGTATGTGTAGAAACAGTTAGTGTTAACAAACATTCCCTCCATAGGTATACCAGGTAAGAGGTGTATACTGCAGGTAAAATTAGTTCATCTGTAATGATGATGACAGCCATATCACTGTCCAAACTAAGGCTATAGGGTAGTGTAGTAAGACTTGTAAGGTATAGATAACAGCCCTGACTTGGAAAGTAATGTGGATTGCAGGAATATACTAGCTGTTAATTTACATCTTTCTCTCCCCCCCACCATATCTCCAACAATAATCAACATACCCACCCCAACTGGTATGTAATGTCACCTATGTTCTGATACTGTCCAATTGTTTGATAAATATATTAATGGTTCCCATGCATGTACTATATTGAATTATTCCAACACTGGTGGCATGGTGCCATCAATGTACCTGCATGCTGTTCTTATTACCACTGTGGTCCCATATATGCATGTGTTCTGTTTGCTATGCAACTGTTTCATATCTGGTGTCTGGGTTAATGGGAATATCTATGCATGCTGTTATACCTAACCCTGGAATGTGTTGACTATTATTAACCCACATATGATGATGAAATCTAAACACTATAGCATGCTTGGGAAGGCCGGTCTCAGCAGACCCATCTATCCCACCTCAGCTGCCCATGGCAACAGGCACCAGCATGTCTGGGGCCCAACCCGTGACCTCCCTGTCCATTGGTCCTGCACCACCTTCGGGTGGAACCGCCTCGGGGGATGTGGCTCGCTCCCCCGGGATTGGTCGTGGACAGCCACCTGTCACCCGTTGCCAGGTCGGGGTTGTGGTGCATAGAGAGATGAACCAGCAGTTTGGTGATCTTCTATACCAGCTCGAGGGCCATGTGTCATGATTAGTCAGCCTGGCTCGGTGACTCAGCCCCCAGCACAGCCACCTTCTGGGCTCTGAAGGTGCAGTGGTGACTGCCCATGGGTGGGGACCTCAGTCCCACTGTTTCCACTAGGGGGTTCATGGGCTTCTGATTTCCCAACAGCCCTCTCCATCAAGGTGTTTACCCCCCACATGTGTCATATACCACCCCTGTATGTGTTTTGTCTGTCTTGTCTGTTAACCTACCCAACCTACCTCCCCAAATATACATACTACCCCTCCCCAACATCCCACTCTTACCTGAAACAAAAAGGGCAATCTGTTCCCACAAAAAAAATCTCGCCCTATACATAGCTGTCCATTTCGCACACATGTCCACTGGACACATGTAATCCGGTCTAATTGGCATCACAACTTATTTTCATTGTCCTCACCCCCTCCTAGGGGTTTGAGTGTCCAAATCTACCTACAAATTTAGTGTATATGCACAGCTGTTGCTGTAGAAGAAATGGACAGCTATGGACCTTCCCTTCACCCATCCTGCACATCCCTAGCTATTTTCCCTACTGTCTTTCCCTCTTTGTGCCCCTTTTTTTACCACTTTCCTATCAACCCCTTTTTCTTTTCTTTTAAAGAAATTAGCGTGGGGGTAACTGGGGGTAAGCACTTTTAAGCAGCAGTAAGCAGTTTTAAGCCTGTTTGCATGGAGGTAAGCAATGCCTACACAGGTTAAGCAATTTAGAAGCTAACTGAGTATAAGAAACTGTAACTGGAAGTTAGCAGTGCTTACCTCTTCGCAAACTTGTGCAAACACGCTTACAACAGCTTTAAAGTGCCTTAATCACTCTGTATCCAATGACCCGTGTTCTGCCCAGCAACAAAATAAACAGCCTCTGCAAGGCTCGAACCCAGGACCCTGCAGACCATAGCCAAAGTGATTACTAAGTCATATCAGATATACATAACCTCGATGTTTTCAAAAACATATCATCCAGCCCAGTCATTCAGCAGTACAGAAAATGTATTCCAACATTTAGATGTATTTGTGTGTGTAAATATATTAATATATAAACAGGTACAACATATATATATATATATATATATATATATATATATATACATATATATAAGTATATATGAACATATATACATGCAAATGCCTACATCTATAGATATGTATGTCTACATCTATATGTCTAAATATATACGGCAGGTTATATATATATATATATATATATATATATATATATATATATATATATATATATATGTATATAGGTATATATGGACATGCATGGAGGAATAACAAAAACATATATGTCCACATGGAACGTTAATGGGGTTGAGAGGCCCCAAACAATATATGTCTTGTACGAATAGGTATACCCCCCACAGCCAAACATGTCCCCCCTGCAATATACTACCAAGTGTTGCAGATCCCATAACCAGGACCAGATACGACATGGGCATCCCTAGGATACATATACACAGACACATATATGCAGATACAGATATACATATTTATATATACACACATATATATATATATATATATATATATATATATATATATATATATATATATATATGTAACTACACATACACACGCAGAGATATTTATAGTAAGTTACATATGTAGTATGTGCACACAATATGGAACAGCCACTATTCCTGCAGTTACCACCTTACCAACTGGAGACTGTATAAGCCACCCATACAAATGACTTTCATTGCCTGCAACATATACCCACAGAGATATCAAAGGAGATAACAACACACACGTGTGCATAAATGGGAAAGCTTTATTTGTGTGCTATTACAGTTGTATATGCCATGTCATATAGCTGTTTAGACACGGGCATCTATATAAACTGAGTAATGCAACTGTGAAACAGTTATACTAATACAGTAGTCTGGAAAAGTTAACAAATGTTGCTGTCCAGGCCCAGGCCATCAAGTAGTACAATAGTAAAGACAGACTGGGCCACAGGATACCAAACAATCAACGGTAAGTAATGCAGGTGTATAGTTCAGCAGCCTCTATCAACACTCTGTAGACAATCCCTAGGGGGTAAAGACCTTAGTTGATACAATGGGATGTAACTGTTACACAGCAAGGCACAACTGACACCATCACAAGCACACTGACAAGAAGAACAGTCTGTATGGCAGGTGGCAGTAGGCCTGCATTGAACCAAGGTAGATTGTATGGTAATGTACATCCATATACCTTAAGGCAGCTCAACCCAGATGGTCTTTAGGACTTTGGGCTTTCAGGATTTTGTAACACTCCCATATACATGTATGTATATATTGATATATGTATACATAGATATATGTATATGTATATATAGATATATGTATATATAGCCATATATGTATGCACATCCTATGTGTACAGATATGCCTAGTTATGTTGGTATATATGTAGATATCAGTAACTATATGTGCATACATATCTATTCTGATATACCTACTACTGTCAATATATATGTAGATATCTATACATATATGTGCATATATCTCTATCTATACATGTGTAGACATATATTGCTCTGTATATGTATATATCTGAGTGTTTATTTGTATATCTATGCACATATCCATATCCATCTATGTATGTTAATATGTGTATCTGTATGTCTATATAGATATCTGGATAAGTATATGTACATATATCATCACCATATGTCCTGAACATGGAGTGTAGCCCTACCTCAGTCCCTGTAGTCCCAACGTCATAGTGCAAGGGGATGTCAGGTATGTATAGCAGGTAACTTGTAGATTATTGCTACTGTAATAGGGATTGTCTTCACAGACATGGTGTGTGTGGAAGGTCACATCTGCTTTTAACATGTGCGCCATTGGCTACTGACAGACATCCTAAGGACATCATAGTACAGTACCACAGTGAGCACGTAATGCTTCTGTGGACTACAGCAGAGATAATGGCCAATATATGTGGACAGTCTGACACACTCTGGATAGTCCAGAGGTATACATATAACCCCTTAGTGCAAGACATGTGGACCACTCCTGACAATGTGGGTTTTACAGCCATGTAGATGGGTATAACACGTAACTACTAGTATACATGTGCCCCTATAGGTTATGCATTCACACATCCCTGTCTGTCCTGCCACATAATAACCGCTGGTAAGGAGGTGCCATGGCCACATACTACCCACTAGATATTGACATACATCTGTACAGCATACTACTGCTCTGTCTGACATACATGAGGCAGCAGTACATCTGGTAAGTAACTGGACATTACATCTCACTGGCTAAGTACACTAAGCTGCTAGGCATGTAACAAAGCACTGTGCAGTCAAAAGAACGTTGAACAACCAAAACTGTAAAAAGTGTCAAACCAGGCTAGAGACCAAAAACAGCTGCAAAAGAATACACTTGTAAATCCTTCTTTAGCGCTTTCATCCACATTTATTTTCGTGAACTTCCTCAGAAATAAATTACATCAGACTGACTTTACTTAAATGCTATTGTTACAGGAAATGATGTCATTGATTTGTAAATAATTGTATATGTATCAACTTGTTTTTTTTAAAAAATTGTTAAAATAACCATGTGTATGTTATTATTTTGACTTCTAATAATGTAAAAACTTGATACAAATATTCTTTTGAAAAATATATCATTCAGTAATTGTATACATGTGAAACATTGCTACTTGATCAAATGCATAATACAAACTGTGTCTTATAGTGTTCTATCTATATATTAGAAAACACTTTAGATTTATTACTTTGTTTAGCCCTGGTGTTGTGTCAGCTCCAAACACCAGTTGCCACAAAGATTCTCTACATTCTAAAATGTTATTAAGGTCTCCTGTCAATAATCCTTTCTTTACTGCATCTAAAATAAAAAATTCAAACTTTTTAAAATCTCTACATACAATAGCATGTCTTGCCAGGGCATTGTTTTTGTCTTTCTTTTTTATAGCCAAGATGTGTTCATATACTCTGCGCTTAAAAATTCTTTTGGTTTTCCCTATGTAATAATTTTTACATGTTATGTTAGGTGGCTAAATAAACTACCAATTCACTGTTACAATTAAAATATTCCCTAGCCCAAAATGTGTGATTTAAGTGTTGTACTGTCACAAAAGAAGAATTGCTCATGTATCTACACTGCTTACAATTTGTACAACTAAAAGTACCCTTTTTGTTAGTACAAAGTCTGTCTAAACTATTGTGTTTGTCTCTGCCTGATTCCAAAATGCTCTTTAAATTTACAACCTTCTTGTAGGTAAATCTAGGTTTGTGTCCTACCACTGACATCAATTCTCTGTTTCCCATGATGACTTTCCAATTGTTTTCTATAATGGATTTAATACTCCACATCTCATTTACTATTGGTAGTAGAAATGCTGTTGTAAATTCTTTGATCAGCCCTTCCTGGTGGGTGTTCTCAATGCATATTTGGGGTACCCCCACTAACAAATCCTCTGAATGTAATATCGGTTTGGCCACTCCTTTTCTTAGTGGTAACACTTCATTTTCTATTTTAACTATAAAATCTCTAGTGTATCCCCTATTCATGAAGAGTGACCTCAAAAGGAGTAATTCCTTCTGGAATACTCTATCATTGGACGTTAGTCTACTTAACCTGATGATCTGACCTTTAATGACCCCTCTCTTCATATGCACTGGATGTAAACTGTCTTTATGTAAATAACAATTTGCAAAATACGGTTTTCTATAAATTTCACTGTGAAAGGTCTTAGTCTTATCATCATTTTCCAGTGTCAGGTCTAAAAATGTGATCTTTTTAGCAAAATCAACTATTTTAAATTCTAAGAACTTAGTTGTTTGGTTTAAAAATTCAACCAATTCCACAAATTCTTTATGTTCTCCCTTCCATACAAACAGCAAATCATCTATGTATCTACAATATATGATGACCCTGTTAAATAATGGATGTGTCCTGTAACAATAGTATTTAAGTAAAGTCAGTCTGATGTAATTTATTTCTGAGGAAGTTCACGAAAATAAATGTGGATGAAAGCGCTAAAGAAGGATTTACAAGTGTATTCTTTTGCAGCTGTTTTTGGTCTCTAGCCTGGTTTGACACTTTTTAAAGCACTGTGCAGGTTACAGGCAGACCAGCTCAACACTGGCCTACATTTCCTATGGGGGAATGCACATGTTCCTGCACATAGATAGCAGGCTCTACAGGCATGCCACAGCACAGAGTAACATACACCTGTGTATAAGTGCATCACCACAACCAATGTGAACACAGCCACAGCTACATATGGCATGCTAGCATATTATTACAGTATATGGACTATCTGTTCAACCCCAACCTCATATGTGCCACCCACACACCCTACATATACTGGGCAGCTACACAGTGTGGTCCGCTGCCTGTCTATGGTATGGGACATGTGCGTGTATGGCCCTACAAACATGTAAGCCGATAGGGTAACATACAGTGGAGCAGCATGTAACATCAGATAGAACAGGACCAAGAACAATGACATCTACCACAGTCTGTATAGAGGCCAAGGCACATATTAACAATACACACACTGCCGACAATCACCATAAGTACACAGACCTCAGTACTGTACATACAACCACAGAATGTCCAGGTTATGTCATCATATATAACCCCTACTATACATTACATGTGTAGCAGTCTGATATCTCACTGGCTTGTTATCTGATATGATGTCACTAATTATAGTGTACAGTACATATGCACCCTTTACTGTATGACATATGTACAAAGGTTGTCAGGGTTGTGACTAGAGGCACATACACAGAGCCAATATTGACATGTTGCTGTGATAACCTCATACATTTACTGTTGTAACAGGGTTTGTTGCACTATATGTCCTATGAGGGATATGAAGTCAGTAACTCTCATGGCTGTCACCATCTACAGACTGCAGTCCTCACATTACCTTCTGCAGTTCACAGATAGGTGCTCTGTGGGTAACACCTGAAACAAAAGGCACCACACACTGGTCAGTCTGCAGATGGCCCTACAGATGGGTGTTCCCTCATTAACATAGCACTGACATGGCAGGTATGTAAACATGTAGGACAGCCATATCCACACACACCCTGTTAAAGCAACATTACTCCAACTGCAGTATAGCAGCAGTTATTTCAGGCACATCCCCCTCCTGTGTGTTGGCCTGTTTCCACAATGTATGTTGTTAGAGGTAAATCCCCAATCCATCTGTTATGCTGTTTGCCAGACAACAGATCTGGTCCTGCTCACAGTGAATATAAAGGCCCAACACCAACATGATGTTCCTAGGTACTGGAGTGTGTTTCCATGCAATTGGCTATGGGAATGTTACCACAGCTGTTCCACATGCAATCAGCCAGAGGAGGGCTGCAATTCATGCAGAGGCCATCAGCTGATCATGAGCATCACTTACAATACACATGCTGCAGCCTAGCTCGTGATCCACCAGAGAGGGAGTGAGAGAGGTAGACAGAGGCAAAGTAAAGTTAGGGAGGGGTAGGAGAGTAAAACTTAAGCATGTTTGTGTCACACACCTACAGGCACAGGGTATCAAACCCTTGACAAGTATGTGGCACTATCACATTTCTATGCAGTTATCAGATGCGCCACATAGGTTACATGTTGAGCAGTCCTCAAAACATATATGTGATGGTGAGTGGCATTTGCAACAGGGATATGGTAGCTATACTGTAGGTGTAGTGCACGTGCCTGTCCACATGAACAGGTGCCAGTATCAACACAGCCACACTCTCACAGGGACGCACACACATTTACACACATGGCAGGATCAGGAATACAACTCATCACTAGTGAGATTGTCACAACACATTACTATGCATGTATCACATGCACCACAGGGGTCATACAGAGGTTATATGGGCAAAGGGTATGTGCAGGTGTCTGACATTGGACAGCATGCTTCAGTATGCCAGTGGGGGTTGTAATGAGTGTGAATGTGATCATACGCATCATACAACACACACACACACACACACACACACACACACACACACACACACACACACACACACACACACACACACCGGGTGCCAGTACTGACATGCATGGGTGCATTGCTTCATGGGTGTGTAGTGGCCGACTGTGCCAGACAGCTATACAAGGTTAGGCAATGGGTATAACTTGGCATCAGCCAACATGACACTGGTCTGCACTGTGGCTCAGGGTTGTAGTTTCAGGATTTGCCCACACAGGTTGGTATTGTATTCACCATCCAGTCACCTGGGTGACTATTGTGTGTGGCCAATGCTGTGCATTGCTTGCCATGTATGTGTTCCTTAGTCCATGACATGGACAGTGTCTGGGATGTGTACACCTCCCACATGCATGTACAGTGACATGTGGAACTATACCTGGGGTGTGTTGCCCATGCTGTGTACACACATTCTCATCAGATGTGCCAATCCTGGCCTTATGTGGTACGACTTGGTAATAGACAGCAGGTTTACCCTGCACCTACATTGATAGCATGATACTAGCATTCCCTGGTGTCAGTGGCATCTGTCCATACAGGGCATGTTTTCAGGCATGGTATGTCCTTTGTGGTTCAACTTTGATGGCACCACAGGTGTTGCAGTTCCAGTGGGGAACATGGAGAAGGTGCACTGTCAGCATGTATGTGTCTATTGGACAGATGTACAGGGTGCCATGCCCTCTGTAGCCCACTGCAATTACACCATAGTTACTATCAGTGGGCAATATGCAGGGTACTACCAGCATAGCGGCTGTTGCCTAGGCAAGTGTGTGTGTGTATGAGACATGGGTTGAGAGTGTTCTCTGTGTAATACTTGGGTTGTTAACTTTGTTTGCCTGGCCTTGATGTCACATGTATGGGTATGGATATGCACCCCAGCCTCTCGGCTATTTCACATCTGTTATCCCTGTACAGTGGACATTGTGATATATACTAGGGCCACCATATAAGAAGTTTGCAAGACCATTGAGCCCAGTATTACACACTCACAACCACAGACACACACAGACCTGTCATGTCTAGGATTAGGATGCCTGCCTAACTAATTTATTACACTACAGCACTATGCAGTTATAGGACACTCCACGGAGAGTACTGGAGTACTCCTTCCCCAAAGGTGTATTTCACATTGGGTGACATCAGTAGGATTGCCAAAGTAGGGCATTTGAATTGTAGTGAGTGTGGCTAGGCTAAAATGCATTGCTCCCTACACAGACATTGAAACACACACAAAACATTCACAACCAACATGTGTGAGTATAGAACTCCTAACAGAGTTCTATACCACACACCACAGGGATTACTGGAGTACTCCTTCCCCAAAGGTGTATTTCACAATGAGTGACATCAGCAGGATTGCCAAAGTAGGGCATTTGAATTGTAGTGAGTGTGGCTAGGCTAAAATGCATTGCTCCCTACACAGACATTGAAACACACACAACCGACATGTGTGCCTATACAACCCCTAACGGGGTTCTATATTACACTACAGCATGGAGCTGCTATAGGACGCAACACAGGGATTACAGGTGTACTCCTTCCCTAAAGGTGTATTTCACAATGAATGACATCAGCAGGATTGCCAAAATAGGGCATTTGAATTGT
Source organism: Protopterus annectens (assembly GCF_019279795.1). NCBI lineage: Eukaryota > Metazoa > Chordata > Ceratodontiformes > Protopteridae > Protopterus > Protopterus annectens. Next base: position 377,020,057 of record NC_056731.1, read on the forward strand.
AGTGAGTGTGGCTAGGCTAAAATGTATTGCTCCCTACACAGACAGAGACACACATACACAGAATTGCGATGGCTGAGATTAGAACTCCTACCTAACTAGTTTATCACACTACAGCAGTATGCAGTTATAGGAAATGCCATAGAGTTTACTGGCCTACACCTTTCACAACGGTGTATTTCAAAGTGGATGACCTCAGCAGGCTTGTCACAGTACAGCTATGGGGAGGGCAGTATGTGTGCATGGGCCATAACCCATTCATCTAGAGGTTGACACATCACATGCGGGCACATGTAGGGCTATATTCCACAGGTGCATGTATACAGCTGCTAGATGACTACTTCCTTGTACAGTCATGTTGCACAGTTAGCACTTGCACCACATAGTCCATCATGCTGACAGATACCAGTGGCTAAGGTCAAAAGTGAGTGACATCCGAACCTCATGTGGTTGCAGCCATTTGGCTGTGTTCTGGGTGGGAAAGGCCTCATAATGGATGGCCCCTTGTGACAGTCATTCTATTCCACACATCTGTGTATGTCTACTTTTGGCTTATTATAATGTGTTGTCCTTGGATATATGCCTGTATTCCTATCCTGTGTGTGTGCAAAGCATGAGTGCTGCATACTGAGGAGTGTCTGCACTAACATCTGCAAAAGCCAGATATGTCTGTTCCATTGTTGTTTGCAGACATGGCCTTCACTTGTTTGTGTGTGGGCATGCCCAGTATGGCCTTCTGTATTGAATGTGTGGATCAATTCTATGTAGTTTGTACTGGAGTGCAGACATTTGTGTTGTACTCCTACAGGTAGCATACTGTTTCTGCAGGGTATCCATCGATCATTTGGCAATATAGGGACAGACTGTGCAGGGGATAGTGTGTACTGTAGGTGATTGTGTCTGTGCTGCTTCAGCAGCATGGTACTGCTGTTAGCAGAGATATTCAGACATGTGTATACACAGTGATGTTTTCTGTCCTCATGTACTGTCAGGTGGACATTCTCGCTCACAGTGATGACTTGTGGGACAAGGATGACTGCAGTTGTGTTCGGTATTGTGGGCAGACACCTACGTATTCATGGTAAGTTATGACATGCTGGAGGGGGAGCTGCAGACACTTGGCACTGGGTTTGTGTATCCTGTTCAGCACCTTGGTACAGTGCTGGCAGAGTATCCCATACTTGTCCGCCCATCAACATGGCAGTATGGCCTTATCTTGCTAAAGCAATGCCTCACAGCTGTACAGATTTGCACATGTTAGCCAGAGGCAGGGGCCATGGCTCAGGACACTTACTCTATTGTGGTGTATGGACAGGTGTGTAGCCACCCATTTATGTGTTTGCAGCCAGGGATAGTGTGCACACAGCTAGGTGTCGGACCCTGCACATTCCATGCTGCCCATGCTCCCACACCCCCCTCTGTTATTCTAACCTCTTCCGTACATTATTCATACATTCTGTGATACTTTCCATAAGGGTATCACCACATCACAGGTGTGTGTTAGTGTTGGTCCACAGTTCATGCAGTGGGACATGGTGGACATGTTACTGTGGTTTGTCCACATGGCCTTGCATATGGCTTAAATGGAGTGTGTTATGTTGTTATTTGGGTGTGCATGGCATAACATGCATTGGCAGTAGGTGTGAGACACGGGCCTTTGGCAGGCACCTGTGGGGCATTAGGTATTGATGCAGGCCAGATGTGGCAGGCCATTGCATTCTGTCAGTCCTACAATCCCAAACCACCATATAGTATAATAACCTGGGGTGACAGGGTAGATGTGATAGTTGTTCATGCCAATACCTTCTATCAGTCTTCATCAGGTGGTGTGGATGCTGACAGGGTGCTACCTACAGCTAGGGACACACCTGCATGGGACAACTGCACTGCATGCTGCTGTCATCCACTATTGCCATATACAGGTGGGGTTGTACTGTACCCATTCCCCATAGCAGGCATATTACCAGAGAGGTGCCTGTGGGTGGTGTTTGCGTGGCTGGGTGCATGTGTGCTATGGACACTACTTGCATCTGACACACAGATATGCATGGGGCATTACAGTTATGCTAACATGTGCATTTACATCAGTTGATTCGCAATACATCAGTCCTACCTCCTTTGCGATCTGCAGGTGTTCAGGCAGACATCACCGGTATCCCCTACTACAGGTCCTGTTATTGTGATGCATACCTATATGTACATATCCAAGGGTGTCACCATTTCACAGTGACACAATATATACTGTATGTCTGGGGTACTTTCCCCTGTGTACTGCTTGTATATATAGCCCAACAGCCATGCCATGTCAGTCTTTCAGATGGTGACACATATTACCACCATACATTTACACTTACTGTTTGCATGTGTTATACTGGTGGGGATTGTCTTTGGCACTGCAGTTGTGATGGCTTGTCCCTGTTATCAGCAGTAATGGGCAATGGCCACCAGGTCTTACCTCAACATGCATACATACTGACCACTCTCAGACATTATGAAACACACACCATGCTAACACACTCAGACCTGCATATTGTGTAAATGCTACAACCTATCCTTCTACCGTGGCCACCTGTGGCCATCTGTGCTCCACTCGTATTATACCTCCTCATACATGTTACTACATGTCTACACAGGATTGGGGGGGCAGACCTGAGTGTCACTACATTTCTACCCTGGATTGGGGGAAGGGTCAGACCTGTCTGTTTTCACATGTTTACATAGGCGTGGGAGGGGGCACACCTGACTGTTACTACATTTCTACATAGGATTGTGGGGGACACGCCTGACTGTTTGTAAACTTCTACACTGGATTGGGGGGGGTACACCTGACTGTTACTACATTTCTACACAGGATTGGGGGGGGACACCTGACTGTTTTACATGTCTACATGAGAGTGGGGGGAGCACACCTGACTGTTACTACATTTCTACATAGGGCTGTGGGGGTCCCCACCTGGTTTTACATTTCTACACAAGACTGGGGGGGCACATCTGACTGTTACTACATTTCTACACAGAATTGGGAGGAACACACCTGACTGTTTCTACATGTCTACATGAGAGTGGGGGGGGGGGCACACCTGACTGCTACTACATTTCTACACAGGGTTGGGGAGGCACACCTGACTGTTATGTCATTTCTACACAGGACTGGGGGGCACACCTGACTGTTTCTACATTTCTACACAGGATTGGGGGCACACCATACTGTTCCTACATATCTACATAGGATGGGGGGGCACATCTGGCACATGCACACATTTGCTATGACTGTACTGGTATGTCAGGTACTCCACTTTATTCTGTATTCTAACCTATCATATTGACTAAAGGTATATCAGTGTACTACAGGTCTTAGCTTTGGTTGCCGTACATATTAGTGTCTGACTCCCTACCCTTCAGAACTAACATCCCACTGCCTGACCTGCTGTAGTCTGTCTGTCTAGGCCTGAGGGGGAGGTTACCCATAGGCCTCATTCAGAGGCCATAGCACAGATTCTGTTGTTGGTTATGTGAACCTCCCTGACTGACTGGCATGTGTGAGTCATATGGACACACATGTCTCCCAGTACATTTCCTGTGTATTACTGGCTACTATGGTGACTCCAGTACGTGTTACAGATGTCATGGTGCCACTATGGGTGTCTACTATCTGCTGCCATAACATTAAGCCACCCAGTTCCCTTGCATGCTCACATCCATACCATAGATACAGGTAACAACACATTCTGCTCCATTTGACAATTGGTAGGTTGATTGACTTACCTTGTGGGTGTGCCAGGATTGAGGATGGTGCTGGAGGGTTGCCTATGTCGGATGTACATAGTACACTCCCTATACATGGTTGAGCACAGGTAGTGTCATGTTTGGAATCCCTTTTACTGTATGTGCGAGACAGAGAGAGGAGTCATTCTCTGGGTCCCTACTCTGTCAGTGTATGTGATATGCATTGTCTCTTTGCCATGGCCTCAGCATACTGGGCATACCTCCATCTGCCTACTTGGGCAGGCTCAGGTTGTTCCTCCTCCGAGACACTCTGTGCCTGTGCAGGACTTGGCATTGGTGGGGGGGGCTGTGTGGCCCTGCCCCGTGCTGTTCCTGCTGCAGCTGTTTCTGCAGGATCATATTGTGTAGCATGGCACATACCATAACAATTCGGAACCATGACTTGAGCATCCCAAACACACGCTGTATTATAATTCTGGTCTGTGTGTGTGCCTCATTATGGCATTCTTGTTCAGGTGTGTGTGCATTTCTGATGGGTGTCATCAGCCACAGCTCCAGTGTGTAACCAGCATCCCCCACTAGGTGACCGTAGGGAATGTCCCCATTGACAAATCTCTGGTACAGCTGCGTCAGATGCCAAATGTGGGAATTGTGATAGCTTCCAGGGCACCCAGCACACACATTCATTTTAATGCCCTGGGCATCGCAGATGACCTGGCAGTTGATGGAGGGAATGCCCCTGTGGTTGATGTAGGCCCTACCCTGATCACTGGGTGGTGCTTTGATGCATATGTGCATGCAGTCTATAGCACCTACTACCTCATGCTTCCTGACTGATATGCAGCCTTTATTTGGAGCTTTCATGGCTCCGTTTTGGATTTTGCAGAAATGTACTTGGTTCCTGGATCGCAAATTCACCTCATTTGCATGGATTCCTTCTGCAAATGGGGTGATTTGCATACAGGGGTTTAGTCCATGCAGGATTAGTGGAGGAGCACTTGTGCATGCCCCTGCAGGCTGTTTCTGGATCGCACGGCAGACATATTGCCTGCTAGAGCTCCTGCACTGATCCTGCAAGCCGTACAAGGCATACAGAATCCAGGGGATGATCTCTATTTCTTTCATTTTAACATTAATCGCATTTATTTTTTTAGTTAGGGTTTGCTTATAAATGTAATTTTATTAATATTATATGTGTGTGTGTGTGTGTGTGTGTGTGTGTGTGTGTGTGTGTGTGTGTGTGTGTGTGTGTGTGTGTGTGTGTGTGTGTGTGTGTGTGTGTGTGTGTGTGTGTGTGTGTGTGTATATATATATATATATATATATATATATATATATAGTGAATTCATGTAGTATTTATACAATGTTTTGTTTTGAACTGGCATTTATTTTTATTGTGATTGGTGTTTTTTGTTTTGTGTGTATGATTTGAATTTACTTGATGTTATCAGTTCTGATGTGGTTTTTAGAGTGTTTTTTAAATTTGGTAATAGATACTTGCAAGAAAAAAATATGCTCTGATGAAGTCCCTAGGTCAGAGACAAAAAGCACTTAACTTTTGTAGTGTAAAGTTTATATTTTATTAAATTTTGTGTGCCGAGTGCTGGTGTCTCTGGGGTTTCTTTGGAAAGAAATGCTACAGCTAACTGGGCTCAAGGTAAGTTGGATAAAGTTTAAAAAGGTTCTGTGGGCAGATGGTACTTTGAGCAGAGTAAAGGAAAAATATAGTTAGATTTGTCACATCCTACTTATACTTAAAGTTACAAAATGAGTTATTGTACATAAAGACGGAGAGGAATAATATAACATGTATTAGTGCCTTATCCTTTCAGAAGTCTAGCAATGAGATTGATACAAAGTCATGTAGTAAGGACATTTAGGAATGAAAAAGATGGAGGCATGGATTCTAGCTAAGTTATACTTCTCCAGAAAAAATTAATGAAGTTGAGAAATCCATGAATTCTAAAAGACAGACACTCTCCTAGACTTTAAAATTCATTTGATTCTAATACCTATCATAGAAGTGTCATGTGAATGCATCAGTCCTATGGACATTATTTGGCCATTGTGATTCTGAAGTGGGAGTACACACAATTATCAACGTTATTAAGGCATTGATAAGATCCAGTGAGTCTGAAAACATTCTGGCAATTTTTGACTATACAATTAAGTACCATGAGGCTATTTCTTAAAGCATAGCTAGGGAGTTATTCCTATCATTTTCCAGCATGGAGATATTGAAGTAGATACTCACTGACCAGGAGAATTCCATTTATATCCAGGATAATGCACCAGCTGTACCAATACCATAAGGGCAAGCAATTAAATACTTGTTGTACCATCCATGGACAGATGGGTTAGTGGAGTGTTTGAATTAAACATTAAAATGTATTTACTTATTTATTTCATTTATTTATTCCATTTGCTAATCAGAATAGTCTCTCTCAGTTATAATAGCCCCTTTTCAGCTGAGAACCAGAGAATAAATCTCCATACAACATATCATGCTACAATGGTGAATGAGAGCACAGTGGTGCAGCGATTAACATTGTCGCCTCACAGCAAGCAGTTATCTGGTTGATTCTCAGCTGGGATGCCTTCTGTGCAGAGTCTGTATGTCCTCCCTGTGTTCGTGTGGGTTTCTTCCCACATTACAAAGACATGTGTCTGGAGTGTTTCTCCCTGGGCCTCTGCTAAAAATTGACTTGTTCCAGGTCGGACTTTCCCAGTAAACAAATGTTAAATAAAAAAATGAAAATAATGAAACAATTATCCATGCTAAGAAAATTTACAGATGAAGATGATAAAAAATAGGACTTGTTAATATCATAGATCATCTTTGTCATTAAAGTACCACAAAACTCAACTGGGTTCAGTTATTTTGAGGTATTTCATGGTAGACACACTTTGGACTGTTAGATGTTGCCAGGGAAACATGAGAAGAAGAAAAAACCCTTTAACTGTGTCCTGGAACAATATACTAAATTACAAGATAGGTTGAAAGCAGTAATACCCATCAAAACAGAATATATAGAAAGGGGTTGGACACCACAAGAAATGAAAAGATCAGAAAATGAAAACCTGGGTACCAGATGTTATTTATGGTCCCCTCCATAGACAATATGTTTTTAGGTAAATGACAGGGTCAATCTGAAATATTAGAAACATTAAATTATGTAAACTAGTGTTAAACAGACTGGTAAGAGAAGGTCAGAACAGAAACAGGATATCAATGTCTTGAAACCTTTGGAAGAAGTGCAGATCTCTGTAGTCAGCTTGATGGCAGAAACTGAAAGTTCTGGTAAAGAAAAAACTGACTGCTATGCCTGCAGTGTGGGTAGATGACTTAATGTGTAAACTACAGAAACAAGAAATAAGGGGCTGGAGGTGTTAAGAATCAAGGACATGTTTTCAGAAATACATGACAGGACAGATCTGATTCATCAGCATATTGAGATCATTCCAGGAGACAAAGGTTTACTTAAAACATTATGGAATTCCAGAGTCAGAGAAAATGGCTGTGCAAGAGGACATACAAAACTGTTTACAATGGGGATGATGGATGAATTAAAAGTGAGGAGAACAGCCCATAATGCTACCCTCAAACACTAATGGAAGAAATAGATTTTGTAATGTCTTTAAAAAGTGGAACAGCATTTTGTCATCTGACAGCTATCCAATGCCTAGTGTTGACGAGCTAATAGAATGGTTGGGGAAGGCAAGGTTCCTGATCACATTAGACCAAACAAAGACATACTGGTAAATCCTGTTAATAAATGAGGCTAGAGAAAATTCAGCCTTTTCAATACCAGGGGGTTTATTCAAATATTTTTTTTTTCCTTTTGGAATACGTAGTGACTCTGTACCCTTTCAGAAATTAATGGACAAAGTCTAAAGTCCCCATGTCAAACATGCTGCTTAGCTAGTCAATGCCATAATATACCCGAAGAACTGGGGTTCCCATCTAGCAAAGGTATAGCTGTACTAAATTTCCTGAGACAAGCTAAGTTAACTGCAATGCCTCTGAGAGCAAGTTATACATGGTAGTTATGCAATACAGAAAAAAATATTTTGGATATGTAATAGGTGGTGGTGACGGGGGGAACTAGGCCCAAATAAAACTATAAGCTGTAAGAAGTTGGTTTATTCCCGGTACTAAGCAAGAGAGAGCATTTTTGGGGTTATCTAGATACCATTGAAAGATTGAATTCTGCTTTCCATCAATAACATGCCTCTTTACAGATCCAACAAAAGAGAAGATGCCATTAAAGTAAAGTGCTGCGCCCCCTTAGTAGTACCTGCTAACCCTAAACCTAACCCTAAACCTGCCCCTAACCCTAATGTGCATCTGAACTTAAAAACAATCCTTCCCATAACATTGCCACTACACAAGAGAGCTTGGACACTCACCACACATGCAGGGGCACGCACGCACACATATGCACACACACACACACACACACACACACACACACACACACACACACACACACACACACACACACACACACACACATAGAAATATGCACACACACACTAAATCCATTCCCTAACCTAACCCTGACCATAACCCTAAATGCTCACAATCACTCACACACTTAATCTATCCCCTTATTAACCCTTACTTGAACCCTCACTCACACATTTGCACAAACACACACAAGCATCCAGCACACATCCCACTTACCCTTTACACAAAGCAAACATCCGACAAAATGTCCATTCAGTTATCCAGATATTCAAGCAAACAACCCTGCACTTCCAACTGTTGAACAAAGCAACAGTCAATCAAATGCATGGCACCCTCTTATGCATAGTCTGCACATGTGAGCTAGCTTCCCAAAGATACACCCAACAATGTGATGCTGGGTAGCAACAAACTGCATGACCTTTATTACGATTTAAGTTTTGAACTAGTCAAAGGACTTCTGCTCAGCTAAACTATAAAATGTACCATGGTTTGAGTTAAAAACAGTATATAAAAGGTTCTGGCTTTTACTATATAATCTCAGTAGCCCTCCCTATAGTTTTTATATTTTCTGTTGCAGCTTGTGTTAAACATTCAGCTGTATAGTCAAATATGTTACCATGCATAAATGTTTTCATTATAAGTTTTTCTTAAATGTAATGCAGACGGATCTCTAAACATCAGTGCCAAGCTTTGTAGCACATGTATATTAGGTATATATTTTGATTCTAGGTCCTGAGCAGATTGGAGCTAAAACCTAAAGATAATCAGTGTCTGTTTTGCTGAGAACAATTAGTGTCACATTTGAACATTAACCTCCCATGGCTTATTTTACCATGTACTATTAACGTTATCATCCTTCACTAGATTTATTTAAATGTATAAGTAGTTTCTATAATTAATATTATTCAAAAATTGAATGTCAAAGCTTATTTCAAACTTAGATTTTGTACAAAAAGAGAGAAAATGTTGAGAAAATGGCTGAAAATCATGAGGACAGTTTCAAACTGGCTATATTTATGATATAAAAATATAATTGATGAGTAGAGAAAAGTCAACATGCAGAGGGCCTTGATGTCTGTATTTACACTAGTAACAGGCTATGGTAGCCATTAACACTTATGCAGAAAAAAGAAAACAAATACAGAATGTTGCTAGCTGTCCTGTACCTTGCAGTTTGCCGGGTTGAAGTAGCATATTAAAGTACAGCAATTTAAGTCAAGCAGACTTGAAGCATTGTTAAATGGTAGGTGATACGATTTACATATCAAATGTTGAACAGTTGACATAGTATTCCCATAGCTTCATTCATTTGTAGGTGTATGCTCAGTGTCTCAGAACATCTTCAAACCCACTCATATATTAGAGTAATAATTAGCTATTCTAAAGTGCGTACGGGCTGGTACAGCTACACATCATTCTCACATATAGCCATGCACACCACAGAGTACATTCATTGTAAGAAGAGTGTCGTCTAGACTGATTAAAACTGAAACAAATGACTGCCACAAAATCAAACTAAAAGACAGCTGAATACCCCAGGTACTGAATAGGAAAACATTGTCGCACTGGTGTCTTCAGCACAACAATAAAACTGGTTCATGAGAAGAATCGTGTAGCAAATCATAGTTTCAGTGAATAAATGAAGCAGATGAATATCAGCACAATCAGAATCCAAGACATTTGTTACTTATCACAGTCAGATAACAAGACCCGAGGACCAACAGCTCTATTTATACTCAGTTTAGTTTCAAAAGGAACCGAGGTTAGACAACTAAGCTTAGTTCGACCTACCTGGAAGGGCCCCTTGACAGAGTAGTACACAATAAAACTGTCATGGAAAAAAAAAACAATCTAAATTTAAAACAGTAACTGAAACTGGGTTCCTTTCTGAATTACTAGTAAAGCACCTAGCCTACTTTTTTTCCACTACTTCTGCAGATTTCATCATGAACAATATGAGTATTTTGGTTACAGTTACAAAACTGTAGGTAATACTTTTGGCCACACATTCAGTAAAGCCTGCTATTTAATTTATGAACAAGGACAGGGTATTACGAAGCATTTCCAGACAATGAGTAGTGGTCAGGTTATGCATGTACTGTGCTCATTCTGTAATGTATGTAAAACATACAAGTTTATGGTAAAAAACCTAGTAAACCCAGCTGATGAGTGTCATTTCAGATTCATTACAAACTTCATTCCTTATGTCAGAATTTACCTTTTAGAGCCTACTGTTTCACTAGAAGAATATGATTTTCCTTCCAATCGGCATTTATGTGGTAGTCTTTATGGACAGCTGAAGATAATAGTACTACCCCTGCATCACTCTCTAAAATAAAATGTAATTATTGACTGGTAATAGATTTCACCATAAATATGATAAAAAACTTCTAATGTTCATATATCTGAGATGTATTGTCTTTACAAAGCATTGAAGGAGAGCTACCATATGCACTAGCAGAAGCGAGAGAATACACAGTAGCTGAATGAGTTGTCATTTCTCTCAGCTTTTTATATTTTTTTTCTCAGTTCATTTAAGGAAACTATATGTAATAATATTCATGATATAGTAATCTTTTCACAATTTCCAGATGTAAAAGTACTTGATTATGTGTGTTGATGGCAGTTTAAGTAGATGATAAACATCCCATGCACTTATTATAAACGCAAAAAGAAATGTCCCCTGCTGTGCTGGGCAAAATTTCCCACAGTCTTACTAAAAAAATAATTCTGTATTCCCCTTGAAATACGCCTGAGCTCTGTTGGGACTAGTCCGGTGAACAAATACAAATAAATTAAAAACAAACAAACAAGCAGAAAGCCAAACGAATAAAGTGATGGTTGATCATGATGTTCTTTCTTTTACGTGAGCTCCAGTGAACCAAGTTTTAAAACTGATTGCCTCTCCACATGACTATGGATATCATGGATCTCATGATCTGCACCTTAACCTGCTTTTGATGAACATAATTGGAATACCCTAGGCTACTAGCATATAACTTTATAGACTCCACTGGATTGCTGGATTGAAATGGAGAATACCATTGTGGTAAATGTGAGGGTGTGGCAGGTCCAGCAATATATCTGTAGACCAGTACTGACACTTGTATCTCTAGTTAATTCATAACAGAAAGCTGTAGAAGAGTTAGACAAGATAATGTTCCATTCCAATACCCTCACTTACCTTAGGCAAACCTCTAATAAACAGATGAGCATCTGTAAATTTATCCTGGGTCTGACTTGTTTTGCCCTTGGAAACAGGAGATTGCCCAGGTTGATAGGTATTAGCAAGTGAATTATGGTTAATAGACTGGCTGCACCTTGGAAACTCTATGACTCTATGAGTAAATAATTCTTCAGCAAATGCAAATCCTGCTTGGGAGAGGTAATAATTTCAAGATAAAATATATCAGTCAAATGGATATTTGTAACTGTTGTGCCACAATAATTTTGAACAAGAACAGAATCTGCCTCACAAGAGTTCTGGAGTTTTTATTTTGGTAACCATGGCCTCTTGATTCGGCAACTAAGAATTTGTGGATTTAGTGACGAGTATAACAGTAGTTTCTGCATTATCATAAGAGGAATGCCAAGTAAGACTCAACATTCTTACTTAAAAGCAGGTAAATACATGTTATAGTTTATTAGTGGGCTCTGTCTTTGTCCTGCTTCTTATTTCTTTTTGTTACTTTTTTAAGATAAAAGCTATTGTTTTGTGAACAATGGCACAGAAAGAAACAAGTCATGGAATATGACTTAAGTTCTAACCCCTTCATTTATGTACATTTTGTATGAACAACAATTTTTACATCTATTTTGGAGCCCCAGTTGCATTTATTATTAATAATTGTTTGTTCAATTACTTGAATATTATTAGGTAATTCCTACTATAATGCATTTCAATGTTTGAACTTTGATTCCTTTATATTAACTTTTCCTATGATCAGTTTCCCACTTGTTAATGTTTCAGACTTCATTTCTTTGTCTGTTGCCTAATTTGACCTCTCTACTCTGTTCATTTAAAGTTTGTATTATTTCTATGCTATTTTTCCACTTTATTTTTTAATTTTCCCTTTCTCAGACTCCAAATGTTGTATTATTTGACACTTTTCTTAATTCATTAATATTTTCAAGTTATTAATCTTGATCCCTTCCTGGCCTAAAGCCTCTTTGTCCTTTACCTCCTTCCTGTCTGTTAGTGATATATCTCTGTGTGTCCTATTTCTTTCACCCATCATGCAATCCTTTCAGTTTTTCAAATATCAACCCAACTCGCATCTCTTTATTGTTACTATCCAGACTTATCTTGCTGCTTCCATTCCGAAATATGTGCATCATTTCCACGACTCTAAGAAATATCTCGCCTTCCTTCTGAAACTGCACTAGGATGTAAAATCACCTAAGTAATATTCCCATTTGGAGATCCTAAGCAGGTCCTTTCCTTTATACACTTTGGCACAAGGAGCGTACTTCCTGCTATTCTACTTCCTTACATCTGCATCTCTCCACTTGTACCTTTTTAATCCATGCCACATTTATTTACCTTTGTTTTACATAATTCCGCTGGAACTAAGCATTTTGTTCTGTCCCCTCAATTCCTATCCAACCTTATGGATAGTTCTTTACATTATGCTGTACATTCCTCACTCCCTCACCACTTCTTCACTATCACTTCTTTCTATCCTCAGATCGTTTAGATTTCCTTGAATTTCCTCAATATCAGCTGTCCATCCTCTCCATCTCCCTTTACTGCTACTTGTTTCAGCTTTTATACTCTTACGTTCTCCTGGCTTCTTATCACTTTCAGCAGTTGGGCATTTTCCTTTCTTTCAGTATCCCCTTACAGTTCAATTTTATTTGTTTCTTCCATTTAAAAATTTCCCTGTTCCCAAGATTTGTATGTCATCTCCTTTACAGACATGTTTTGGGATGATTCTTCTCTACTTGTCTCTCGTCTCTCGTCTTTTTCTCATTTTCTGCTTTCTAATTTTGGGTCCTTCTTCCTCTCAAACTATAGCTTAAAATTGAAAACCATTGCATATTCCTCTAGCTTCGCATGTTCAACTTTTTCCAGTTATTGCAACCATCCTGCATTCCCCCATCATAGGTTTCTAAATGTAGTTATCACAGAAACATTACTAAAAGACTTTCGGCTTCCCTCAGTTAGGGGTCGCCACAGCAGATCACCAGTTCGCTATTGATTGGCAGTGGATTTTTACAGTATTGAGTTGCCAGCCCAGCACCCAACTTTCCCAGAAGGCACACACACACACACACACATACACACCTACCTGCGTGTCTTTAAAGTTGACTTGACCGCAGAGAGGACATGCAGACTCCACACAGAAGGCGCTGCAGCCAAGAATCAAACCGGAGAATCTTTTGTTGTGAGGTGACAACGCTAAACGCTGCACCACTGCAGCCGACTATCACATAAACATGACTAAACTTCAAAAATACAAACAGTTAAGTATGTCTTCTAAAGAAAGAAGCAAAAATTAAAATTTTCTGTAAAAATATGAGAGAGAGATTTGGAGAATGGCTTCAGCCCATTACATCCGCAGTGTGGGGATTTGTGTTTCTGTACCTCAGTGGCGTATATATACTATAATATTGAACGACAGGAATCTAATTTCAGAATTTGTATTAAAATTTTACTGCTAACACTTCTGAGTGTTGAAATAAATGTGTCTTGGAGTTCTGTCTTGGACCCAAGTAAGTTTTAAATCTCTTCTGCTATGATTCTTCCTCTCTTTTGAAATATGTAAATATGGACAGAAGCCTAGACACTTTCACCAACCTTAGCACAATAATTCTACAAACAAAGGAAGTGAGTTTATATTTTCACTTCCTTAGCAGACCTCTAAGTTCATGCTTCCCCTTGTTGTGGATTATATCACTCATTAGTCCAAAGTTTCACCGTGCATTTTCCCTAAGTATTTGGCTCCCAGTTGTTTTATCAATTTCTTCCATTTCCCTCATTACCTTCCCCTTCTTCGTCTTCTTAATAATGTCTTCTTCCAGTTACACTTCAAACTTGTACCCTACTCAATGTAAATCCAGCATACTCAGCTATCAAAAAACAGACATCCTGCAAAATCTTTCCAAATTCTTGTTTCCTCCTTTCCTTTAGTGTTTATCTTACTTGATGTTTAGGAACTCCATTACTACTAAAAGGAGGCCAATCTACTTTATTCCCTTTGTACTTTAGTCTGTGTTGTTATTACTCCCATACCATTACCTCCCTTTCTGGTTTATAATATGTTACTCCCATATCAATCTTCAAATTTCTTTCTGATGCCAAACTCCTTTATAAAGCCGCTCACAGAATTGAGTACTTTGTACATTGTTATTTTTCACATATAGCGATAAATCTGCCCCTTCACCACAAGGTGTTTGTTGATTGTCTACATTTAGCAATAATCAGCTGATCTGCTCTAGTTACCTTGAGCAATAAAGTTTCCAATTTTGCTGTTAACTCCCTTGCTATAATTTTATCATGATGTAAATCAGGAATATTGGTTTGCAATTTGTTGCGTTTTCTGAATCATTTTCCTTGTTCATATGATATGACTACCTTTAATTTCCACATTGACATAGGCATTCTGTTCTTCTCTGTTCATAAATGAGGTATTATACACATGTTATTATCTCCCTTTCTAGAAATTTGTGTTTTTTTCAGGAAAAAAATCCCTCTCCCCACTTTCCTCCTATTAGGCTTCTAAAGGCCCTTCCAAACTTGTACTATGTTATTAATGCATCTAGTTGTCTCGTCATCTTTTAACATTCTTTCACACATGATTACCTAAAACTGTGTTCCTTGTCTAGTCTTTTTTCACATTTGTATGTGAGAAATAAAGCCTCCCATAATATTAGGTTTGTTGCAGTTCTATAACTGAGTCCACTGTTCCTTCCCCTTCTTCGTTCAGCTTGCTGATTCTACCTTTATTTTTTCTTTCAGTCTATATGGCGAGGTTAATATTGATCCTTTATACCACCAGAAATGTATTCTCTTCCAAAGTTACACCTGAATCTCTTTGGTGTCATTTATTTATTTATTTATTTTACATTTTAACTTATTTTCCCCTTCCTTGTAATTCTCACCTTACTCTTCTTCCAGGACCATCATTTTTTTGTGTGTGCAGTTGCTTTAGGGTCCTTTTCAGATTTCTCTTTCTTTCTATTACCCTGCCTTGCTTCTGCCATCACTCTACCTCTGTTTGCCACCTTTACACCATTCTGCCACCCTAATTCAAAATGACATCTGTTTTTTCCTCCAGACAGCTCTGATTACTTTTCCCCCAATCTGAGATGCCACTCATTATTTTTGCAAATCTTTTTTTTCACTTCCAGTTTGCCATTTGTTATTTATTCATATCAGACTTAAAGCCAGGCAACACTTGTGTGAGAACCAAATCAACAACGAGGGTTCTCATTATGCCTCATAGCTCAGTGCTGGTGCACAGTAAAACAGAAGACTAATGGAGGTAGAGATTCATAAAGGTATTTACACAAAGGGATAATACACAAAGGGGTAATACCCTGCACTCAGTCTTATCCCATAGTGAAACCACTCTTCAGTGCTCTCTCTCTCCCTCTCTCTCTCTCTCTCTCTCTCTCATTCTTTGCAAACATGCAAATTACACCCCATGCCCCTACAAAACTGTGAGCAATTTTGAGACATTACACCAACAGTTTATTGTCTGGTCAAAACTACATACATTAAGGCACTAGAGCTGCATACCTGTCTTTAGTGTAGCACCTCTGATTACACAATTTCTCCTTCTCTGGTAATATGTTATTCTGCATATATGTCTGAGCAGCACATTAGAATTTAATGTAAAAAATATACTTGTTCTGCAGCGTAGGAAGATCCTTAAAGGCAACAGAGTTTTCTGTGCAGCAGGCACACCTTCTACTGACACCCCCTCTCATAGTGACACTGTAGAACCCTGGCCACCAGACACCATCATTATTGCACTTTGGTAATGACTCTAATTTAGCCATCATACCTAATGAATGACACATCTTCTTGAATCACTGCTAGACGTGTGGAGTTTGGCATCAGAAAGAAACTTGAAGTTAGCAAGATAGACAAATAACACATTACCAAGCAACTGTTCCCTGCTTCACTTTGTTGTGTCTCAGTGTACTACAGTGACCAGAAATGTCTTTAGCACTGGTACACCTAGGATACCACTATGTGCAATTTATAAAAAATGTTCTTTTGCATGCTGCATGTGAATATTACAATCCATGCCTATGAATCATGGCATTGACAGGCTACATACTAGCAATGTACACAGAATGCATTTCTGCATTATACAGCATGTCTGTAAATTTGGTGGATGTCTAAGATTTCTACCTTTTCTGTCCAATCTGATTCCTAGTTAATAAGTACTCAGATGAGACTACTTCTTTCCCTGAGAATATGGAGTCCCTTTCTTCTTTTTCTATTGTTTTCTATATGCTCTCCTACCTAGTATCTTGCACCCCCCCCCCAGTCTGGCGCTATGATATTCCTTTACTGTGAATAATCTAAGTCTTTCTGTCTCTAGTATCACATTAAAGCCTGTCCTACCATCTCTGCATCTAGGGTCTTATGAATGCCCACCTATTCATAGGAAAAGTAGCCTTTGCCACCACAACAGGCTAACAGTATGCCTCAGTCACAGGTGGATGACTCTGCTGTGGCAATTTCTTATACTTCAAACCACTCATTTTTTACCCCAGATCCCTCTGGTATAACATCTATAGCCACTTTGGACGAGGGGTTAGCAACCTCTTCAGCTGTTGGGGTACTGTCAGTGGGAAAGGGTGGACCACTCTTGTCAGTCCTGGGAGAGGGAACAGGGAAGGTTTCCCTGTTGTGCCAGAACTCTGTGCCCATCCTTGGGGAAGCAGCAGTTGCCATTAGCAACACAGTTGGCCCCATTTTTCCTGTCAAAAAGAAATTGAAATCTAAGCATGTATCTACTCCTCCTCAAACTTCTTTGGATAAGAATAGTTTACTGGAACTGATTCAGGGTTTGAGTTAGGTTATTTATTCTTCTTGTTGAGTAGTTTCCAGTAAAAGAAAGAGTGATGCCTCCTTTCCCAAAGATATTAAAAATTCTGAATCTGAAAAAGAAGATGCAGGGATTGATTCAGGTTTTTATCCTCAGATTTCTTATTCAGACTCAGAGGAGAGCTCTTTCTGACTCTCCCTGTGGCGGTTTCTCTTTCTCTGAGACTATTGCTAGAATGTGCCAGTGTTTTCAGAGGAAGAACCCCCGATTTTTCTTAGTCCCTCAAAAATACTATGAGTTATTACAGAAGGATTTTCCAGAACCTACATCCATTCCTTCTGCCCTGTCTGCTGTAGAGGATGTGTCTTACTGCCTGCAATTTTCCTGATAGTCAGCCATTTCTCCTTAAAAAAGGTTTATACGAAGTATAAAGTTTGTTAGTCGTTTATTCCCAAACCTGACCCAGCAGCTATAGCCTTAGTTGAATATTAAGCACTTGTTAATTCCAATTCCAGTCTTTCAAATAAGGATGGGAAAATTTATTGATAGGTATGGGAAAAAAATGTATACTTCTACAACTCTGAATTTCAGAATTTTAAATTGTCAGGTTCATATGTTAAAGTTTATCTTGACATATTGTGAAAGTATGAGGAATGTTTTATCTAAAGTTTCTTCTTATGAAGAAAAATCTGCTTTAAATAATTTTTTTCTGTTGCAAAGATCACTACTTATTGTTTGCAGTGTGAGTATGACTTTTGATACGTCTTCCAGGGCTATGGCCACTGGTACTGTTTTAAGAAGATTTGCTTGGATGCGTTCTCAGAATGTTCCAGATGATGTTAAAAATGAGATTTTAAATTCTCCCTTGGATAGAGATTTAGTGTTTGGCCCATCTGCTAAGATTTTTCAGTCCTCCTTTTCCAAAGTCCCCAAGGAATTTTTTTTTCTCCTCATCCAGTTCTGGCAAAAAAAAAAAAAAAGTCTCAACAGAATTCATAAACAGATGTTTAAGAAGAAGTGGCAATGAGTTTGTAAAAAAAAGTCTCAAAGCTACCAAAACCAAGGTCACTCCAACAAGTCTGAATGACTATTCAAGAGACCTTGTGACCCCCTGACTATTCATGAGATCTTGTGACCCCCTCCCACTCTAGCCGTCTTTCTCTTACAGAAGGTCTAAATCTCCATTTTTCTCTTTGGCAATAGATTGTTTCAGACAAATGGGTTCTGAAAATGATTCATCAAGGTTACAGATGGCAGTAGGAGGAAATTCCTCCTTTCCAAGGGGTGTCATTCCTCAGCCTGCAGATCGGACTGTTTTGTTTCTTCGTGTTTTTCATTACATGCTGTCCCAAGGAGTAATAGAACCAGTTTTTCCTTCCCAGGTGAAGAAGTGGTTTTATTCAAGGATGTTCCTAGTCCCAAAGAAAGAACATACTTGGATACCAGTTCTGGGTCTTTCTTTCCTAAACCTGTTCGTATAGTGCCCAAATTCAGAATGATGCCACTTCACAACCAGCTGCCTCTTATTTCTCTTTCAAGTTTCCTAGTAACACTAAACTTAAAAGATGCTTATCATATTCCTATTTATCCAGACTTCAGGCATTTCTTAAGGGTTTGTGTGTCTGGATCATATTATCAGTTCTCTGTGCTGTCCTCTGGGGCTATCCACTGCACCAAGAGCATTCACATAGTATCTAGCTCAATTTATAGCTCATTGCAGGTTACAGGGTATCCATATTTTTTCCATTTTTAGATGACTTGCTTATCTTTGCAGAGTCTTTTTCAAAATTTCAGAAATCTCTTGGATGAGGGTTTTCTTGCACAAGCTGGGATTCCAAGCGAACATTCAAAAAGACTTTCTTGTCTCTCTCACACAGGATTGTGTTCCTGGGATGTCAGCTAGACACCTCAGTTCAAAGAACGTTTCTTCCACAGGAAAAAGAAATAGATCTTGACTTAGATCTACTTCTAAGTTTTTCCACTCAGACTTCACTCACTGTCAGGGAATACCTCAGGATTCTGGGTCTCATAGCATCTATGATTCTCATGATACCCATGACAAGACTCCAGATGATAAAGATACAGTGATATCTGATATCTCCTTGGTCCCAGCACCAGCACCATTTATCTGTTCAGATCCCAGTACTGGGGTTTGTCAGAAGAGAAACCACTGGGTAGGGATAACACACAACCTTAAATTAAGGTCTTTCCTTCCTCCACCCTGCTCCAAAGCAGTCATTCATCACAGATCCTTCACACTTTGCTTGGGGAGCAGTTTCAGAAGGGATAAAAGTGCAGGGGGTGTGGGACACCAAGGAAAGATGCAAGCAAATAAATATCAAGGAGATGTGTGCCCTGATCAAGGCACTCAATTCCCTGAACCATCTTTGGTCCCCAGGACCTCTTCAAGTGATTTCAGACAATACCACAGTGATGTGGTAATCAACAAACAAGGGCCACCTGGTCTTACCCCCTTTGCAGACTAGCCATGTTAGTTTGAGATATAGCTTCACAGCACATTCTCACTCTACAGGCATCCTACATTCTGGTCTATCAAAATTGTGCAGCAGACAATCTGAGCAGGACCAGGCAGACCCTCAAGAATGGCTACTAGATCTGGGGTTCTTCCAAGATTTGATCCATCTGTGGGGGGTTCTTCAAGTAGACCTCTTTATTTTCTTTTCTTTGGACATGAATGTTCCTATATGCCTTTCCACCATTTCCACTAATATCCAGATTAATTATGAAGATTCTGAAGGAATCCCCTGAGATCGTTGTGGTGACTTCTTTATGGCCAGGCAACCATGGTTCTCCCTTCTTTTTGAAATAACCAGGGACAATTACCAAAAGTTTTCTCACAGAATGAATCTACTCACACAAGAAAATGGATGTTTGATACACCCCAACATCAATCATCTTCAACTGACCGCCTGGATAGCAGAGTCTTAATTCCTTTTAGGCGCCTGTTTACTGAGGAAGTGCAGCAGGTACTAATGGAGGCAAGAACGTCTGATATTAGAAAATTATATATTAGCACATGGAAAAGTATTTCTAGCTGATGCCAACAACATAACCAGCACCAATTCCGGACTAGTTGTTCTTTTGTTTTACAATATTTGTGTGAGTTACTATCCTATGGCCCTTCTTATTCCTCTCAATGAACCTCAAAGTTAATTTATTGGCCATTTCAGCATGCCTGCCCATGGATCCTCCGCTTTCAAGGCAGACACATGTCAAAATGTTCTTGAACAGAGTTTTGCATAAGAGACTTCCAAGTAAACTGGTGGCCCCTCCTTGGGATCTTAATTTTGTATTACAGAAACTAACACTTGCTCCATTTGAACAAGCTAATTTGACTGACCTGAGGTTCTTAACACAAAAAAACAGTTTTATTGATTGTGCTGACTTCTGCAAAAAGGGAATCTGAGTTGCAAACTCTTATGGTGAGTCAACCCTACCTCATTTTCCACAATGATGGGGTTACTTTGAAAACTATTCCTTCCACAGACAACTCAGGTACTGTCTTGACATATCTAAATCTTTCAGATCATTGAATCGATTGTTCATTTCTTATGAAGATAATAAGAAGAGACAACCAGTGTCAAACCAGATGGTTGTCCAAGACTTGTTGTTTGTCTTTCGGCTTTTCCCGGTTAGGGGTCACCACAGTGGAACTCCGGTCTGCTAATGATTGGCAGTTAGTTTTTATGGTGTTGAGTTGCCAGCCCGATACCTAACCTTCAACGAAGGCATGCCCATTCAACGCATGTCTTTTGAACGCCTACTCGACTGCAGGGAGGTCATGCAGATTCCACACAGAAGGCACTCCCAACCCAAGCCGAGAATTGAATGGGAGAGCCTCTTGCTGTGAGGCAACAACGCTACCGCTGCACCACTGCGGTAATGGTTGTCCAATACTATTAGTTTTTATTATACTCACCATGGCAAATCTATTCCAGGCATAGTCAAGGCCCACTCTACAAGGACCTTGGCATTTTCTATGGCTTTTTGGAAAGGGGTGGATTCTAGAAGGATTATAGAAGCTGCTACTTGGTCCTTTGTAAGTACTTCTTCAAAGCACTATAAGCCGCATTCCTTCTCTAGGTCAGAGCATGCTTTGTTAAGACCATTCTCCAGGGGTTCCTGGACCCTTCTCCTTTCACCTCCCAAATATAATTAGCTATGGTAATCTACCGATATAGCTAAGGCTACTGCAGCAGTGATCAATATGTACAGTTGTGTAAGCTAAACTTACCATAATAGTAGATGTTTGAATGATCGCTGCTGCAGTAGCCACTCCCTCCTTCCACCCCCCTACCTTGTGTTTTGGTGTGTTTTGTATACCAGGGAGTGGACATTTATTTTTTGTTATTCCTAGTGCTGTCCTCTCAGGACTCAGCCTCCTGACCTTTGCTGGCAGGAAAGCACTGAAGGGCTTCATGCCCAAACTTGCATTTTAGTCAGCTCAGCTCAAGCCGCTTGATAGTTTGAATGCGTGAAAGGTGCCCTGAAGCTTTGGAAGCTGGCTGTCTGGTATATCCTTTGGCAGGATATAACCCATATAGCTAAGGCTACTGCAGAAGTGATCACTCAAACATCTTCTGTTATGGTAAGTTTAACTTACACAATTGTGTTTTCTTTTACTGTCACTGATTTCCTTGCATCTGATTCTTGCATGGTGGCCACATGGATGAGTTGCAGGAATGATTGATGGAAAGAAGAAATTGGCATAATCAGGCACTGCAGTTTATTGCCATCGATAATGGTAAGACCCCACTCCCAACACACATACAACCACATTTTTGCATGCTACTACAAGCAACTGAAAGGTGCAATAACTGTGCAGCTATAGTGGTTTGTTACCTATAACTGCCTGGCTAGTGGACAAAAAATGATGAAAGGAAAAGCATTTCAGTTTGTTGCAAATAATAAAATCTCTCTACTTGTGTGTTTCGGGTACTTGGCAGCAGTGAGTGAAAGTTACAGTGAGAATCTACATGTCCTGTATAGTACACTAACTGACTGTCTAGTGAATAGAGGAATTGGCATTAATAATGTGCGGTGGTGGTGCTGCGGTAGCGTTGTCGCCTCACAGTTAGACGTTGCCCATTCGATTCTCAGTTAGAGCATCTTCTGTGTAGCGACATGCATGAATGGGCGTTCCTTCGTTGAAGGTTGTGCGTTAGGCCCAGCAAGCCAGTACGTAAAAATCTACTGCCAGTCATTAGTGGACCGGAGTTCCGCTGTGGCGACCCCTAACCGGGAAAAGCCGAAAGACACAAACAAACAATGTTTTTGGCTTATTGCAAACAAGGGCAACAATTAGGAAAGGTACATATTAAAGATTTGCACAGAACAAGTATATCCAGCCGACACAGCAGAAATTGCCACTAAAACTTCCATTTATTAAAACAACTGTTAAAACAATAAAAATGATAAAACAAGCTAGAAAAGATGAGCGCTTTCAAACCTATTACAGGCACTTCCTCAGATCTAATATACAGTTGCTAAAACATTCCTTAAATGTTCATGTTTAAATCCAAGTGGGATAAAACTCTAGATCTCAACACCGGTCTTAAAGGTACAGAACCATTTAATACTTTCCCACAATCAGCATGCAGTTCTTAAATCCACTGTGTTTCTACACACTCTTTGTTTTAATGTCACCTCTTCTAATATTAGGTTTATTCAACTCTAGTACCAGGAACATAAATTTATGAGAGGGATCAGTAGCTACACCATGTCTATCAAGGGAGTTTCTAATATCTTTCTTGGCGATACTGTGCTCACGTATCCTGCCCCTTAGGGCTCTGTTTGTTTTACCAACAAAATAACATTCACAAATCTTGCAAACACAATGTACACTAAATTTGTGCTTTTGCAGTCTGCATAAAAATTAAATTGGCAAATATGTCCAGTCACAATGTTCTTGTGACTATTACTACTGTTCACATATCTACACATATTACAGGATTTACATGGATATGTCCCTTTCCTGCTTGATAACAATCAATTGTTACTCCATGCAGGTTTATAGCACAATAACTGCCTCAAATACTGTTCTTAAAAAAATTAGGAGTTGCACCCAAAAAAATTTTAATCCTGACTGTGTAGTGGGAAAACAAACTGACCATAATAATAATAGCATCTTGCAATATGCTAAAACAACAGTGGCATGGCCACCCAATACAAACACAACAATGAAAGCTAGCCAGTACTCCATATATCTATGTATCTTCACTTATTGGCAAAAGTAACTCAAAGGCAAAGTGACTAATTGTAGAGGTTCTGCTAACCCTAAAAAGCTGGCTATTTGGAAGAAAAATGCCAGTACTAATGCATTTCAGCTTGATGCAGAAAATAATAAAAACAAGTGTCTCCACTCACAAATAATGAAAGTCAAGCAATACTTTGAATAACTACTGTATATATTTCTACTCATTGCCAGTCATAGTTTAAGAAGCAAGTAGAGTGTCATGGTAGCCTGGGGAACAGTAAGTGTAACTGAGAAGGAAAGAAACTGGCTTCACTAATGCATTGCAGCATGTCTGTAACAAGTGTGGCATGTGCACCCATCACAATGAAATGTAGGCAACATTAAATTAGGTTGAGCACCAACAATTTTAAGTATATCTGAACTTGTTTTCAGCATCAACCAATTATTTATAATAATATTTTTATAATATTTTAATTTGAGTTGTCTATTAATTTTCATTGTATAACCAAATATATTAGAGTATAGATCCTTATTCAAAATATCAGTTTCTAATCCTAATGGAAAAAATGGTTTGTCAAGATTATTGCATTCTTAAATACATAATTCACACTGTTATTAAGTAGATAGTTATTATATCCTCTGCTTAAAAAAATCTTCCATCATATTGTTAGCTTCATTATAAAAGCGTTCTTCAGAAGTATTCAATCTACTCATTATTAATAGTTGACTTTTTACTATATTATTATTATATGTATATCTAGGATGCATATTCTGCAAATGCAGATATCTATTTGCTTAAACTTCTTTCTTATATAAACTAGTATCAAAGTTCCTATCTTTAAAAGTACAGTAACATCTAAAAGGTTTATATGAATTTTAGAATACTTCATTTCAAATGATAAAAATTGTGTAGACTGCTGCAATGTGTTTACAAATCTACACAATAATATATCATCCCCAGTCCAAAAATATATATATCACCTATAAAATGCTAATAAAAAGCTATATATTTAATAAAAGGTGACTCAGTGCTAAATATATTACTGTCTTCCCAGCTGGAAAGGGTTAAATTGGCATAAGTATTAGCCATGAGAGTACCCATGGCTACATCTAATTTCGAATGGAAATAGTCATCATTAAATAAAAAAGTTATTATTGAAAACACCCTCTAATATGAGAAAAATAGGTTATATCCTCCTTGCTGAAAAAATAATCCCCTGGATTCTCAAAAGCTTGCATGGAGTGCATGATTAGTGTTAGATGAAATGTTACCAATATGGCGGCCGAGCGATCCACGTACATGCACTTCTGACATCTGATGTGCACGAGAGCTGTAGCACTAGTGCTGCACATCCCCAGCCCCCATATGCAAATCACCCCATTTGCAGGAGAAAACCATGCAAATGCGGTAAAATTGCCATCCAGGAAGCAGGAATCAGGGCGTGCAGGACTAGCGTAATATGCAGAAATGTAATCGGTTAGTAACCGAGTACGGCACTGCAAACTGCAAAACAGAGCTGTAGCACTAGTGCTGCACATCCCCAGGCCCCGTATGCAAATCACGCCATTTGCAGTTGAAAACCATGCAAATGAGGTAAAACTGCCATCCAGGAAGCAGGAATCAGGGTGTGCAGGACTAGCGTAATATGTAAAAATGTACTTGGTTAGTAACAGAGCTATGACAGCCCCAAATAAAGGCTGCATAGCATTGAGGAAGCATGCCAATGGCCAAGTAGAAGGCCATTGGCATTGCAAACAATGCCAGTTGTACAAAATACAACTTTCATGATATGTCCGCCAATCACGTCCGTTGAAGCATAGGGCAGCGGCGTGCAAATGGAACCGGTGGGGAAATAAGAAAATAAACCTAAAAACAACACTCTAACTCAAATCAGTATTCCGCCATGCAAGTCAATGGCAGGCAAAAGACAACCTGGCCAGTGAGTAGTGGTTGCTAAGGGGGGAGGCAAAGTGTGACACAAGTAACTATGCATTAGCAGGCAGTTCTATGCAAATGAGGGGAAGGATAGTGAATCCCACTTTTCCCCAGGGTGTGAGGCAGGTCCCAAGAGTGTAAGAGTATAAATACCTGGGTGCAAGACTAGGATATAGGTGACATCATGGGGGGGTGTCAGGCAAATTGTAAGTGGATTGGAGCCTCGTGGCTCAGGATTGCCCCTAGATTAGCACAGCTAAGCTAGGGATGTGTCTAAACCTGCCTAGCACCCTTTACAAAGTGTAAGTGGGTGTGCGCGCTGCACACCGGGTTGTACAGGAAGAAAAAAGAAATTAAACCAGGAAATAGCAGCTCTGTGCACATTTGAACAGGGAGGCAATGGGAAGGGAAAATAGCAGTAGGAAGGTAATCAAGGAGAACTAGCTGAGCTGACAGGTGAAATGTATCAGAATCGGCTAATTACACAGGCAGCAGACCAGCCCAGCCCAGAACACTACTATAAACTAAGCAAATGTGTTCCCCCCTGGTTTTTCCACACTCTACACCACTGGTGTATACAAGCGGGGAAATTTTAACAAACAAACCTACAAAATGAGAAGGGCTGCAGCAGGCAACATAGAGCAGCATGTGCAAGAGACTGAGGGTGGTGAGGATGTGAATGCTGCTGAACAACCCACAGTGAGGAGACAGAGAAGAGTGTACAGATCCACGGTAACCTACCAGGGTCTACTTGAGCTGGAGATAGTGGAGTGCTATAGGATGGACAGAGACCTCCTACAGCAAATTGTTGAGCTGTGCAAGACACACCAAACTGGCCAAGGGGAACCCATCCCAGTGGATACCAAGATATGTGTAGGCCTAGGTATACTTGCCACAGGTACCTCCCAAAGCACAACTGGGGATATCATGGGCATCTCACAGGCATCAGCATCCAGAGTATTCCACCAGTTCCTGGATGCCATGTCAGCACATGCCAGTGAGCACGTATATTTCCTCAACACACGTGAGGTGCTGACCAGCAATATTCCACCAAATAGCAAAATAACCTGGGGTAGTGGGTGCTACAAACTGCATGCACTTATGCATCAAGCACCACCCCCTCTATCAACTGCCAGGTCATATGTGATGCCCAGGGCATTATAATGAATGTGTGTGCTGGCTGCCCTGGAAGCTATGACGATTCACAAATATGGCATCTGATGCAGCTGTACCACAAATTTGCCGATGTGGACATCCCCTATGGTCACCTAGTAGGGGATGCTGGGTACCCACTGGAGCTGTGGCTGATGACACCCATCAGAAATGCACACACACCTGAACAACAATGCCATAATGAGGCACACGCACAGACCAGACATATAATAGAGCATGTGTTTGGGATGCTCAGGTCATGGTTCCAGTGTCTGGACACATCTGGTGGAGCCTTGCAGTATTCACCAGCTACATGTACCCAAATTGTTATGGTATGTGCTATGCTACACAATATGATCCTGTGGAAACAGCAGCAGCAGGAACAGCATGGGGCAGGGCCACACAGCTCCCCCCCACCAATGCCAAGGCCTGTACAGGCACAGAGTGACTCAGAGGAGGAACAACCTGAGCCTTCCCCAGTAGGCAGAAGGAGGCGTGCCCAGTATGCCCTGGCCTTGGCAAAGAGGAAACGCATAGCATATGCACTGACACAGTAGGGACCCAGGAAATGACACCTCTCTCTGACTCACGCAGACAGTAAAAGGGATGCCAAACATGACACTACCTTTCCCAACCATGTATAGGGAGTGTACTATGTGCATCTGACATAGGCAGCCCTCCAGCACCATCCTCAAGTCTGGCACACCCTCAAGGTAAGTCAATCAACCTACCAATTGCCAAATGGAGTAGAATGTGTTGTTACCTGTAGCTATGGTATGGATGTGACCATGCAAGGGAATTGAGTGGCCAAATGTTAAGGCAGCAGGCAGAAGACACCCATAGTGGCACCATGACATCTGTAACACATCCTGGAGTCACCATAGTAGCCAGTACTACACAGGGTGACAAAACCCACTGCAGGAAATGGGCTGAGTGACATGTGTGTCCATAAGAGCCACACATGCCAGTCAGGAAGGTTCACATACCCAACAACAGTCTCAGCCAGCAGGACAGGTGAAGACAAACACAAACAAATGCTGTACTATGACCTCTGAATGTGCCCTATGGGTAACCCCTCCCTGAGGCCTACATATACAGACCACAGCAGGCCAGGCAGTTGGATGTAAGTTGTGAAGGCTAGGAAGTCAGAAACTAATATGTAGGTAAACAAAGCTAGGATCTGTAGTACACTGGTATGCCTCTAGCCAGCAGGATAGGTAAGACTACAGACTGAAATGGAGTACCTGACATACCAGTACAGTCCTAGCAAATGTCTAAAAGTATCAGGTGTGCCCCCCATCCAACGTACACTTATAGTAACAGTCAGGTGTGGCCCCCCACTCCAGTGTAGAACAGTAGAAACAGTCAGATGCCTCCCCGCTATACAGAAATGTAGCAACAGTCAATGCCAAATCACCGATGGATACCCTGCAGACACAGCATGCTACCTGTCGGTGTACAACACAATGGTCAGCACCACAGTACAAACTATCTGGACTTGATCAACGCATGCAACACAGATGGCCATACTGGTCATGCTCACACACTTAGAGAAATGAAGGCAATGCAATGTCAATCAACAACATACTGAAAGGTCGTACTGGGCATGCTCACACACTTAAACACATGAAGGCCATGTCTGCAAACACCAGTGGACCAGACATATCTGGCAGTCGCAGTTCTCAGTGTAGACACATGTCAGTATGCACCACTCCAGCCTTGCACACACAGTGGATAGGAATACAGACATATATGTAAGGACAACACCCTATAATAAGCCAAAGGTAGATGGGCATAGATGTGTGGAAGAAGGTGACCGTGACAAGGAGCCATCCAAGCCTGTTTCACCTAGCACACAGCCAAAGGGCCTCAAACACATGAGGTGCAGATGTAACTCACTGCAGATACTAACCACCAGTACCTGTCATCATGTGGTGCACGTGCCAGCTGTGCAACATGACTGTACAAGGAAGTAGCCATCTAGAGGCTGTATACACGTACCTGTGACATATGACTCCATGTGTGCTCGCATGTGGCCAGCTGTGCAACATGACTGTACAAGGAAGTAGCCATCTAGAGGCTGTATACACGTACCTGTGACATATGACCCCGTGTGTGCCCACATGTGGCATGTCAACTCACATAAGAATGGGGTATGGCCCATGCACACACTGCCCTCCCCATAGCAGTATCATGACAAGCCTGCTGAAGTCATCCAATGTGAATTACACATTTGGGAGAGCTGTAGTGCAGTAATCTCCATGGCGTGTCCCATAACTGCATACTGCTGTAGTGATAAGCTAGTTAGGTAGTAGTTCTAACCCCAGACCTGGCAATTGTGTGAGTGTGTGTTTGTGTGTGTGTCTGTCTGTCTCTGACTGTGGAGAGAAATGCTTTTTAGGCTACTCACGCTCTGTACAATTCATATACTCAACCTTGGCAAGGCTGCTGATGTCACTTACCTAGAAATACACCTCTGGGAAAGCCATACCCCAGTAATCTCTGTAGTGTGTCCTATAACTGCGTACTGCTGTAGTGTGATAAAGTAGTTAGGTAGGTGTTCTAACCCCAGACCTGGCAAGTGTGTGTGTGTGTGTGTGTGTGTGTGTGTGTGTGTGTGTGTGTGTGTGTGTGTGTGTGTGTGTGTGTGTCTGACAGAGTAGAGAGCAATGCTTTTTAGGCTACTCACACTCCATACAATTCATATGCTCAACTTTGGCAAGGCTGCTGATGTCACTCACCTAGAAATACACCTCTGGGAAAGTGATAGCCCAGTAATCTTCGTAGCGCATCCTGTAACTACATATTGTTGTACTGTGATAAAGTAGATAGGTAGGTGTTCTAACCCCACACTTACCAACTGTGTGTGTGTGTGTGTGTGTGTGTGTGTGTGTGTGTGTGTCTGACTGAGTAGAGAACAATGCTTTTTAGAGTACTCACACTCCTTATAATTCCTATACTCAACGTTGGGAAAGCTGCTGATGTCACCCACCTAGAAATACACCTCTGGGAAGGTTATAGCTCACTAATCTCTGTAGCGCATCCTGTAACTGTGTACAGCTGTAGTGTGATTTCGAATGGTGGTAGGGTTCCATCTCCATCCATGGCAGTGCCAGATGTTTTGTGTGTGTGTGTGTTTCAATGTCTGTGTATGGAGCAATGCATTCTAGGCTACTCACTCACAGAACATTACAAATGCCCTACTTTGGCAATCCTGCTGATGTCATTCATTGTGAAATACACCTTTGGGGAAGATGTACTTCAGTAATGTCCATGGCACATACTATAACTACGTAGTGCTGTAGTGTAGTAAACTAGTTAGGTAGGGGTTCTACTCCCAGACATGACAGGTGTGTGTGTGTGTGTGTGTGTGTGTGTGTGTGTGTGTGTGTGTGTGTGTGTGTGTGTGTAAAACACCTGTTTGCAATGTGGAGGGGGTTTTGCTTATTTAATTTATGGTGGCCCTACTATATATCACAATGTCAACCATACATGGATAACAGATATAAATTAGCTGAGAGGCTGAGGTGCAAAGCCATACCCATACATGTGACATCAAGGCCAGCCAATCACAGTTAGCAACCTCACTGTGCCTTCACATGTGACTCGCAACAGACATATCATGCCTGACAACATGCCCTGTATGGACAGGTGACATTGACATCAGGGAATGCTGTTAGCATGCTATCAATGTAGGTGCAGGGTAAACCTGCTGACCATTACCAGTTCCTGCCACAGGTGGGCAAGACTGGCACATCTGATGATAATCTGTGTTCACAGCATGGGCCAGACACCCCAGGTACAGTTCCATATGTCACACTGTACATGCATGTGGTAGGAGTGCACATCCTAGACACCATCCATGTCATGGACTAGGGAACACATACATGGCAAGTGATGTGCAGCATTGGCCACACACAATAGTCACCCAGGTGACTGGATGGAGGATACAATACCCACCTTTGTGAGCAAATGCAGAAGCTACAGCCCTGATCCACAATGTAGACCATTGTCATGTGGCCTGATGCCAAGGTATACCCATCGCCTACCCTTGTATAGCCTGCTGGCACTGTTGACCATCACCCATGCATGTCAGAACTGGCACCCTGTGTGTTCATGTGTGTGTTGTATGGTGCATATGTCCACATCCACACTCACTACAACCCCCCAGGGCACAGCGAAGCATGCTGTCTGATGTCTGACACCTCCTCATATTCACTGTCCATACGACCTCCATAGGACCCATGTGTTGCATGTGATACCTGCACATTGATGTGTTGTGGCAATCCCTCTAATGATGAGTTGCACTCCTGGCCCTGCCAAATGTGTCAATGTGTGTGCATCCCTGTGTGAGTGCGCCTGTATTGACTCTGGCACCTGTTCATGCAGATAGGCACGTGTACATCACCTACTGTATATCTACCATATCCCTGTTGTAGATGTCACTCACCATCACATATATGTTCTGAGTGCTCCCCAGCAGGTAACCCATGTGATGCATCCAATAACTGCATTCAACTGTGATAGCACTACATAGTTGTCGGGGGTTTGGTACCCTGAGCTGGTAGGTGTGTGACACAAACATGCTTCAGTTTTACTCTCCCACCCTCCTTGACATGTATTGCCTCTGTCTGCCTTCCCCACTCCCTCTCTGGTGGATGTGGAGACCCACACCTGCTTTGCTTAGGCAGCAGCATGTGTATTTTAAGTGATGCTCATGATCAGCTGATGGCCTCTGCACAAATTGCAGCCCTCCTCTAGCTGATTGCATGTGGAACAGCTGTGATAACATTCCCATAGCCAACTGCATGGAAACACACTCCAATACCTGGGAACATCATGGTGGTGTTGGCCCATTTCTGTCACTGTGAGCAGGAACTAGATCTGTTGTTTGGCAAACAGCATCTCATATGGATTGGGGATTTATCTCTAATAACATACACTGTGGAAAGAGGGCAGCAAACAGAAGGGGGATGTACCTGACTTGACTACAGACTGTAAGTGCTGCTATACTGCATTTGGAATAATGTTGGTTTAACAGTGTTTGTCTGGATATGCCTGTCATACATGTCGCAATACCTGCCATGTCAGTTCCATGTATATCAAGAATCCTCATCTGCAGGGTCATCTGCAG